>NC_092820.1:155964952-156267452 GCF_023375885.2 Dermacentor andersoni
ATGCTTTCATTTACAAATGTTGTTGGCCACAAACCTTGGGAGTCGAAGGTGAAACGCAGAGCGTCTGCCTCTTAAGAACGGGAGGCTTGGTTTTGCAACTTGGGATGCCGAAAAACGAGACGGGCCTGAATTACGTGGCAGGGCGCACACGCGTTTTACATATATCGTAAGTAAGGCATCGCCTCGCAATTCCAGATCCCTGGTTACTGAGTCCGCGAAAGCATCCCACCGCGCGCATTGCCTCAGATTCAACTTGCTCAATGTGAGCCCTGAATATTGCATGCGTAGTACTCGTCATATTCGTCGCCGAAACAGCTTTCGTCACTTTCGCCTTCCTGTGGAAGACTTGTTCTGGTTGAACTTGACTTATAAAAAACAACATGAATTCATTATTTCAAATGGTAATAACATCCGCTAATTAGTTCGAAATTGAAGGAAGGAAGGAAAAAATGGAGAAGGAAGGCAGGGAGGTTAACCAGTTTAGCTTAACCGGTTCGCTACCCTACACATGGGAGCGGGATGGGGAGGGGATGAAAGACGGGGAGAAGAGATAGAGAGCACATAACACGGCACACACATCGTTGGTTACAGTCTGTCGCTCTTGCGCGGTACGTGACATCACTGTCACAGCCGCTTGTCCAAGCCCGTCAAAATTGAGCCTTCTTCTATAGCTATGCACCTTGGGTCAACATTAAACAAACCTACGCAAGCGTCACGCATAGCATGGGCATTAAGCTATCGTTTGGTGAGCACTAAGCCAAACACTTAGTGTGTGCATTTCAGCAGCACGACCAATAAAATTCAGGATACAGAGTACCCGCAGTGTCACCACAACGGCTGTCCGCGGTTTGACTGATCAGCTACAATTTCACCAGTGCTGCAACGTCGGCTTCCTACTCTATTCGTTTACTGATTGCGCGGTCCATTTCCAATTAACCGTTGCAGTATACAAAAACGCGCAAACACCCACTACCACCAATTCGCTACGCAGCGGAAATCTACGCATTCCGCTACTAAAGTGGCATTCTGGTGTGTTCAGTCCTGTAAGGTATACACGAACAAAGAGAAGGAGAGAGAGAGAGAATTGGCGGACTCAAAAGTCGTTGACGTCTTCGTAACGCAAGACATTCATGATGTGTCAAGAACGGGTGTATGAATAATGTAATTTTTGTGTAGCGAACGGTTATGTAGAGAGTATACGCTTCAGTATGTATATTTATAATGGGCAAGAAAAAATGCTTCAATGGCAAAATGTAAGATTAAAAAACACTGAAGCCCAGTAGCACATAACCAGCGATCGCCCCAGGGACACCTAATATTAGACTGTACTATCACCGGCATTGGCCCACCAAAACGGTGAAATACCTCGTTACCCCCCCCCCCCCCCCCTCCTCTGCCCCACCTGCAAATAAAGTGGCTGCACTCAGTGAAGAATGCTTAGCACCAAGAGAAATATTTGTCCTTGAACTGCGGCGGGAAAAGCGGGAGATTACAAGAGACATGATCCGGGCTCGTGGTCTCAGCGAAAGCTCGCTTTTCGTTTCTTTTCTTGCCCCGTGGTGGCGCTCCAACATTTTGATCTCCTGCAGGATAAGCGTAGAGACGGGTCAGCACATCGTATTGGAATGCCAAGATATTCATCCTAATGTACCTTATCCCACCTAGGAAGAACCGTAAGGAACGGGCACGTTTCGGAAACGCTGGGATTCAAAGTGGATGAAAACATTAACTGATGAGTCGCAGAGATAAGCAAGAGACGCTTAGATAACTGGTAGAACAAAAGACGAAGCGAAGAGATCGATAGAGACGGGGTTGTTACAGGCACAGGTGACTACACTAAAGAGACAGTCGCCTTAATGAAGAAAAAGAAGATCAAGAAGGAATAGGCAGAATGCTATTGGCTGCAATAGAAGCTGATGTAAAGGAAGGGAGGGAGGTAAAAAACACGGCAATTTTTACACAATTGCAAGGTCCGGCGCTGATGATGGCATAGACAGCGCGCTAGTCAGCTAGTATGCAACTAGTCGGCTGCGTAATTGCCCCGATAGCGGAAGAAAGTTGGCGAGGACTGGCCTTTCGGTTAAGAGGCGCATGGCCAATTCTTGCGTCAGCGCTCATTTTATTGTCGAAGATCGCTCCGGTGCGTTCGCATTTCAGACGTGCTTTTAGCGGGATTTCGCTTTAATTTACCATCGCGTTAATTAGCGAACGCGAACATATTCGACAATGCGTCTAGAGGAAAGTCGGGGATATAAATAAGCAAAGCGAGTAACCAAGGGGCGGTGCCGTAATGTATGCGAAAGAGTAAAATGACGTGCCTTTGCTGGGGTGAACGAACTCCCGTCAGGCCTTTGGAGAGCTGCATAACAGGCGACGACTGCGTAGAAATAGTTTAAAAGCGACATCAATTTCTCTCTTATGTTTTTTTTCATTTTATATCTCCCAGATATACTGCGTCCCGCTTGTGATGAGCGACGTGAGGTAAAATCTGAATGTCAAGTAAGGAGTATTTTATCTTCCCATTGCGTGCGGGAGTTAGTCGACATTTCATTTCATTGCATTTTTTTTCCTTAAACACCCCAGGGGGTATTACATAAGGGATGGCCTTTTTTTGTCGCAGAATATTGTTGACACAACGATCAGTGCGATGTTATATTTAATATGCTATGCATGAAGCTCGACGGGCAGGTGATAGTGGCGATGCTGCGAGAAAGGCCGTTCCAGTCTTTTCCTACTCTGGGAAAAAATGAAGCAGAAGATGTTTTAGCGCAGGCACACGGGCGAGAAACTTCTGACACATGACCAGTGCGATTAGATATGTGAGCTGCAGGAATAATGTAAGGAGCGCAATTAAGTGGCGAGTGAAAGAATTTGTGAAATAGAGAGGGGGTTGCAATGCGTCGGCGATAAGAGAAGGGTGATAAGTTACACGTGGCTTTGAGGGATGAAGCACTGATTTCGTATGAATACGAAGCATGAATGGATCTAGCAGCACGATTTTGAACGGATTCTAGGGTATTAGTGAGACCTACTTCTGGCGGGTTCCAGATGGGAGATGCGTACTCTAATTAGCCCCCACTAATGATTTGTATGCAAGTCGTTTTACGTGTCTCGGAGCGTTACGTAAATGATGTTTTAAGAAAGCCAAAGTTCTGTTACCTGATGACGTGACTTTAGCAGTGCGCGTGTTCCAAGACTTATTGTTAGATAAGGTAACTCCAAGGTGCTTATAAGTGGTTACTGATTCAACAGGGACGTTAGCTATGTTATAAGTGAGGTGAAGGGGTAATTGACGACGAGTAAAAGAAATGAGCTTGCATTTTGTAGGGTTTAGAGACATTAGCTAGTCATCACACCATTGTACTATGTGGTCGAGATCTTGTTTCAGAATCATATGGTCAGATGGGCTAGTAGCGGTTCGGTAAATAATGCAGTCGTCAGCAAACATGCGGATATTAGAAGATACATGCAAAGGTAGGTCGTTAATGTATCTTAGGAACAGAAGAGGACCGAAGACAGAGCCTTGAGGCATCCCCGATGGCACTGGAAGTGGGCTGGATAATTTATTTGTAAGCACTACTTGTGAACGGTTAGTCAAGAATTCTTTTATCCAATTTAGTACGTTCAGACGCAAGTTTAAGAAGGGCAATTTTAAAATTAGGCGTTCGTGGGGTACTTTATCAAAGGTTTTCGCGAAGTCAAGAAATAAGGAGTCGGTTTTCGCGTTGACATCAAGGTTAGCGTGAAGGTCATGAACAAAGATGGCAAGCTGGGTTTCGCAGGAGAGACTCCTATGAAACCCATGTTGAAAATGGTGAGAGAAGTTATGAGAGTCGAGGAAATTCACGATGTAAGAGTAAATGACGTGTTCTATGAATGTGCAAGGTGCGCTGGTCAAGGGAAGTGGTCGGTGGTTCAGGAGGTGAGTTCTTGTTACCGAATTTGAAGATGGGAACGACCCTTCCCACTTTCCAGTCATATGGAATGATACCCGTTGAAAGAGATTGCGAAAATAATAAAACAAGATAAGCCGAAGCAATGTGACATACATTTTTTAAGTTTCGCATTAATGTCGTCCAGCCCAGATGCCAATGACAACTTGGTCTTTTCGATGAGGGATGAGATACCATCGACAGAAAAGCTGATTTCAGGCATGGAAGACGTGATACGACATGAAAACATAGGTAAGGAAATGTCTACTTCTGTAGTGAAGACAGATGAAAAGCCTTGTTGAAAGCATCGGCACATTCAGCATCAGAAATAACCTCCCCTGAGTCGTCAGTAAGAGTGATAGAAGCTACTGCTTTGGGGTTGATTGTCTGCCAAAACTTACGGGGGTTATTAGTTAACATATTAGGCAAATCGTTGTTAAAAAAAAGCGAATTTGGCGTTACGGATTCCTGTGAGATAAGATTTTTCGGCTGCATAATTCTTGTCTCAGTTTTGGGCGCCCCCTTTATGTTTGGAATTCCGGAATAAAGTTTTTTCTTGCTATCGAGGCGGTGCAAAATTTTGTTAAACCATGGTTTTTGGCTGTTTACACGGATAATAGTTTTAGGGATGAACGTGTGTATTAGCTCGGTTAGTTTCTGCTTAAAAGTGAGCCAGTTTTCCTGGACAGAATAATGGTAAAAATTGGCCTCATATGTCGATAAAAAGCCGCAAAGTTGGTTATTTATGGCATCATAATTACCCTTATTGTATAACGTTATTCTTTTCTTGTGCGAGGGATCGGCAGTAGGGCAAAAACTGAAATCTACATGAATAACATTATGGTCACTAATTTCGAGGAAATAGTGAATCGAAAACAGGATCTCGGGATGGGTTGTCAGTACTAAATACAAAATGTTACAGGAATCGCAAGTGACACGTGTGGGCTGAGTTATTAACTGCGTTACGTTATATTCAAGGCAAACATCAAGAAAATCTCTAGCTGCAGTTGTGTTAGCGGTTGCAGTTTCTTCGCTCCAATTACTACCAGGAAAATTGAAATCGCCAAAAAGAACGAGATCGGCTTTAGGATATGTCAAGGTAAGCTGGTTTAGAATATTATTAAATGCGCGAGAAAAGTTAGGATAGTTGTATGGGGACCTATAGCAAACACCCAATAATATAGATTGTGGTAAAGCTTGAAATAATACTCATAAATTTTCTAAGTCGGAGTCAATGTTTACTACAGAACATGGTAATTGTTTACTGGCGGCAATGAGAACACCGTCCCCGCCAGTGCCTTTGCGGTCTTTCCTATAGACATTGGAACTCGATAAATCGGCGAGTACTCCTGAGTCCGCAACATCACTTGATGGCCATGTTTCGGTTAGTATCAGAATACTGCTATCTGAAGACTTGACAAGATGAGACAGGTGATAGCATTTGGGTATGAAACTTCGAATGTTAGTGAAGATTACGGAAAAAGGAAGGTTAGCCTTTTGTCTCGGGTGAGAGCTGGCGATAACTGCTTAACGTCGATATGGTTGCTATTGGATTTCTTGCATTGTTTTTGAGGTTTCATTGTAAAGATAGTGTTTCGATCCGATGTGCAGTGTTTTATAGCGTGGGGAGAATGGAACAGATTTGTGTCTTGCAAATTTTATCAAGTGACTTCTGGCGTTCTGAACCCTGCGTGAGAAATCCTTACCTATGCTGTCGGGCGTTCCTTTCAACTTACGTCCGTTTGAAAGGATCCGGTCTTTTGTTTTGTGGAACACGAATTTCGCTATTATCGGCCTACATCTCCCGCTTGTGTGGCGGCCTAAGCGATGCGCATGGTCGATTCCTTTACGGTTAATATCCCTACCTAAGTGGTCACTTCAATGTCGAATGATTATTTGCTCAGATTCAGCATACGATTCAGATGGCTTCGCGTCTGAAATACCGTAGAAAATTAGACTGTTACGTCGCGACCTGTTTTTGGCGTCATCCAAACATGCCTCAATATCATCTGTTAGGCGTGCTGTATGAACGGTGTTATTTTTCATAAGTCCTAGTTCGGCTATAATTGATGGCAGAGAATGGTAATGTTTTGCAATATCGGCCATTCTCTTAGTTAGGTCAGATAGGGTTTTCTCTGTTGTTAATAGTTGGTTCTTTAGTCCTTGCACTTCTTCACTTATTAGCGTTGACTGGCCTGCGGAAAGTTCTGGTACTTCCACGCTAATAGGATCAGGGCCGGCGTTTGACTCTACGTCACATGAGAATAAAACTTTGAGAAGGACTTAGAGAAATTAAGGTTTATTTACATTGTGTACTGGAATACAAACAGGTAAAATAACAGTAAACAGTCATCGTTACGGCAGGCCGCAAATCGGACGCCGCGGCCCGCGGCAAGAAGAACGTCTCTCTCTTTTTCCGATGATGATGCTGATGAAGCCGCAAATTGCGGCACAAACTCACTCTGGGGTATAGGCCGCGAACCCGGTGGTAATGTGATTAATAAATGAAATAATGTAGTTAATAATATAAATAGTTAGGTAATAAAAAAGGAAAATAAATGACTAATCGAAGATGAGAAGTAAACCGATAATTATTTAAGTAAGTTAGTGTATAATAAGGTATTCAGCCTTGCATAGATAAGAATAGTAACATGAACTCATTAATAAAATACATCAAGTAAAGGCAAGACGTAAAAATGAGCAAGGGAAATATTGAATAAAAATAGTACTAATATAATAACTGTGAGTTGGGGTTCTCACTGTATTTTTCTAAATTTCTGCTTTATTGAAGGAGAAATAAATAAATAATAGAAAATCCGAAATATTAATAGGGCAATCTTTTTGTGTCACCGAGGAAATGATAAATGGCTCGGCAAACATTCCTGCGGCTGTATCCTGATACCATTGTTCCAAGTGCGAGTGTAACAGCACTCCATAAATGATGCGCCTGGCCCCAGCTGACGGGACCCAATACTCAACATTCTCTTTATCAGTCCTACGCAACAAAGTGTACGTCGACACACCCTCCCGAAAGAAGTCCCGCACACCGGACATCATAAATTCCATGACCTTGCCTGCCAAGCTTGTCTCCACATGTATTGCATATAAGGTGTCCCAGCTGACGTTAGCCAAGCTGTTCCACACACACACACACACACACACACACACACACACACACACACACACACACACGCACACGCACACGCACACGCACACGCACACGCACACGCACACGCACACGCACACGCACACACGCACGCACACACGCACACGCACACGCACACGCACACGCACGCACGCGCACACGCGCACAAAGGAGAATAGAAATCGATGAGGATAGCTATAGGGGCTTGTTGGTACGGCATATCTTATTCGCTGTGTGTGTCAGATGTGCCTTTCTGTTGTCCTTGTTCAGCTTGCGCTACAACAAAATAAGAGAATAGAAAAACAGGGTGCCAGATCCAATGTTAACACATGCAGTATTTTGTAGTGGCGCCAGTATCGGAAGCTTATGATGGCCGGAAAAGAAGAGGACGATCGACCAGGCACGAGCTGTAGATAAAGAATGCTCATCAAGATCTAATATAACGGTTACTGTTATAGCCCTTGGTGGTATACCAACTGTTCACGCGATTATAAAAGAAGGAGAGCAGCCTGGAAAAAGTTGCTATATAAGCAGTGTCCAAAAAATTGGCGTCTTTATGAGTTCTGCAGAACTATATTTGAACGCACAGTGTCTAAAACAAAAGACGGCTACGATTGGAAAGATCTCGATTATCTATCAAAGCCTAAAAACAAGCGTGTACCTTTCAATTTTCTTCCTAGCAGAAAGTTACTCCCGCGTCCAAGTAACATTGCCTCTATGGTTTTCAGAAGAGAAGAAATGACGCGGATGTTAGCAGAAATCGCAAAGGGTTCGTGGAGTTCAGCGTTGTTTTTTCGGGCGGCTGCACGTAAGAGTCACGCGGGGTGGTCAGAAGAGACGCGTGGTTCGACATCAAGACGGCGGCGGATAGTTACAGCCATCGGGGGTGGGGGAGCCACGGTTTAAGAAGAGCGCGTAAGCGAGTAGACTGCGAGTCGGGGCCTCCGCCAGTCGCTTCGCAGAAGCAGTGCCGTGGCTTTGAAGCCTACCCCTCGCCGATGAACCGCACCACGCCGAAACATTCCGCAAATGGACTCGAAGCCTGGAAGTGTCTTCTTCGGGGTAGTGTGTCTTGCGAGTTTGTGAGACAAGAGACTCGTTGCACTGCAAAGGATTTGTGGCAACGGCGTTGACGCATTGGACCTCCGGATAGTGTAGCCCTGGAGCCCTGTTGTGTGCACACTTCGCGCACCGCAGTGTGATTGGACGAACGATGGGGCGAGGATGCCTTTAGATACGTGCGGGGTCGTTGGAGGGGGATTCGGTGGAGAATTGTCTAAGAGAAAGGAGACCGAAATTCTAACTTTTGACTCGTAGTTTGACGTCCGTGTATGGTTTCCATTCAATGGCTTCCCTATTCTATCTTAATAAACAGTCGACCCCTTTGCAATCAGTGTCACAGCTTTGCCTATATACTGTAAGGTGACTTCGCGACATCCACAACATCTTCAAGTTTCCCTCACTGACATCGAGGCGAACATCATCTGTGTTTCAAAATACGATTCACTTCCCTGTTACATCCATGTCCCAAGCTACGAATCCAGTCAGATGATTTTGCTGAGATCACTGTGATGGAACTGGCTACGGCAGTGGACAGTATGCCAAATTGCGCCCCAGGTACTCACGGTGTAACCGCAAAATTGTTTAAAATGTTATTCAAGGAGTTCTCAGGTGTCCTTTCAGACGTAATAAACTTTTCTACTTTACTTTAATGGATACATTCCAGTATCCACTAAATTGAATGGTGAAGGATTCACGCTTGACAGTCTTCGGCCAATTACTCGGATTTCTAATTTGGTTAAATCAATAGAAATGATTCTAAATGGTCGCCTTATGAAATTAGTAGAGGACAAAGATGTACTCAAGTCTTTCCATATTGGCTTTAGGTCTGGCTGTTCCATTTGGCATGCTTATGGACACCTAGAAAGCCGAATCAAATTAGCACGACGCCAGAGAGAAATTGCAGCTCTAGTAATTTTACATATATGATAGTGATAGTGTAAACATAGTAGCTTTACATAGCTTATGATAGTGTAAAACATGAAGTTTTATTGAATCGATTAAAAACCTTTATTTCCCAGATAACAGAATGATTTCAGAACATTTATGAATGATTTAAGAAGATAACACAATCATTTAATGAGTTTCTAACTGACCGAGAATTTTATTGTTATTCGCAAGGATGTTCGTCAAATAGACGTCGACAGTCGCGCGGGGTTCTACAAGGAGTTGTCACGTCACCTTTATTGTTTAATATATTACTAAGCTCTATACCTAGTCATAATGACATATACATAAATATAAATGCACATGACATCGCGTTTTTTGCATTAGACCATGACATCCACTCTTTATAACGTCCATTGCAAACATATCTGCATGCCATAGAAACCAGGTTACAGAATATTCACCTCTCCCTTAACGTCAGAAATTGCTCAATTATAGTTTTTCCTTTAATGGATCCAATACATATAAACATTACCTGCCGCCTGCAGAATATACCTCACGTGGACTCGGTCAAGTACCTGGGGACAATATATGATAACTGGCTTAGTTGGCGCACGCACATTGAACATATAAATAATAAAGGCGTGCGAGCGGTGGGAATGCTAAGAAGGCTTTGTAACATTTGATCGGGGATGCAGAGAGGCTCTCTTGCGAAGATTTATAAAATGTGCGTATGGCCAATTTCGAAATTTCGATGTGTTCCATATTTAGGCGCGCCGGTATATAAATAACATCCCCGTGTTCTTCTGGAACGGGAAGCTCTACGCCTGTGCCTTGGTTTACGAAAGTTTGTTGCCAACGACGTACTGTACCTAGAAACTCACTTACCGTCTCTTCAGAAGAGTACGCTTTTGGGCTGGTTGGTTCGTGACTGCGAACAGAAAACAGCGCCACACCACAGGACGAGTAGAGGGACACTAACCACAGCTGTGGTCTGTCCCTCTCCACGTCCCGCCGTCTCTGTTGTGCGGATTTTAGTTATTAATGGTCCAAACATTCCTAAAGATCTACCAATTCCCCTATGAAATTACAAATATTTTTTTCTCAAGCAGTAATATATTTTTTTCAATCATCCTGGCTTCGGTTCCACACGCCTCAGGTCGTCTTCGTTCAGGCACTTGTTGGTCCCTTCGATGTACCATTATGTTGGCAGTGAGAGACACCTATTCGCAGTGAGACAGACCATGACAGTGACAGACTCCTATTGGCAGTGAGAGACAGGATTTCCTGATTATTTTTGACGATATGTACCCAAACAAGGCAAAACACTTCTCTTGCAATATATTAGATGGGCTATTATAAAATCACTTAACGGAGCTAAAGATAACGCTCTCTTAGCGACAGATGCATCGTAAACCAAATAAGAATCTGGAACTGAAATTTTCCGATTTTGACCGGTCCTTCTCTTTAAGACTTCCTCACTACGTACCAGTATTTATAGCTGAGTTTCTGGCATTTACATCGGCTCTCCAAAACGTGAACTTATAAATCTCAGGAGTTGTTAAAATAACAGACTCTTTATCTTCATGTTCAGCTCTCATTGCAATAGAGGCTCACATATTTGACGTACCTTTCATTGTTTAGTACCTTATCACTTAACACTAATTATACAGGTGTGGGTGCCTCGTCATAAAGGATTAGTTATTAGTGAATTAGCAGACAGCTTGGCTAGACCTACCATAAGTGGTCCCATTCTCCAGATCGTTCCTGTATCTGATTTCGTAACTGCTGCTACATTCAGGAGACGGGCAATCTTGCAAGGTTCTTGGAGCCTATGAATAACAAATTTAAGTGATTACCGACGCCTCCTATTTCCTTTGAACAGAAACTTCTGCTGTAACCGAAAGGTTGAAGTCCTTTTAATGAAATTCCAATGTCGGATAACTGCATTAAACTACTACATGCGTCGATCTGGTCTGGCGCCCTCCTCCTTGTGCTCATACTGTGGTGAAGATGAAACAATAGAACACTCCTTTCTGTCACGCCGCCGTTTTTCCGCATTAAGAAAACAAACTATAAAAGGGAAATTTCATAGTGCTAGAGTGCACATAACCATTCCTAATATTCTACCTTCGGGAGCCTCTTCAATGGGACATTGTCATAGGGATGTTGGTGCAGCTTATGCGGGGTATATAATTGAATCAGGACGATTTCCTTGCTAAATTCTTTAAATTTATTTGCGTTCATTTCTTTAGCCATTCAACACTTCTCAATAGTGATTCTTTTCAGACTCGGGTTATCTTTCTCTTAAGTCAACCGATTATTCGCCAACCACCATACGGGGTGTAAGGCACTCTGGGAGGGAAGCAAACTAAAGCAAGGCAAAGGATGTTCCAGGCTACTTTTGTGTTTCAATTCTAACTCACCTATTATAAATGTTCTCGAATTTTGTACATTGCTTCGACCTACCCGGTTCTTGGCCAATCTCGCAGAAAAGGTACGTGCCGGTATTTCCAAGGATCTGCATTCTACATCTAACGGGACCAGAACGGCGGAATGCAGCTCCGCTATCCAGCCGGCACGGATAATCGCCACCGCTCTCGATAGAGGATAGACGGCTTGCATCTACCGGCCGCCTACACGTCCATTCATGCGCTTGTTCGTTAATTTATTCATTCGTTCATTCATTCATTCATTCACTTGTTTGTTTCTTTCCTATTTGGTCCTTGTGAAGCGACAGGTTTCTGGCTCTTTTTTGCTTGTCACTTAAGCATTATTTACCTTCTTCAATGAAATGACCCGCCGCGGACTGGCTTTGTGGTTATTACACTTCTTTTCGGAACTTGAGGGCGCCGGTTCAGTCCCGGCCATGGCGGCCACTTTTCAATGGGGGCGAACGAAGTAAAAAAAGGAAACCGCCCGTTTATTTTTATTTAAGTGCACGTCATATAACCGCAGGCTCACTTAATCATCCTTATTCACCTGCATCTCATACCCCTGTACGCCCTGAGGCATTAACCCTCGCATAAAAAAAATTTATCGCAGGTGGTCAAAATTAATTCTTCTGTAGCGCCCCAATAAGGTACGCCTCATAATCGGAGCGTTGTTTTCGCGTGTGAAACCGAAGAACTTAATTTCTGCAGCAAAGATTGGCGATTGGCTTGTCGGGGTGTCTTGAATGTATGACCTAAGATCACGCTCACTTCCAAGAGACTGAACCATACTTGAAATTCCAGCTGTGTTATTCAGTTCATCTTTCTTTTATTTGCACGTGTGCGTAGCACACATTTCAATATGAGGTTACGGACCGAATGACGTCTTTTGTCGTTTGATATGACTTCAAAAAAGTTAATTATGGGGTTTAACGTGCCAAAACCCCTTTCTGATTATGAGGCACGCCGTAGTGGAGGACGCCGGAAACATCTACCACCTGGTGTTTTTTAACGTGCATCTAAATACACGGTGTTTTCGCATTTCGCCCCTTCGAAATGCGGCCGCCGTGGCCGGGATTCGATGCCGGGACGTCGTGCCCAGCAGCCCAACACCAAAGCCACTGAGCAACCATGGCGGGTCGCTGGTTGCTTTGTCTTCGCATACAAACTACTGACCGTCACCCGCAATCTTAGTAACGCAATGTCGCTGAGAAATGTAAACAACCGCATCTATTCGCTCTTTTGAATGCCTATCTGGCTGTGTTTGCTTGTTTTGAGATAAGTGCAAGCATGTATAACCGCGACTCGCGATAACTGCGACGCGCATATCCACGGTGTATTAGGTTGTTGCAAAGCGCAGTCCGCCAGCATTGTTGCCACCGCAGTACATCGAGGAGCAAACATTCGTTCCACTGTGCGGGCTTGCGTGGCCACTTCTTGTCCCCTCCTGTCGTCTCACGGCCAAGAGCACATATCGCTTTGTTTGTACTCCGTCTATGCACGATGGTCATCGACGTGACAAACACTATTGAGTACAGTACACCCACAACAAAGGGTTCGCTTGTGCTGCATTGAAATGCATAGCAAGACTATTGGTTGATTGACAAGTGCATCCTGAGTCGAATATGGCTGCCGCATTTCGGAACAATCTACCAGTACCACGTCTTCCGACGTGGCTTTCTCCGCAGCTGTGCAATTTAGTGCTCAACTCGTACCTTATCCATGCAAATAAATAAATAAATAAATAAATAAATAAATAAATAAATAAATAAATAAATAAATTTCAGTGATTTACGAGGAATTCCTCTTTCTTGTTTGAACAATTATCGTTTTAAGTGTTGAAAAATTTTTCAAGCAAGAGAGCTGTATCTCAGGGACTGGTAATAGTAGAGAACGTCTCGACTGAAACTCGAGCAAGGTTTGACCACTTAATGAGAAGAGATGAGGGCTAAATAACCAAGTTCGCAGTCGTATTTCAGGCTCGTTGCCACTGATTGGGAGGCCAGCCAAAGAGAAAGTGACAAAGGGCGATCAAATAACTGAGCAAGCTAGGAGACCTCAAAAATAGAATATTTATCCAGAGCCTGATTGCAAGAAGTTCTGCGAACGATAGACTGGGACTTGGAAACACACCAGGACGGCACTGTTTAAGAGGTATCCTACGTAGAACTGCACGAAGCTGTCGGTGTACTAAATAGACCAAATTGAATCAGCCACACCGCCTGTGCACTTCATTATTCGGCAGTAGAAGACTTTATTCAGTTCGCGGCTAGGTAAAATAAAATGTTTAATTGTGTTTAGTAAAATTAAAACACATCTTGTTTACCGTTGTAAAATAAAAAAACCATTAGGCACTTTGTACATCAGGACACTTGGACCATAGTTCACGGCCCAGAAAGCCGTGCGCATTAATACCAGTCTGGTGTCCTATGCCAACCCGTACATCTCGTCAATGTCGCGTTGGTAAAAGTTCTGAAGCGGCTTTCTGCGAAGCTTGAACGTCGGCGTGACCAGTCCCGAGTCGGGCGTCCACTCTTCAGCGCACAGTTTCAGCTTGAGCGGCACCTCTGTCTTGTGCAGCTCGCTGGCGCGCGCGAATGCCTGGATCGACTCGGTGGCGGCTTTCGCAACGTCGCTGTCCTCGCACAGCTCCTTCAGAGTGGACGTCTCCTCTTTGCCAAGTTCCTTCGCTAGGCGCAGCAGCTGCTTGTGGTTCGGTGTCACGAACGCCACGATGTACGTATGCAGGGAATTGCCGTACGCGAACATGTTGTCGATGAGCGGACAGGTCTTGAGAATCATTTCGACGCGTCCCAACGAAACGTACTCGCCGTATTGGAGCTTTACCAGGTCCTTCTTGCGGTCGATTATCTTGAGCGTACCGTCGGGGAACATCTCGCCGATGTCGCCGGTGTAGAACCAGCGTATACCGCTTTCCTCGCCAAACGACTCACGAGTCAGTTCATCATTCTTGAAGTACCCTTTGGCGACACCCGGTCCACCAACGAGGACTTCACCGCGGGGGTTAGGACGGTCCGAAACGCTGTAGTTGCCTTCTGGCCAGTCGACCAGCCGGATGTAGCATCTTGGTAGAGGCGCTCCTACGCCGTTCATGCTAACGTCTTCAGCATCCACGATGGTAGCAGCGCCGCCTGTCTCTGTGAGGCCGTAACCCTCGACGATGGGGCAACACATGCAGACTCGAAGGTACCGGCGGGTCTCCCTGGACAGCGGTGCAGAGCCACAGGCGACGGCCTTGACGTTACCGCCGAGTACTGCGCTGGTTTTCTTGAAGATAACTCGGTTGAGGAGAGGCGTGTCAAAGCCAAGGTCTAGCCAGAAGTTCTTGTACTTCACAGCGAAGTCGAAGAAAGCCTCGAACAACGGTCCTTTCGAGGCAGCTGCTTCGCTGATTCCCTTGACAAGCCTGTCTAGTATGAGCGGCACTGTTGCTATCTGAGTCGGTTGTATAAGCGTCACGTCGCCAGGACAGCCCCGGGCCAACGCGGTAGCGTTGTCAGTGAGCGTCTGAGGACTGGAGTAGCCGATGCGCGCGCCAACAGCGAAGAGATGCAGCTCGGCGACCAGTTCGAACATGTGTGCCAGGGGTAAGTAGGCCACGTAAGTGTCGTTGCAGGTCGAGACGTCATACCTCTGGCAGCCTACGGCGAAGCTGTGCAGTGCTGAAAGAAGGCTTGCGTGCGTGGAGACGACGCCCTTGGGCAGCCCCGTGGAGCCGCTAGTGAACATGACAATGGCCACGTCGTCCGGTGCTGGAGAGCATGAGGGCAGCTCGCAGCTTTCGGCACGTTTCTCGAGACTAGAAAACGGAACAATCTGCAATAAAAAAAGCGAGAAGCCTGCCGTTATGCCCGGCCGTCACAAAATATGATGCATTCCCAATAACTGTACCAACGTCACATAATTTTATTCGAATGTACTGTAGAATCTACTTAAGGAACGTCAAGAAGGCAGAATAATCTGTTGTGAATATTCTAGCGAGTCTTATTAAAAACAAGCTAGTAAACTTAGACTTACATTATAGTCAGTGATGTAGCGTTCTCTCATTTAAAGATATGTTCGAATTACCTTCCCAAACTATATGCAGATGTTAGTTGATAACGGCAGGCACCATTACGAGGAAGGAAAAAATTATTCTTTCACCATTGCTAATGCAACGTGGCACGACGAACAACTCGTCAAATATGCGGTAGTGGTTCTACTAAAGTGGTCCCGCGGCCAGCGTTTTCAGGTAAACATTACGGTTACATACGCTCCAGTTGTCGGGAAGCACGAGAAGCAGTCAGGGATCCTAGAATGCTATCGCGTTCCACTCTTATTAGAGGAGAACCTTAAGTATCCTCCAAATTTTTTTAGCGTTTTAATCCCTCGCCTAGTCACGTGGTACACAGCGGCGAGCCTCGAGCGAACGCAGCTGCGACGCTTGTCTGTAGCGGATCACGTGACGTGACGTCACACCATCACACGTGCACGCCGGCGGCTGAAGGTCAAAGGCGCGCTGAGGAGTTGGGAGTCGTCAAAGGCGCGCTGAGGAGCGCGCTTGGGAGTTGTACCTCGAGGAGTAGAGCGTTCCCTCTAAAACAAATCGCGTACTCGAATCCGTACACCTTGGCTTTTACAAAATGACTGGGTTATGCAGGCAAAACATATGTGCGTGGAAGGTGTCATGGCAAAACGCGTCATTGTGAATACATCTTATGCAGAGCAAAAGAAACAGGACCGGCAATCATGATACAACCATGCACATGGTGGAAGCACAGCCGCCTTGTTTATACAGTCAAGCGCATCAGCAACGAACGTCTCTAGGAAGTGGCTTGTATAAAGAAGCAATAAATCTGTCCAAGTTTGACTGGGAGGTGCGCGAGGCGTGACCTTTACAATGAAGTGACCTGTATAACGAATTATTTGGAGGCCCCAAGCATTTCGTTATAAAGGCGTTGGACTGTACATTTATTGACGTATGTCTTATTCACCTGTGGATACAATTCCAGAAGTCGGTGAGCTGTTTTCCTGCGTTTCTGAGCGTCTTTTTTTTTCATTTCAGCATGTTGTACGTTCGCGTACTTCATATGTTGCATCAGTCGCCTGCACAAAAGTTACGTTGAGTCGGTTTCGCAATGATTTTCATCCATGAATACTGTTTGTCGTTTACCAGCCACTGCGTTAGGATGCTCTGGGTTTCATAAGAACACTCCTCGAGCGCATATGGCCGATTCTGGGAATCTTATCCCCGGTTTTTGGAACATTTAACAGCGTCAAAGGAACTCGGTCCTTGGCAGCTGAGTGCAGGTGACTCGAGCGCCTGCTCCTTTCTGTTTGGGTTTCTTTTTAACCTTTGGGTGTTTAACAAGAAAAATCCACTGTAAAACATTCTTACGCATATAAAATACTCTTTTTTTGCGACGCCGTTGACGCGCTGGTACAGTTAACATAGAAAGTATGTCTATCGACACTGTGCTACGTGTAAATACAGTGTGTGTATACTTCCTGTGTGCATAGTTTTGTCCTAGTCTCTCCTCACGGACATTGAGCAGGTACAACATCAGTAAAGCAAGAACTTAGCTCACAGTACTATCCTTCTCGTCTACTCTCCCCTGTCAACTCTGTACTCTTTACTCCAGTGCGAAGTAAAAGGCTAGGAGTGAGTGCTCCTACAGCCAAACTCTCCGCCTTTACGCCAATTAAAGCTTTCTTCCCCCTCCAGCCACATAACCTTTATATCGTAGTGTTGTGTCTGTGCAACAAATATTTTAACAAAAAGGGGGGAAACGTTTCAAGCATACTGACCTGTCGACCTTGAGTGGACGGCTCCAACGGCTTGGAGTTACGGTTCTCCATGGAGACAATGTGCGTCAGCGATGGCATTTTGTTCACCACACTCAGAATACGCGGCAGAAGATCGTCTGACGTGACCAAGTGCGTCGCCTGCGTCTCGTTGATGGCGCTCACTATTCCGTCGTCGCTGAGCGTCGCGTACAGCGTCACCAGGGGGACGCTGGTACGAAAACAGGCCTGCGCCGTCAACAGCCACTCGAAGCGCGTCTCGGCCAGGATGGCCAAGTACTGACCGGGCCTGGCACCTATCGCGTGGAGACCGCGCGCTGTCAAGTCGATTCTGCTGTCCACCTCTTCGTACGTTTTCCACTCGTACTCGCCGAGTACGAGCTTCTTGAACACCTTGCCGTTGGCCTGCTTCTCTTCATTGTAACCCAGCACTGGTCGGACTCCTATGGCTGACCGTTGGGCGTACAGGCTGATAGCCGTTCGAGCCAGCTCGTCCAAGGTCTTGACGCCTTCCATACTCTCGATCGAGCTGTTCTTCAAACGTCGGTAGGGTGACGAAGGGTCTCCCTCCACGACGGGCTTGGCAAAGCAAGCGCGCTTTCTCTTCCAGTACACCCAGGGCTTCTGGAAAACGGCGTAGACTGGGAGCGTGACGATGTCGTAAATGGCCACAAGGAGCTTTATGAGCACCAGGAAGGCTTGAATTGCGGCGGGGTGTGTGGCCACTCCGGACGACGTCATAGTTTCCGAGTTTTGCAGCCGGAAAACTGGCAAGCAGCACGAAGATTTGGGTGGTAGAAGTTGGCGCAGCAATATATAGGAGAGCTCAGGCGAACTGGTTGTTCTCCTCTCTTATAAGGTATGTGAGCGACGAATAAAATGATGATGATGATGAAACCTCAAATAATGGCACACACCCACTGTAGGGGATAGGCCACGAACCGAAGAGAGCAGTCGCAGTCTTTGTTCTCCTTCTCTTCTATCACGCTCTACAAAATGTACAAGAAAAATCCTTTTTTCCTTACATTTGAGAATATTACGTTTAGTTTCTACGGAACGAGCGAGGTGGTCCTTTAAAATTGACAAACACACGGTAGATGCAGACGTAGAGCCTTATGTTGAAATGGCACAACGCCGCTCTGGGGGATTGGAGAACTTGCCGAGAATTGCAAATGTCCGCTTTTCTCTTCGCCGAAGGCGACGCTGCTTCTTTCCTCGCCGAAATCCGAATAGTGGAGCGTTGGGAAGGAACAGGAGCGGAGTGCTAATCGTTGTGGCACGTAAGCGCTCTTTGGCGGCTTATACCAAGTAGCGCTCTCGTGAAGGAGTACCCGACGTATTGTCCACCATGTCCGCGATTACGCTCCGTTTGCTTTGGCAGGCGGCCCAGCAGGCTCTCTCGATGAGCTTCCAAGTGCACTCTTTTCTTCACTGGACCTGCGGCCCTGGAATATACACAATTGACATGGTAACGTTTTAGAAACGTACTTCGTGTCATCGTGAGCACAGTGAGTTTCGAATTCAGTAAATTTCAGCAAGCGATAGCATTGTGAAGAAGTACCTCCTTTCCCCTCATTGCACCTTGATCCTGATGGGGATTAGCAGTGCAATGCCAAAACACGGTTCCACATTAGAAAAATTATAAAAACTTGTTCACCATTCTTTCTGGCTTCGAAGTAAATTTCTACAAAAACAATGAA
The DNA here is from genome assembly GCF_023375885.2 of Dermacentor andersoni. Lineage (NCBI taxonomy): Eukaryota > Metazoa > Arthropoda > Arachnida > Ixodida > Ixodidae > Dermacentor > Dermacentor andersoni. The sequence continues at coordinate 155,983,914 of NC_092820.1, forward strand.
ATGTTCTTTTTGTTATAGCTAAATACAGTAATTAATTCATTAGTACTCGATGTACTTAACTATCAACAACTGGAAATTATCTTCCACTTATAAAAAACACATCAAGCTCGAAGGTTTTAGGTGAGAAAACCACAATTTAATTATAAGGCACGCGTTAAGGAAGATAGGGGGGGGGGGGGGGGGAGGGCGGGCGGGCTGCAGATAATTTTGACCAACAGGCGTTGTTTACGTGCACCCAACGCACCAACGCTTTTTGCCCTTCACCCCAATTGCAATGCGGCCGACGCGGCCGGGATTGAACCGTGACCTCGAGCTGAACAGCGAAACGCCATAGCCGCTGGTCGACCACGGCGCGTAAGCGTATTAAAAGAGCTAGTGTAGAATATATGGGTTGGTTTCTCCTGCTTAAATCTCAATTTCGAGGTGTTCATTAAGTCAGCGTAGTATGTGTGGCACGTCGAGAATTAAACTGTCAAGAAAAGATTCGTCAGATTTGGCCGACGATACCAGCCGATTGCGAAACTACAGGCATAAAGCACAGCTGTGTTCATTTTGTGATATGTCTGGGATCGTGAACGAGTGACAGTACGTCATTATTTAAAACGGAGCCCGAACTATATCGCATGTGTCCCCACTTGACGAAATGAACCCTGTCTCCTTCTTGCTAAAATGAAGCCACGGGTAGCAAAGAAATGTAGCTCTTCGTCGTTGTCTCTCGATTGGGAACGGTTACGGGTTGGCAGTCAAATTACAGCGCCAAAATGCGAAGTCACTGGGTGACATAGCAGTAAACGGAAATCCGGGTCTTCATCCTACTAGACTTAGATCTCGCTGCAAACCCTCCTGTGCTACTTGAACTGTATTGACCTCTACGTAATGCACGATGTAGGTGTTGTTCGTTGTGATGTCCACTGAACCAAGTCGGCGTCAAAGAGGTTCATTGAAGAGCGGCGGCACATACCCAGTACACTCACTGACAGACACCCAGTGGCACAAACACAATGACCCCAATGGCACACACCCAAGTTGGCATCAAATGGAAGAGCGGGTCATGGAAGAGCGGATACAATGGGTCATATCCAGTTGTCCCAGTTGCTCATATCCAGTGGCACATAACCAGGGCCCACAGTTGCCCATACCCTTAGGGGTTCATACCCACCGGCCGTAGTGGCGCATATTCAGCGGTTTCAGGGGTAGATTCTCAGGGACGCCTACCCAGTGGTGCGTACCCAGTGGCCCAGCTGGCACATACTTTACATCGATGCCGTATATGGCTAGGGTTCCGTGTATTTTTGTGTGCGTCAACAAAAACTACAAATCATCAATGGCTAGCGCCCCCGTAAGCAAGCAAAAAGTGCAATGGCTCATAGCCCCGTAAGGCAGAGGCTACAAGCACTCAGCAAAGTAAAGCACACAGTGCTTACATTCTTTCTAATAACGCATACGACATAGAAAAGATGCCGAAAACTGTCTTCATTAATGGCTCATAGCCCTGGAAGCAATGGCTCATACACCCGTGGCCAAGCAAAAGAATGCAATGGCTCATATTCCCGTAGGGTTCATGGATACCAAATTTATGTACGTTTGTCCTTTTGACTCACCAGAGGACAATGCCAGCGACTATGGGGATGCATGTCTCTGCTGTACAAGCGAAAGGCAGAATTGTGATATCCACTAGTTGTGCATATATCTCCAGGCACATCCAAGTCTGATGTGGAGTTCATGACTACGCACTTAGCATGGATTAGCCGTTATGACAGTGCCCCTGTGATCATCGTCGGAGATTTCAATGTGAACGTTTCAATACCAGACAGGAAAGGATTCACTCAGTTTGTGCTAGAAAAGTCTGGCTTGAAGTACCACACTAATCACTCACTCTACTCAACAACGGTCGTGTATAGATTTAACATTGCTGGTTATCCACCTTCACAGAGTGGAATGGCTTCTCAAATTTTTTACACTGCGTGATCGTCGGTGCCAGCAAAAAAAAATGAAAAAGAAAAGACAACGAGACAGACTACAAAAACCGGGTTGACACGCAGAATTCGAAACGTTATCGCTTTACCTATGTGAAACCCGCTGCAGCAACAACAGCAAACCAAATATATCACCATTTGTCACACATACGTCCAATGTTCAAATCTTATGCGGTCAGTATATCAGGAATTTACCTATCACTTGTGTAAATATTGTGAGAGCTCCCCTGGAAGTGCTCAATGGCAATTTCCGATTGGCGAAATGCGAAAACACCCGTGTACGTAGATTCGGGTGCACGTTAAAGAATGCCAGGTGGTGCAAACTTCCGCAGTACCTCACTACGGCGGGCCTCATAATAAAGTCGTGGTTTTGGCACGTAAAACCCATACTTTATTTTAAATCTTGACTGGGATGCAGCAACTGTGACACACGTACTATGGGCTCTACAGTGGCAGTGCCAATGCTCTTATGAAGTGAGCTTGCGCGGCATCGATTTGCCATTCACTTTCTTGGGTATTTACGTTTATTTAATAGAACTAACCTTGGCAGTGTTAGCCAGCGCCACCACTCACAGGCCTTACTGGAAGGATGTGGAACATCTTTTCTGCCGCAGACGCCACGTGTAAATAAATGCCCCTGAAAGTGGGCAAGAACACGGCGCCGCGGTAGCTCATTCGATAAGAGCATCGCACGCGTAATGCGCAGAGGTGGTTTCGTGCCTCACCTGCGGCTAGTTGTTTTTTCATTCTTTTTCATTTCCATTAATTTATCATTTCTTTTATTAAATGAATAAGTACAAGTAATTTCTTCTATGATGTCATTGGTATCGTAGCCGAGTATTCTGTGTAAGGCCGTACATCCTGATCACCATATTATTCATTGGGGGCACGTTAAAGATCTCCGGGTGGCATACATTAATTCGGAGTTCCCTCCTACGGAGGCCCTCACTAAGTTGCGCCTCATTATGAAATCGTAGTTTTGGCACGTAAAACCCCAGAATTTACATGTATATTCGAATAAGAGAAAGGCCGGATGGCAATTTGCGATATACACTATATATAATTTGCACTGAATCTCAGGAGAATGTAAAGGCACGCCGAAGGAGAAAAAACCGAGGACACCTTAGCACTTCTTACGAGTTGTGAATGCGATAGCATTAACGTCCAGTTAAACGCCGCTGATTGGCCCTTCGCATTATGAGCTCCTCGAGGGCAGGCGAGTGTACTGAGGCACTTGGAGCATTTTAATTTGGCCTTGCCGAGCCGCAATGAGAACGCAGGCGAGACCTTACGCGGAAAAAGAACGCGCGGACCACACTTGCTTCCGAGGGCGAGAGCGAATGTGACGTGGCGTCGCGGCAATTCCCTCTCCCCTCACGCAACACCTGGCGCGCTATCGTTTCAGTACGTGTTACCTTACGCCCGCTCTACTCCGTCGAGGCGTGCTCATGACGTGGTGTCGCAGTCAATGTCACTTTAGGTGCCGCCGTTTCGCTGCTACAGATTACAGATGCAGGCTTTTTCGCTCAATAGGCCATTTGACAATTTCGCGTCAATAATGCCTGTGAAAGGCACATCTCTGTTTTTACTCTATAGTGACGGTGTTCGGAAGCTGAAGTATGACTACTCTACGCGTCAGTCATGCTGAAAGCTTCAAATATCCTGCGGGCGCACGGATAGCGACGTTTCGAAATGTATAAACGCACGCCACAACGGCACATTCGACGTTTGGGGGCCGTGGGATGACTGTAGAGGGATTCCTTTACGGCATCACCGTGTTGCCGTAGCTCGTGCTTGATACAAATTTCTGCTCGGCTGATGTAATCGTGTAAACGCTGCTACATTGGGCAAACGGGAAGGTGTGTCAATATACACCTGTCTGAACATCCTGCTTCAATAAAAGTATGCCCCTACCGTGGCCTCGCGTGTACCATCACGCCATCATGTCGCCTCTGCATATTATTAGCGCACAACCTTTGCATCTCGAGCACAGCGCCAAACATTGCTATCTCTGTCAGTGCTTCACCCTTCGGGCGTGACAACCATTCTCTTTTTTTTGCTTTCTGCATATCGGTAACGCTCGGTCTCGTTTCTTTATATCTTCAAGCTTGAGCTGCTGCAGGAGGGGTGCAGCGGCACTCTAATCTTACAGACCTTGTCTGAATGTGTTTCCAAGCATCTTCAATGTTATCCTCATGTTCATGCGCACTGACATTGTAACATCTCACAATTAATATTCTTGTCAAACTGGAGAACAGTTCACGAATTTCTTCAGGCGCGATATAAGTCGTTTTACCTAATAACGCACAACACACATTTCGTGCAGAATATCCGCCTAGTCTTTCTGTATTCCTTTCTTAAACGCAACAGCACTATCAAAATAAAACAAATGGGAGGCCGTGATACGAGCCACTCCTGGCGAAAACTGTAGGGTGGACCCCGTAAAAATAATCAGATGGGGTCAAGTACATATGCTGGCTAGCAGTAGTAGGTAAGACAACATAAAAGCTGTCTAAAAAATCATAAAACTGCTTATACTCAGTTTACTTTCATATTAACGGGACTTAATTGCAGTGCTAATTACCCACTTAGTCATATTATTAACGAAACTAGTTTCAACGCTACAGCAATGGAATCGAAGCTTGCTCACTACTACAACGTACCTAGCTCTGAGACAAAGAATGCGAAATAAGTGAGGGCCCCTCATTGATAACTCCGTTTGCGAGAAGACCGGCTTTTGTTTCGACACGAAGCCCTTTATATCGACGACTGCCTTATCAGCCAATAAATGTTGCAGCGAGATGTATTTTCTATTGTTACATGTTGGCAGCATAATCCCAGTCGCAAAATTCGCTAAGCGAATATAGCGGTCCTATCAAGAGTTATCATTCAACACGGACATGGCACGACCACGTGCTATTGCGTCAGAGGTATCCTGTCCGAATAGTCCTTCATGCTACTGAAGGTCATCGGCTTCCGGATATAACCTACCACACATACTGCTAGTAGCAACCACTTTATTTTTCTTTTTTTAGAAGAGGGGGGGGGGGGGCTTAGTTGGTGGGACGTTGGAGTTGTTAGCGCTTTGTCTTGTCCAAATCTTGCCTTTCTTTTTTTTTTTTGTGGTCGTCGCTCTGTGTACTATGCAATATCTGTTCGTAGCAACCGGTTGGTAGTACATGTCCCCGCATTTCAAATGTTTACCCTTTCCAGGGATATCATGCGTCTCGCGTACAAACACTTCGTGTGCAGTCGGCTTCAAAATGCTGATGCAGCTGTGTGTCTGCAACGTAGGTAAAATAAAAACAGAAACGAAAACCACTCAGCAGAAGGAGGCATCAGGGTCATCTCGAAGGCGGAAGCGCGCAATCACTGAGGCCCTTGAGTACGAAGTGCGCGTAGTGGTCGGGTGCAGCGCGGATTGCCGCAAGGGCTACGCCATCGAGACCCAGCATATGTAACAGTTTTCGATAACATCGATGACATTAAGCGGCCCGACTTTCCGTAGAAGCAGCCACAAGAATGGCGTCGAAAGACTTACGATATCTGGCGCCTTTATCTATTCGGAGGGTCCTGTTCAACGGTACTTTCTGCCTTTATTCTAGATGCTCGCCCCTTACACCTTCGTATCGTAACCGATGCGCAAATATAGTGTTTCAAGTGGAGTTTGCCCTGCGAAGCGGATCTAGCGTACCTGTGTGACATTGTCCTGAGAACAGTTATCGAGCAGATTGAATGAACGTTCGCGTTCTTGAAGACGATAGCGCGCAATGCCGGAATGCCCTCAGTCCGAACTTTAACATCCAGCTCTGGATAATGTTTCGTTGAAGGTGCAATGACCTCGAGAGACTATTGTTTTGTGTTGTTCGAGAGAAGGGTTCTCGAGAGATGTTTGACAACCACTGAAGTGTGCTCATGAGGAGGCATGATCCAGCCTCGACTTGGCGAAAACACTGATACGGGACTTTGGTGGCCGTGGGTTTGTTATCCGAAGTGGTGCCTGAGGCGTCCCGGTGCTCCCTTGTTTCTCTCGAAGGTCCTACGACAAACAATAGCAGGTGTTGGTCTGCTTTCAGCTCAATGACTGATTATAGATGCAGAACTCAGTTGCTATATTCGCGTTTCCTAGGAGTTATTGGTCACCAGAATGAGAAAGAACAAACACGCCTCTTCCTTCGGCTGTATCGATTGCGAAAATCGCTGCCGCTACAAATTTCGCCTTAATTGTGATAGGCTTAACGCAGCTGGTTTCACGCAAACAGCCTCACAATTTTACCACTAAGGCAGTGACCACGCGCAATCAAATGGGATTTTTTAATAGAAAGGAGTGAAGCGTGAGTTAATTTAGTCGAAGAAGCGCTTACAGGTGTCGACAGTGTTAATGTATGAGCCTACATGAATATTTCGACACATTGAAGTAGTCGACGCAGTAGCAGGAGGAAGTCGTGGCGACAACAAATAAGATGATTATTTATCGTGCTCTTACGTGCCAAAGCGGCACGTCGACCCTACGGGATTTCAACACTCTCCGTTTAAATTTCAGTAGCGATGCGTTTGATACAGAAAGATGCCTAAAACCCACCGCGGTTGCTCAGTGGCTATGGTGTTAGGCTGCTGAGCACAAGGTCGCGGGATCGAATCCCGGCCACGGCGGCCGCATTTCGATGAGGGCGAAATGCGAAAACACCCGTGTAGTTAAATTTAGGTGCACGTTAAAGAACCCCAGGTGGTCGAAATTTCCGGAGTCCTCCACTACGGCGTGCCTCATAATCAGAAAGTGGTTTTGGCACGTAAAACCCCATAATTAAATTAATTAAAGATGCGTAAAGGACACTACTTTAGGTTCACGATTATGTAATGTTGGCGGAACATGACGAGTACATCATATGTCCTAAGTTACTAATGTAGTGATTGACTATATTTTCATGCTAACCACGGTATGTAAATAGGAGCTTTGTAGGTCCCATTGAAAATGTGTGCGAGACTCCGCTTCCTCGGTAATTGAAGTCACTAATACTGGGTCATTGAATGTCGGGAAACAGAACTGGCTGCTGTAACACGAAAGGTAAATATTTGTAGGCGACGATCATTGCGATACCCCTCCTTGAACCATTTTACCCTCCTCCGAGAGATTAGCTGAAAAAACAAAAACCACAGTCATCAATATTCAGAATGCTTCAGACAGGGTCGTTCTCCTCGAGAGGCAGACTGAGCCGTTATTCACCAGAAGTAGAGCCGCAACGTCCGGATTGTGGCGAATCGTACTGCTCGCTAGCGCACATGCTCTGGCAATGCTCCGCGTTAAGCGGCACCGTGTTCACTAAAGAAGAAGACTGGGTGGACGCCCTGCAAAGCGACGACCACCAGACCCAGCTCCGGGCCGTCCAGAGGGCTCACGAAAGGGCGGAGGCTCACGGGCTTCCCGTCCCAACGTGGGTGCGGCCCGCGACCCCTGCCGGCCACTAAACCAAGAGCGGGTGGGGAGGGGTTCCTCAGGACACAATAAAGTTATTTCCTCCTCCACCTCCTCCACCTGCCTCTGCAGTGAAACCCTATTGCAAGAGCGGAACCAATTGCTGCGCTCGATCTTGAGAGTGGACGTATGCTTTGGAACCGAGTGGACGCCCGTCCAACCGGCTCGTCAGGTGACGCTGGTCACCGCCGACGAGTGCAAATAATGTGACTGTCGTTGCTTCATATCTCGACGACACCACCGCACATCGGCGAACAGCCAAGCGAAGAAAAATGACGTAATGCATTATCGTCAGGTCAAGGGGATCGAAAGCTTACGTGGCAAGAACTGGTGATAAGTTACCGCAGTGGTGAAAAACGTAAAGATGCAGAAGAGGAAAAAGAACTGTGGGCATGATCAGACACTTGTGCCTCGTGCGACTGTGCCGTGTCTTTAGAAAGTTTCCCCGTTCCCCTATTACCGACGGTGTGCTAAAAACCAACATAACTATGCCTCGCTGAAATGGGACTTACCCGCTCGCATTCTAGTTTTCCTTTTCTTTTCTTTTCTTTCTTTCCTTTTTTTCTTTTTACGGAGCCGTAAGAGAGCCGTTCATTACTAAATTCCTCTTTGAAACAGTATGGTGACACATGTGATATGACACAAACAGTATGGTGACACTTATCAATTCTATTCGTATTCTTTGTGAACTACGCACACATTTCAGTATGGTGCAGTGCTACCGTACCTAACCTCCTTCATGCCAACTTGGATCTGTCGGTATGGTGCCCACTGGCTGCCTCCTCCAAGCCAAGGTGGGTCTATAGGTATGGCGCCCACTGGCTATGGTGCCAGAAAAAAGGGACTTGGTAACAGACAACTAAGGCCATCGGAAATGTGACGCTATGAGTATGTGAACATCCTTGGCCAATCCTAGAGAATGGGTATGTTCCGCTGGGTATATAAGTGCCCGGATACAAAAGCAGAACAAGGGGAAATAAGTAACGTAGTCGGCATCAAAAGCAGCCGAGTGTGGAAAGGGAAGTGAGTAGAAGGGGACCGGAGCGTGCTTTGAGCAATGCACGTTGACCTACAGAGAAGGGAAGATGTCGGTAGAAACACTAAAGTAGTCACTCATACAAAAGTACAACATTTGGCAATACGGGTGTGCCGCTACATTGCTTCAATTACAATAACGTTGACATTCATCTGGAAATGCGTTCTGTAGGACTTTTTTTTTTTTTGGGGGGGGGGGGGGGGGAGGAACGAGGTTAGCCCTCTGCTCCTGTTATTTATTTTTATTTTCGTGCCAAACTCCAACATGTCAGACGCATGTGCTTCTATTAGTCCTTTCTCAGAATACTAAAGGCGGACAGCATGTAAAAGAGCCACATTGTTTTCGTTTTGTAATGAACTGCTGCAATCAGACTGACCATTTACATTTTCCCTCGCAACTGCGTGATGCGTAATTCGCCACGTCTTTAATTTTATTAAAATTGCGACTAGCAGGCTACTTGTTTTCGCAAATTGAGTGGGCAGCGTTAGTGGCAGCGATTAGGTCAATAAACAAGAACTTACTGCACAGGTCGTCATACTTTCTTTTTGTCCTTTAATTTGACACGGGACTGCCTTAAGGCACAGTGTAAATAAATTGCATATGAAGTGGTGCAACCTCGCATGACGCATTTCAGAAAGGAACTCCACTAAATATGTTGATGCCTCATTATTTAGATCAATGCCTAATCAGACGCATGCATAAACATTGCGTATATTCACTTGACTGAAAATAGCACGTCTTTTTACTGGTCTTACCAAAGTCATCTTTGTCAATAAGCGACTTGGATTTGTACAACTGTGGATTTGATGCAAACCTGTTGAGGTGCAAGAAGGTGCCAACTCGAGACGCATACTCTTCTGCGCGTGTACCTTTGTGTTCGCGCGAAGTTTTAATATGCGGACTGAGGAGTGTTTGGGAGCACCTTCAGCGCCTACGTTACGCTCACTGCAGGACAGCTTGTTATTGGTCTAGTTGGTGTTTGCTTAACGACAAACCGCAGCGCGAAGGTGCAGTCACCAAGAGGACGGGCAGACACACGTCACAGGTGCTGCGACATGTGTTGGTGTGTCTTTGTGTATGTCCACTCGGGCTACAATATGCCGTTAAATACGTTCACTGACCCGCACAGTGCCGTAGGGGGCGGGAAAATGCACTTCCCGTGTGGAGACCTGCGTTTTCTTTTTTTTTTGTCACTCCATCTTTATCTGAGCTGTTGTTTCAACTTATCCATCTGTGTGAGTTGGCCGTGCCGCCGCGTGTTGTAATCCCGCCGATAAGAGTGCACTGCACAACAGCGCGACCTTGAAGTCACGCTGACTGCGCTCCGAGTACGCGAGCACTCGCACTCAACGGACGCTAGCTTCGCCGTTGACTGCGTGATGCTGAGTGGAGAAAACGATGCTTATCGAGATTGGAAATAAGGGGCGATCTTCGTGTACGTCGCATGAGAACTGTTATTAAAAAGCTCGAGAAACATGTCGACAGATGTGAAGAGCTATGGAAACAATTACTACCGTTGTCCGTCTTACATTACCTTGTTGTATAATTTTTCGTATTCACGTTTATTCATTGATTTTTACAGCGCTGGAGAAGACCTTGAGGGGCAGTTATCGAGAGTGAGGTTCTGCGCATCATACCCTCACCCTCACATATATAATCGCATCGCACTATACTGCCCATCTGGCCGAGAAGCGTTAATATTTCTAGCAGATTCCAGCCAGGAGGGCAATAAATGATCATGGGCTTTTATTCTGAGCTCTAGCTTTACTGGTTTAATAGTAACATCGTTTTCTAATCGTAAATGTAATTCCTTAAACTGTGGTGATAATACTCTTATCTGCTTGCAGTACGTAATAAGCTTACAAAGGGTGAACAAGTTGGTCTTTGTGTTCTCGCTGAAGATACTGTAGGGCAAGGTGTTTTCTAGTGCAATAAACCTGGTTCTCAAGAAAAACATGAACTTCAAATTTACAACTTTTATGTTCTCATGTCTGAAGGAAAAAGAGGGGTTACTTGTATTGTGGAGCTCTGACACACCAAGCCTCTGCAGTGCCACATTCTTGGCTTCCACTAGCCCTTAGTATTTCCGAATTAAATTGTCTCACCTTGCTTGGCTCTAGTTGATACTAACTGTGGGCTATTAGGGACGCCGTTAAATAGGGCTCCGCTTTAATTTTGACCACTAGAAATTATTGAACGGGCACTCTAAGTACATGTAGCAACTGAAGGAGTGTTCTTGCATTCCGCTTCCACCGAAGTAAGGCCGCCGCGGCCGTGAGTCGAACCCGTGACCTCATTCTCGGCATCGCAACACCACAGTCACTGCGCCAAGGCGTCCGGTAACTTGCTACACACTATGGGAGATTGGCCAATAGACGGGTGTTAAAAGGAGACGAAAGGCAGAACGCTAAAGAAATAGTGCAAGTAACAGAAATGTTCATCAAATCGCACTCATTCAAACTTTTGGATCACTTCTATTCTGTCTTATTCCTATGTTTATTTTTGTCAAATTATGTATAAAAGTGCTTCAAAATTTCAAATATTTTGCTTATATGTGCCCATGGAAACGTCAGATGGCTGGACACGATTTGGAACGAAGGAGTAATTGCAATAAGCATCCTTTCACTCCGGCAAAAAGTAAAAAAAAATATTATTAGATTAACATTTTTGTTGCATGAAGTAATCGTTGATCCAAGATCAATTTTGTCTTCTTCAATTCCTTCCTTATGCCAGTTCTCGCGCTAGGCGGGCAAATGGTGAACCTGGTGAATGCCAATGCCAGGCTGAAGTGATTCCCTAAGGTGGAAGGGAACTTAGCGACCGGCGGTAAATCCTCAAGGGACGTTAATTTTTCGCAAGAGAACAAATACACTTATGGTCTGCGACACTAGTCACATGACAACGTTTAAAATAAAAGTAAATAAATCTCACACCTTTAGCAACGTGCACCAATTGACTCGTACATACATGAATTAGGTTCATTACGTAAAAGATCAAAGCGCTTGCCCAAATGCAATGCGTATTTTCTGAATTGCTAAGGTAGACTACCCTACGCGCGAAACAAGCGCCTCAGTCTCAAGAGCTGCTATATCAGGGCCACAAACTCTCTTGCGGCGTAATATGTCCCAGTCGTTTTACAGTGTGTTTCATGTTTATCTGTTTTCGCAACGTCACTGACGCTAGTTTCAATTCAAATAAAAAAAAAATTCTTAAGTAGGCTCTAGTCCCTCATACTCGCACTTAGTTTCTCCATCAAAGAACTTTACTTCCTGTGCATGATGCGTACTTACGAGGGAAGTTTACGGAAAACCGGGGATAGAAAATACCACATTCTCTAACAGCCTGTTATGGAAGTACATAGTCTGTCACTTCAATGTGTAACAAAACATACGAACAACCTTGCAATTCTAGGCTGGATGGGGATGCTTAGGGTGCGAGAAGGTTCAGTTTCGCAGCCGTCCGGTTTCCAAACTGGTCGCCTTTCATAGATTGATGTATGTGAGCGTGTTGTGTTGTTTCCATATTTATTTTGTAATATATGCGTTACTCACAATCGGGCGCGCCAGAAAGGGTGATGTAATAGGGGTTTCTGTCAAGGAGCAGCGAAATATTCAAGTGATATTTATTGGAGATTTTTTTAAAATCTAACTTACGTTTTATAAACATTTGCACTTGCAGATACATGACAATATTTGACAACCTTTGCAACCCCCTGATAAACTGATACGCCAGTGAACCAAATCTTGTCAGGTATTTGCTCTTCTGCGAACAATCAGTGGACGATGCGTGCTCCCGCTACGCTTAGTGAATCACAGTAGTGCTGATTGAACAAGACAGGATTGCAGGAACGCGGATACCGGAAGGACGCAAATAGTGGTCAAACAAGGAATGTCACTGCAGTCAACATTTCCACAAGTGCACTTGCCTTCGTCAGGATATCTTTGCAGGATATCTTTGTCCAGAGGCTTCCCTTTTTTGAACAATGCTGATCAATTCTTCGGGCTCGTTTCAAAAAGCGTTAAGTAGAGGCTCACAATAATAAAAAAAAACGATGAAAACAACGTGTGCACCACTGGAGCCGTCAAAAAAATAGAAGCGGGCTCCTCCGAGTTGACGAAGAGTAGGAGAAATCTGTGGCAATTGGAAACGACGTTCATGCAGTAAAAGGTCCAAAGAAACCGTCATGGAATGTATTCAAGCTTAAGAATTCCTGTAAGGCTTTGTAGAGTGCATGTAGTAAGAAGGCTAGAAGAAGGAAGAAAAGACCAGATCAATTTTGCCTTTCCGTATCATTTCACATTTATCGGACCTGAACACGTATTTCCGATTATCGCTTGGAATAATCCTTCTGATTCATGGCCAATCAATCAATGTGGTTGTGAGCCACACATTTCCTGCACGACAACGACACGACGCAATCTTTCTTGGCCTTATCTATTCGCTCTTCGAGTCACGCAGAAACACAATTACCTGCTTCACAAAGGTTGGCAGATATACATATATCAGCGCGGAACTGCGGTCGCGTTTCAATTCATCGCCACACGCCTATGAAGTCCACTGTAGGACGAAACACTCCCACATTTCAACAGTTACCCTGTACCGTTTCAGCTGATTGCACCCTCTGCTCGCAAATTTTCTAATCTAATCACTGCATCTAATAACCTCCCGCAGACGTCGGCGTTTCTACTGTCTTGGCACATGTTCTGTTACTCGAAAGCGTAGGTTATCTCTTCTGAGCATTAGATGTCTTGCAAAACTTATTTCTTAATCCTTATATCGAATACGAGTAATGCTTCTCTTTCACATTGTAACACGCTTAGATAGACAAGATGCATATCCAATAAGAGCAGTCATTGCATTGTTTGCTCTTATACACACTCCTGTCCTAGGATGAATGTTTGGCCAATTATTGTTTGTTCTGTGGCTCGCTGAGCAGTTTCTAGCTCTTTCACGTATGTCCCTTATTGTGAGTTTCGGTGTCTCATATGTCACCGGTGGCAGGATGCTTTGACAATATACATTCTCTTTGAATAATTTCGGTAAGCTGCTCACGAATTGGGAGCGGCTGACAAGCGCGCTCGAACGCAATCTTATTCACTTTTAGATTTCCTTATGATGGATCCATGTCCTCTGTGACTACCTGACATTTAACAGCCAGGAACGCTTGTTCCCTCGCCGAGCCATCGCAGACGTTACTCTAATTTCCTGCACACTAATCTTTACACATACTGTCAACCTTCAATTGAAGCAATTTGTCCAGTTTTACCTATTTGAAGGGCGCCTCAAGTATCGCGAAGCGTAACATGTTAATAACAAACGCCAACTTTACAGATTAATGGAGCAGAGTTGTGACAGAGAACACACGAGGGAATACGCCACGAAAAAAAAGAAATAGAAATAAGGCTCAGTACACTCACCGTGCTGCCAGCCTGTTTCACTGTACGAGTTGAATTCCCTTAGGTCTTCACCGCACGTCAACGAGCTTTCGTCCTGCCTTTTTGGAGCAGGCCCACGTGGGACGAGCCGGCCGCCCGCTTACGACGACGTGCAGAGCGTCTACGTGTAGAGTGCACCTACGGACGTTTCCTCTGCCGCGAGCTGACCACACGTGTGAGGCGCAATCTCGACACCTGTCGTGGGAGAGGGGGCTGGAGAGTGTCCTTTGCCCCGGCCACAATGCGGCTTCGTAATCGACGCCACTTGAAACAACGCCCGCGATAATCAGCTGGTTCTCGGAGGGCCGAAAGGGCTGAAGCCGGCGGCGGCGCGGGATTCGCTGGCGTTCTTCAAGCCGGCACCTGCCCTGTGCCTACATCCGCAGACAATTTGATAAATTCTTTGCCATACGTCTGCTGCGCTATAACAGATAGTTACTATTAAGGCGAAAGCCTTAAGTGGCTCGTTACAATGGCCCATACCTGAAAAACGCGGTGTCTAGTCCAGTGGTACAAAAGATAAAATCGGCAGCAATAACTCATACCCCCGTGTTTTTTTTTTGTTTTTTTGTAGACAGAGAGCGTAATTTCGTGGATTGGTTTATATGCCGTGGCAGTTGGCTCTAAATATAAACTCCTAAATGCTTCGACTCGCCAACCCTTTGCAAGTGACAGCAATGAAAGTGCGAGTTAGTTTGGTGTTTTTCGCGGCAAGGACGAGTTCCTTTTAGCTATGTTTCCTCGAAGGTAATTGCATATATTTATTTATTTTCTTATTTAATTAATTAATTAATTAATTTATTTATTTATTTATTTACTATTATTAGGGGGGAGTGGGCAACAGCAAATGAAAGAAAGAAATATGAGCACCTAGAACGTTTAAGTACAGAGACTTCTGATTATACAGTTCTAGCTAGGGTTTACAATGTCATGATAAATTGGAAGCGTAGTAAGATAGTAAAGCGGTAAATACAAACGCACTTAGGTTACAACTGTACAGTAAACAAGAAAAATGCTTCGATTACACACTGTTAGCTAGAGCTGCTATAGAAATATTTGGTTATTGTTAATGGATACAACTTCACCAGGAAGATTGTTCCATTTCATGGGTGACCGAAAAAAAAATGACTGCAAAAAAATTTTAGTGTGACACTATTCAAGACCAACTTTATAACAGTGGTCGATTAGAGGCGATACGTATTGTGGCTGCAAAATGAAATCGTTGTGGACTGTTGAATGATGGTATAATTAATGAAAAAACAACTAAACGTGCCATTTTACGAGGAAGAAAATGGGGTAAGTCCAAGGTTGGTTTTTCACGACAGACACACTTGCACTTCTGTTGTAAGTACGTAAGATGAAAAGAACTGATTTATTTTGCACGATTTCTAATGAATTAATTAGTTTGTCAATGGCAGGATCCCGAACAGCGCATGTGTATTCAAGTTTACGGCCTGTGAAGGTAGTATAAAGGAGCATTTTGAGGGATGAAGGGGCGGTTGAAGAGTTACGGCGTAAGTCGCAAATCATGCAGTTAACATTGCGGATTACGTAGTCGGTATGAACATTCCAAGATAAATTAGCAGATATATGCACGCTTAGCTATTCATGAGAGTGAACAAATTCCAGGGGAAGATTATTTAGGTAATATGTTAGTTATTCGGCATACACGCATCATTTTCATTTTGAAAACGTTTGGTTCCATTAGCCCGTGTTTGCGCCAATTAGCTACGCTAATTAGGCGAGAGTGAAGGTTGTTAGGGCGCTCGGCATTAGTTATTTCACGCAAGACAGTACAATCATCAGCACATAAGTGAATGTTACATGATAGTGAGGAAGGGAGGTCGTTAATATAAATGAGAAATAAAAGAGGCCTGAGTTATCAACCTTGAGGTACACGGGAAGTTACGCTTTGAACTTGGAAGTTATGTCCGCTTGCGTTACAAATGAAGAGCGATTAGACAAGAGGCATTCAATCCACTTCAGGATGTTAGTGTCAAGGTTCAGTTGACTTAGTTTATCAAGTAAAAGTTTATGGCAGACCTTATCAAATGTTCTAGCGAAGTCTGAAAAAGAATGCAATCTGCAAATGACGCACGATTGAGACTACGATGCAATTTGTGCGTAAAGATTGGAAGCTGTGTTTCACAAGGAAATGATTTTCTAAATCCACACTGCGCTGGTGTGAAAAATGCATCGGATTCTAGCAAGTTAACAAGATGTTTGAAAATTATATGTTCGAGCAATTTAAAGCAAGTGCTTGAGAGTGAGTGAGATGGGGCGATAATTAGCTCTTAATATTTTTTTATCTGATTTATGCAGTGGAACCATCTTCCTGATATTCCATGGGCTAGGTTGAATAGCTGTATCCAGTGATTGCTGAAAATGTTTTGCTAGTATAGCAGAACTAACGGCGTCGTTATTTTTAAGAAATTTTAAGTTAATAGAGTCGTAACCAGGTAATCTGTGTTGGTTCAGGGAATCAATTAGTTTCTCAACGTCAGCCGTATCCACGATCACGGGAGGCGCAACTACGTAATCTTAACGGCGAGTTGGAGGTAGGCGGTCATTGCAGGGCACAGAAGAATTTTGCACAAATGCGTCATAAGGGCGGCAGCGCACTGTTCCTTTGGTATAAGAATGCCCAATGGGTCTCCCAGAGTTAGGTACTCATCATGCAAGGGGTTGATTACACTTTAAAACTTTTTAACGCTAGTCTTTAACATTGATGGAAGTACGTTACATAGAAAGTTAGATTTAGCGTTCTTTAGCGCTGTTACGTACGTGTCGAACGAGCACTTATAAGCAAACCAGCGTCTCTCAGTTGGCGAGTGTTTTGCGAAGCGATATAGGAGCTTCTTGCGGTTACATAGGCGCTTAAGATGGGTATTGTACCAAGGAGCATCAGAACTGCAGGTAATGATGCCCGGTGGAATGTACTTTTCAGTTAGTTCCTGTACTTTAGTGGCGAACATGTCACAATAGTGCTGAAGCGAACGATCTTCAAAATTTGGTAGGATAGTTTCGAGAAATGCAGTTAATTGCTTATTTATGGCGGTAAAGTTAACGTTTTCTTAAATATGTATAGTTTTTCTGATTTTATTTGGCTTGGGAGTTAAAGTGTTAATTGAAAATGCAAGTAGGCAGTGATCGCTTGTACCAGGCACGTGTGTAATGTCCGGTAATGTCCGGTAATGTCAGGTTTGGATGTCAAAACCAGGTCAAGGGTGCTTGCGGCATTAGAAGCTACATGTGTAGGTGTTACTAGTTGTGACAACGAGAAAGCTGAGCTCAAGTCTAAAGACTCCTTAGCTTGTGCCGAAAAGAGGGAGAGTAAAGTAGTTTGATCGTTCCAGGTTATGTGTGGAAGAATAAAATTGCCCAACAGTAGGATGGGAGATGAAGGAAATCACGTGCAAACAACGTTTGAACCAGTTAGGCAGTTTTTGTAGAACATGATTAGTCCTTATGTGAAGTTCAGTTTCCGTTTCAACTCTTAAGAAAGAAGTCCGATGCGTATAAGATGTAATCTTCTGAAAGATAGCCGGGTTATTCATTGATATTTCTCAGAAAACGAAATGGGCCCAACATGAATCCTTGAGATATTCGCTGTTAGTTATTAGCCGTGAGGACGCTATATTATTAACGACTACATATTGTTGGCAGCTGCGGAAATATGTACCAATAAATCTTAAGCGTTCGCAACTAATACCACATTCCTCAGGCTTTTTCAGTAATAATATTGTGATTCACAAGATCAAAAGCCTCACTCAAGTCCATTAAAACAGACACGGTAAAAAATGTTCTTTCAATGTTTACATTAGTTTTGTACAGTGTTGAGTAGCGTAGGTTCTTTCGAGTTGGCATTGATATACCCATACTGCTCTTCTTGCGTAAATTTTGTCTATTGCAAAGAACTTGTCTGAACGAGCTAAAAAAACTAGAAATATTTTGGGAACGGAGACATACGTTTTCAATATATATCTTGAGAATCGAGACATACCGGACATGGACATACGCATCTTATCTCCTTTTTTAAACACTTGTACAACCGTGGGAATATTAAGTTGTGTCGAAATTGTGCCTGAAAGCAGCACGCAATTATTAATATGTGACAAAGAACCACATATGCAGGTCGAGTAATGTTTTAGCAAGGCCACAGAGACGGCGTCTAAAATAGTTGAGTAAGTATTTTTTAAGGAGAGAATTATCTTTTGACCTCTAGTGGGTGAGTAGGATGAAGAAAGAAAGAACTAGCGCTACTACTGGTCTATTCGGAGTCTTATTGTGGATCATTTGGCTTTGCTATGGTTAGATAGAAGTCAGAGTTGCAAAGTAACTATTGAAGCTATCAGCAATTACAGAACGATCACTTGCTATCGTGCCATTCAGAGATATACCTGCTAAGCTACTCGCAGTATACGTGCAAAGTGCAGCATTTAAAACTGTCCATGCTGCTTTGACGTCACACAGCGCGTGCTTGATTTTTGCGTCAAAGTACTTCGCTGAGAAATTGTAATTGAATTTTCCAATTTTTTGTCATGTGTCCTGCGCTTGTTTTCTAAACTACCGTTGTGTTCCTTACGCTTTAGTTTCTTAAACATGTTGTCTTTGTGGTTTATCGACCTGAGGATGCCGGTGGTTAGCCACGGTTTGCGCTAGACGTTTCTCTTAGTAAAATGTAAAGCAATTCCATCAATTTCTCGCATCTACTGAGTACTTTAATGAACTGTTCATATTCATTATTGGTTGTCACAAATGAGCAAACGGCGTGGCAATTTTTTTTCAATAATGCATTGAAATTAAAGTAGTAGTTATGAATAATTCGAGTCTGCGAAGGCCTTGCATTACTGCTGAATGACGGTGCTGCGAAAACAAGAAGGCGGTACGCAATATCCGCTGATAACGTTCCAGTGGAAAATATGGTGTCTGGTATGCATCATGTGGTCTAGTGACTGTGTCTTGAGTTGGTAATGCGTGCTGGCGATGTAATTAAGTTTTGTAATCTGAACTGGTAAGCAAATCTGCGTAGTTATAGTCAGCAATACCACGTTTGTTAATGTCAATATTAAGGTCACCCAAGATAAGGATCTGGAAAGTGTTTTTGCTATTTTCTTTAAGCAACTTGTCCAGTTCCAACTAGAAATAATTTTCGTTGTTTTGCGGTGACATGTAGATCACGCCTACTTATTTGCACTTTTTCTTGTTAGGCAGAAAGCTTTTGGAGGCATTTTTGAGTGATACCTCGACAAACAGTGCTTTGCACCACGCGGATCAATAAACAATTTTATTTCTAAATTTCTATGTTACCCCTTCACTGACGTAAGGAGCTACACTTACATGCACCATTTCGCTACTTGTCATACCGGCAGATAAACGTTTAAATAATAAATTTAAACGGAGCCGTGTAAATAATTAAAGCAATGTACCCGAAGTTTGAACGTTGCGGTGAGCACGCAACCGTTTAGTTGCATTCAAGTCGCGCGTCAATTTCCCGATGCAAGTTGAAAGGTTATCTTACCTCACCTGCTTATTAAATTTAACATGCCAAACACGAGGGCTATAGTAATGAATTTTCTACAACAGCATTTTTAACTCCGTAGCACAGAGCGGTGAACTTGTTTTCGAATATTTCATGCACGCAAAGTTCTATCTCTTCTCTGATGAATATTTTTTCCCTGCACAGAAACCAATAAACTTCGAATATTTTGCGGACTTTGTATCTTTACTGCACCTGTATTAACTCCTACTTTTAGCGGTAATTAGCCATATATACATAACATTACTGGCTTGCTATTTTGGTACAGTGACAACTTACCCTCCCACCATGTCATGTAAAACTCGTGCGACAACGCGAAAGGCAGGTAAACAGCCTGTTCTAATGTAGGCGAAACAGTAGAAGACGACACGTTAGAGAAAAGTGACTCGCCATCCTGGCCCTACGAAAGTGAACGTCCAGCGATTTTGCAAAATCATCGCTACAACTGCTGAGGAGGGTATGCAATGCTTTATTGATGGTTCGGATGCTGGTTTTGAGCTTGTACTTTATTGAAGCGTATGCTGTTCTTGTGTTGTATGGGTGATTTCAATGAATACATGTACTGTTCGCGTCACTTTGCTGAGTGCTTGTAGCCTCCGCATTACAAGGGGTTTCAGCCAGGCGTTTTTGCTTGCTTAGGGGGGTTACGAGGCATTGCTGATGATGATAATTTTTGTTCATGGATGGACGCGAAAAATTCCGAGCACCGAGAGGCTAACGGTTTCGCTGTAAGAAGCAAATCAAAAGTGTGCAGTGAAGTCAGTCAATGGCATCCCTTCCTGTGAATGATTGCACCCTTGAAGCGCTAACGGTTCTTGCGCGTCCACAGCTAATGAACTGTGCAGAAATATCATTTCTTATAAGTTTATGATCACATTTATTGCTGTGTAAACACATATAACGATATCCTTTGTCATTACTACCTTTATAAGTAGCGAAATACTATGTTACTTGCAAGAAAGTTCACCCTGAGATTTTAAAAGAAATTTCTGCATTTGAAGTATGCACAATATGCAGTTTATTCAATAAAGGGCCGCAAACAGCTTTTTTGGAATGACAAACTCATTTATTGAAATTTTTACCATCATACAGACAAGAAAATAGCACGAATCTGTCGATAACGAAATTGTTATTGAATTTATTCACTTTCCGCTCTGGCTATGTCATTCTGCTGCTAACACAAGGTGAGGGTTTGAATTTGAAGCCGTGTCAGTCGCATTTTTAAGGAAGTCGAGGGTAACAAAAAGCTCTTGCACTTAGATTTGGTTCATCATCATTGGAATATTAGACTTCCAAAGGCTA
Organism: Dermacentor andersoni; assembly: GCF_023375885.2. Lineage (NCBI taxonomy): Eukaryota > Metazoa > Arthropoda > Arachnida > Ixodida > Ixodidae > Dermacentor > Dermacentor andersoni. The sequence continues at coordinate 156,004,675 of NC_092820.1, forward strand.
TTGCATAAGAGGGGCATGCATATGCAAAATCTAACAAGCAATACAAATACCAACCAAAAACAAAGGACACAATTGTAAGCCAAGCATCTTTCCTATACTTAAAATATGGAAAACATTCATTGCGTCAATGAGAATCAGATTCAGAATCTGTTTTGATTGAGATGAATAGAAAGATTACAAGATGAAAATATCGATTGTTCAACAGCGCTGCACAAATAAGCATGATCAGACATAGCTCGTGCTCTATCATATAGCTGGTTATGCAGATGTATAAATGTCAGAAGACATGAATGCTCATACAGCACTACGCGCACGGCAGAAGGAAGGCCTTTTTCAAGAGTAGTCACTTCTGGCAGATTGGAGTTGGCGGTAAGCACCAGAAATTCTATTAGAAGCCATGTGTAATACCGCTTATGAAAGATTCAAGAGAATGAGTGTCAGGAAAACTTTGTAGAGAGATCCTCCTCTACAGCAGACACTACCTTGCCCGATGTTAAAGGAAATGATAAAATGGTGCCCATCATGGAGGCTTAGTGGACGTGGCGTTCCTCTGCTAAGCACGAAGTCGCCGGATGTAAACCCAGCCGCCGCGGCCACATTTTAATGGGGGGCAAACTGCGGAAGCTGCCTGTTACTGTGCACTGGTTGCACATTAAAGAACCTCAGGTTGTCAGAATTAATCTACAGTCCCTTACTATGGCCTCCCTCATAATTAGATCGTGGTTATGGCACGTAAAACCCCAGAGTGTAAGTTAATTTTCATTGAAGAATAAGACAAACTGCTTTGTTTTGTAAAGATCCCAAACAACTTGTCATGGTAACTGAAAGAGAATTTCGAAAATGTATGCCTATTCAAGCCCCTCGCTAAATAAAATATTGTGAGCAACTCATTTACTGTCACTGTTAAGACGATAACAAAGGACGGCGAAGGGAATCCAATGTAGGGCTACCAGGCTGTTAAGTATCGCGTGACTAAAAAGTGAGATGAACACGTAAATATTTTTAAAAGGAGCATTAGTGATACACTAGCCCTGGAGAACTTTTTCCTGTTAGCAAAGGTGTTGTGTGCTTGCACGTAGGCATTCATACTTATACGCCATTTAGTGCACCATGAATTTAGCTTGTCCAGGTTGCTCTGTAATGTACCGTCACATGGTTACTTACCTTACCTGTAACCCACAAAATAATCGCAAACGTGATGTTCGCTACATGATATGCCATGTCAACATGAACTTAGTTTACATATATCACACAATCATCAATAAACTGATGCACAGTAGATGAAATGCAATCGGGGAGATGACTCATATATATGCAAAACAATAAGCATTACTGACTGAAAAACTCCTTGATGCACTGGAACATGACAGGATGCTTTGGTGCTGCTTATAAAGCATTTATTGAAAATGGCTTCAAAGAAACGCTGTTTTCCAGGTGATCACAGAGGAATGAATGGACATTGCTTTCATTTCAAAGATGAAGCGTTTGTGCTGTACTTTACCGGAGGCTTTAACACAATCAACATAGAGCGTGTAGACGTCTACAGCAAAAAGTGTGCTACAATGAAATCAGTTAAGAGATTGATTGTCTCAACACAAAGTCCATTCCACGTTCAGCAATCACTCATAGATGATTTGCGGCTTCCTTCTGGGGAAGTTGTGGATGCTTGCTGCTAAGTTTGGTGCAAGAATGCGGCTAGGAGCCGGCAAAGCTTATGGGCAATCACGAGCAATATACAGATATCATTTCTTCAGAAAGACATCTATGTGATTCTGTAAATGATTCTGTGATCTTTGAATCTGTGATTGCGCAACATCTTTATTTGCATTGTTTGACGCATTATATACAGGGGCTTTTGCTTAGATACGTAGGTTTATTTGAGACTTATACATATATTTAAACATCTTGTTGCGAAGTTTTGTGCATACATGCATTGAACTTTGTTTCCAGTGAGACTTCTTTGCCCTTTATCAAGCAGTAGCTTCGCATTTCTAATGCATATTTTGCAGAACTCCTTCTTTCTCTCTGTTATCTCTGTTGTGACTATAATTTTGGTGCAATTACTCGCAATACACGACCGGTGACACCTGCTCCTGCGCAATACGTTGGAACATGGGACAATGTCATTGAAATTTTTCCATGGCCGATGCATATGGACAAAAATACGAGGGGAAGTGAAAAAGTAAGTGGACTTTTGCAATTTCTCCCACTAGAATTTGGTAACACTGTTAGAAATTTAAACATCGACCGTCAGCTGGGAAGATTATGCTAACAATATTCCGGGACATGGAAGGTGTGATAGCCGTTCATTTCACCCTAAGAGGAGAAACTGTGAACAGTGAGAACTATTGTGATGTGTTGCGAAATAAACTGAAACCTGCAGTCAGATCCAAACGTCGTGGAAAACTGTGAAAAGCTGTCATCCTGCAGCAAGATAACGCTCGGCCACATTCTGCCAAACGGACGGCCGAAACAATAAAGGATCAAGTTGGTATTAGAATTGCTGGAGCACCCGTTATACAGCCCAGACCTGGCTGCAAGTGATTTTCATTTGTTTAGACCATTGAAAGAAGCGCTCAGGGGAAGAGGATTCGCAACCGATGCAGAAGTCATTGATGCGGTGCAAAATTGCTTACAGGTGCAACCAACAAATTTTATCTCCGACGGAATAAAAAAAAATTGTGAAATGTTGGGCAAAGCGCGTTGAAGCGCAGTGAGGTTATGTATAGAAACATAGTGTATGTTTCAGTTTTATATGAATAAAATATATGTGCCTTTTCTCAAAAGTCTCTTTACTTTTTGACTTGCCCTCGTATAAACAAGGTTCTTGAATTACAATGTTTCATTCAATATTTCAATATGTGTCCTCAGTTTGTTCATTTCATGGCCTTCCCGTTTCTTTATATCAGCTTCATGCACTGCTTTTACTGGCTTCGAAAGGATATAGTTCTAATGTTCGTGTGATATTTTCTTTACATATTAAATAGATAAAAAAGGTGGAAGCATTGATATCAGTTATTTCTGCCACAATTTTTGGGGACATGCAAGAATAATATTTTATGAAAAAATGCATATTTTACATGTCTTGACAGTGCATAGCGTTAAGGAATTTGCGCCATTTTTGGAAATGGAAATGCAGTTATTAGTCATGTATTTGATCCTTCGTCAAATTCTATAAGGAGCATGCTGAGCTGGAACCTGAGCCCCGACCCCCCATCCCTCCCGAACGAAATGTCTGGTTACGTCACTGAAAGGGAGCTTTTGAAATCTGCAGAAAGGCGCGCTCGTAAAGTTCACCTGTTAAACTACGCCCCCCTCACACATTGTGCCGCTTTGCTTGTCGACGTTTGTCTGAATTTGGCGACGCTGGTAGCTTCATCGCTTCTTAACATATTCACAGAAAACTATTGAGTTACGACCGGCAGATAACTGTGTAGTTGTTTTCCTGCGACCGAGCTGGCCGACTGTCTTAGCGTCCGACGATAGGACCACTACTCTGTACCTAAAGCTTACGTCGGCGTCCAAAGAAACTATGTCCTGTGCAAGGGTGCGATTTCGACAACCGTAGGGCTGGCCTTTTGCTGCATCGCTCTCCACACTGAAAGCTCGAAACGCCCATCAAGTCGAATGGCGGGGCATTTCAATATATAGCTCCAAAGGCAGGCCACCGAAAAATATTTCCCGCGTTCGAAAACAAAATGACGTCACTTCTGTCACATTATTTTTTCTTTCACCAGAAGTGTTCCCTCCTCATACAGATGGCGCTAAGCCCCATGGACCGCCAATGAAACGCCATGTTTTGAACGTATGGGCTCCTTGCTTGCTCTTTTATATACGCGATGCTAGTGACGTCACACCACACGTCACAAGCTTCCATCCGCTGCGGCAGCTTGCGCAACAGTAATGTCTGCTGGGAAACGTATGCGGGGAGCGCCACGTGCTGCACGTTGTCATCAGGAACGCCTTATCAATCGTGTAGTTCGGATGATTGTTTTGTGCTTGTTCTTTGTTGAAACGAATGGTGTTCTGTATGTTGTATGCGTGATTGCAAAGAATGTATGCACTTTTCACTTCACCTAGCCGAGTGCTTGAAGCCTCTGCCTTACGGGGGTACGAGCTCCTTTCCTGCAATGCCGCCGGAATCGGCTCCCACATTCTTTCTGTGGGACGAGGACATGAAGAATGCGGACCACCGAGAGGCTAACAGCTTCGCTGTAAAACTTGATGAATTCGGTGGGTTGGTCGGTCGGTCGGTTGGTCGGTAGATAGCGCCTGTGCACCCCTTGCCACGGCGTGATCAATCGCACCTCCTGAGACATAGATAAATGCCCCGTGGGGTCACACTGAACTACATGAGCACTATTAGTGGACGTACAAACCAGTGCTACTAAGCAAGTGATTTCTCTCCAAACACCTACTCGTTATCGTCACAGCTGTTCCTCGTGCTTTACATGTACCCGCATAAGACGTGCGAGATAAACCCCGCTTTGTCTACTTGCCGAAACACCGGTGCCAAACCATGAGAAAAGAGCCAAAAAATCTAGGTTTATATGCTACGCCCCAGTAACCGTAATGCGATAGCATTGTCGGGCTTGGCCCACACTCGCTTTTGAGTGCGCTCCTTCGATGATAGACTCGGGTTACAAACCGCATTTAAGCCCTTGCACGCTCGGTGCATATTGTGCACCAGCTTTATGACCGGAGATCCAAGTCACAACCTTCGATTACACCTTCATTACACTGGATTGACCCAGTTTAATCAACGAGCCAGACGGCCCACCATTCCCAGGAATTTAGGTTAAAAAAATTGCGCAGAAAGCATTGACGATCAATGTCAATGTAAGCGAATAGCCCGACCAAAAGAAGAATCAAATTAACGTATCATTTGCCGAGTCCGACATCGATCATCAACACACCACGAAAGCAGACAAAAGTGGCAAAGAAAGCTGTTCGCTTTAAAAGGCTTAGCAAATTCTTGGATACACGCCAAGTTTTTTTTAAAAATCATCTCCAACATCGGCGCAGCTTACTCGGCCGGACAGCCGTCATACCGAATTGCGTGAACGTAGGCGAAGAAAGCTTCGCTTTTTAAAACGCAAATGTCATTTAACTGCTTCCCAGTGAAAAAATAACCATAGAACGACAGAGACGGACACCAATTTAACACAAATACTATTTAATTACTTCCCAGTGAAACACTAACCGTAGAATGGCAGGAATGGAAACCGGTCTGAGGGAAGAAACATCGAGCACCATGAGCTACAGCTCCTTAAATTTTCAGGTTGTTTTGTTCCCGCAAACGTTCGATGCGTCGAAACCACTGCAAGAGAAGAAAACAAATGGCTCAACATCCAGGTTTCCTGATTAATAAGAGAAACACCAAAATAAACGCGAATGTAAGGATAATCGCTTCATATGAGGTCTGGCGTGAATTGACTCCCACTCCAGCTACATTTGTACGCGTGCACAGTTTAGTAACGTGTTCTCGCCCTTGAACAATGACACTTTCCTCACCAAGAGTATGCACCAGAAAGCTTGTAGTCGGCCGCCAAAATTGGGGACTACCTTTCAATAGTCTACATTGTAGGGCAGGTTGTTTGATAATAAGAACAATATTTTTATTAGAAATACACACACGTGAATATGTGCGTGAGCAGAAGACAACATATTATATATAAACAAAACTGAACGCATGTCAATTATAAAACCTGGCCATTCGTTCATACACAATCTCAAATTAAAAAGCACTGCAGCACCACTAGTGCATTGTGACCCCTTTGTTACGAAGTCGATAGCTTGAAGAAGGTTCTTACGCCTAACTGAAGCGACCTGGAAGTTACTGGTACATTTGTCAGCACAAATTGATTAGATGTAACCGCCTTTCCAATGCGATCATGCTCCATTGGATACGCCCTTTTTGTGGATGTAGTTAATGTTTCGTGTTTTCTCCTTGTATTGAACATGCACACTTGGTGCGGTGCTCTTTCAAAGTGTACCCGGCGTATCAGTGGATAACTCCCTATTTTTCTTCGAGTTTTATATCACTTTAACTTGTGCGATCCGAAGTGCAAGCTGTATATCTAATTTGGCGTGATGTTACTATAGAGTATAAATTAAAGGTCTCACATTAACACAGCACAAATGGTGCATGTTTAATCACATGTAGAGTTAATTTCATCTAGTTCAATTAGTCATGAAAAGAAATAAATCGGAGGGAAAAAATATGTGTGGAAAGAATGAATTACTCTCAACATCGTTGCGCATGAGTTCTGGGTCTCCTGTGCTTACTGCGACCTTCTACAACTTCACTAACGAGGCACTTTGCCCCCTTCGCTTACTCTAGCCAATGATTTCGCGCAGATCTAGACCTCACGCTTGCCTATCGGGCGCATCTGAAGGGCAGCTAATGCGAACTAGGAACGCACCTCGCCTAGCGCCTCGTCATCGGCTACCATTGATTCCTGCAGCTGAGACTTTCTTTCATTGCGATAGAAAGTGTACGGTCACCCCAGGCGCTTTCACGCTGTTCTGCTGTCACGGCATGGACATCAGCCATACGGCAGCCACACGGAATGTGCTTGGCTTCGAAAACGACAAAGGGGTTGCGCCAGTCAAGCTCAACCGCTCCGCGGCGGAGCCAGTGCACCATTCTAACTTCCGTTACTGTCATGAGCATCGTCCGCACATGCATTGGCGTTTCTCAGCGCCTCTGTATATACCACACTAAGGATAGAAAGTGGGACGTAGAAATGTAAACGCAATATACAAAGAGATAGAGAGCCAACAAATGGTCACGGTCGAGCACGGTCGTCGCACAGTTTAAATCACAGCATAGAATTACGTGCAGCAAAAACAACGATTCAGAAGGCGTTTCCGTTGCTTTTTAAAACTGCAAGAGTGTTTTCGTTGCCGTGTGCTGCAATGGCTTATGATGTCGGCATTCGAAAACCGTTCGCTGTGACCACGTTCTGCGAGTGTCTGATTACCGCGAGCTACCGCAGTGGCGAGTGATCGTCTGCGTATACCGTAGCGACGGCAGTCACGTACAACGTGCTTAAAGGACTCCTAACGACCACATTCATGACGCTTTACCTTCACCGCCGCTCCAATGCTAAAACCAAAATACCTTGTAAAGGTTCAAATCATTGCGATTGACGACAAAGCAGGGTCGCCTTCCTAGCCAATTATCCAGGTGGGGCAGTCGACTGTATTGAAAACTTACAAACAACGCTGGCCACTCGTCATCATCTTTATGCCGGAAGAACCCTCAAGTAACCTACGATGGCTGAACAGGCAAGCCCTATCTATTTTTCTGGAATGTGCGGTGCCGGATCAAATTAAAGACATCAGAATAAATCCACGCAAGAATATACTCGCCATAGACGTGTACAACGCGAGTGCGCTTGGAAAACTTCAAGAAATCAGGATCTACGCGGAATCAAAATGCGCCACTTTATCCCGATCGACGATACATCCATGGCTGGTCTAATTTACGACACTGACATTGCCATCCCCAACGATGACCTACCTAGCCTCACCAAGCCGGCAAACGAGGGCACGATCATTAGGCAAGTGCGCCACCTTGCGAATACACGCTCCGTAAAAGTCATATTCAAGGGGGATTCTATAACGTCCCACGTTAAAGTCGGACGTTTCGGACATCCGGTTCCACCATTCATCCAGAATCCGCTTCAATGCCATCAGTGTTTCAGGCTAGGACCCGCTAAGGGCGTGTGTACCAACTCGCTACTGTGTCCCCGTTACGCTGAACCTCATGCAGAAGAGACCTGCGGCGCCACGGTTCTGAAGTGCGCCAACTCTAGCGGCCCTCGCGCCACCTCGTCGAAAGACTGTCCCCGCATCAAGAAGGAGCACGCGATGCTCAAGAAAATGGTCAGAGCCAAATGGGCCCACAGGGAGGCAGCCGCCACATTCCCGCCTATCTATACATAAAAGGCTTGTCGTTTAGGCCTGGTCCACGGAATACCATTCGGACGATTCAATGGGCCAACTTCAAATCTGATATGGAAGATGCCAGCCGCGAGGGCCTACCGTCTGGGATGGAGGAAACAAAAATACGATGCAAAACGCCACTGGCATGATGACGATCGCTACCACGCGAAACGACTTCGACATGGAATTAGAGTGACTTCCAGCACTTCGTCGCCGCACGGAGCGTCAATATCGGCCTACAAAATCAGTCCATGACCTTAGGGCAGCCAGGAGGATGCACAAGAAGATTTGGCTTCGTATAGATAGATTAGCGCCGGAACCTTGGACAACGTTTTGCCAGACACTAGACCTCCGCAAGCAGCCGTCTCACATTTGGAAAACGGTGCAAGGTCTGCGTTTCCTTCCGGAACAGTGTTTTCCATTCGAGGCGCTCGCGCTTTTCCAAGGGCGGCAAGACATCGATGTGGTAGAAGACTTTTGTGCGCGGATCGCAGACCAAGCGACTCGTCCAGATCCTCCAGCCCGAGGTGACGTCCCCCATTCCCGTGATTACCCCATGGACCTTCCTTTTACAAAGGAGGAGCTCGAGGTGGCACTAGCATTCTGGAGGCGCTCTTCATCTTTAGGTCCAGATGGTATATCATACCGAGTCTTGTGCTATGTCGGAGAATCCGCACGGAGAGAATTCAGGAGTCTTTACAAATGATCATCGCAGGAGGAAAATGTTTCTGATGAATGAAAAGTAAGCCGCCTGGTGCTACTGTTGAAGCAGGGAAAATCCCCACTAGAGCCCAATAGCCCTGGCCAGCTGTGTACGAAACATAATGGAACGGATGATCCTTGGCCGCTTGGAACGGTACCTTGAGCACTACAAGGTTTATCCGAATTCCATGGCTGGTTTCCGACGTGACTGCTCTTCCATCGTGAATGTAGTTGATCTCGTTTCACATGTCCAGCACGAAAGTTCCCGTAAGCGTTTATCTGCAGCTTTATTCTTAGATGTGAAAGGCGCCTGCGATAAAGTATTGCATGAGGCCATTCTCGATGCTCTTGCGACGGTTGGCCTAGGTGGTCGAGTCTTTTTGTGGATTGCAAGTTACCTATCTGCAAGTTCATTTTTTGTGTTAACTAACGATTGCCCAACTACGCGACGCTATACCAGCAGGGGCGTTCCTCAAGGCGGTGCTCTCAGCCTGACGCTATTCAACATCGCTCTTGTTGGACTTGCTGAATACTTGCCAACTACCATCAAAATTTCAATATACGCAGAAAACATCTGTGTCTGGACTTCGGCAGTCACACGTCCTCACGTACGTGCGCGGCTTCAAAGAGCGGCTACTTTGACAGCGAGCTGCTTGTGTTAGCAAGGTCTCAGCATATCACTAGAAAAATGCGCAATAGTAGCATTTACTCGCAAACCAATGACGCCTTATGTCATCTCAATCAAGGGGCAGACCATTTCCTATGTGAGAGGCCACAGATTTCTTGGAGTAATTATTCACCGAGACCTCTGTTGGAGCCCGCACATGACCTACATGAAATGGCGCCTGACAGCAAATTCCCAGTTGTTTAAATACTTGACAGGAAAGACGTGGAGGATGTCAGTACACGCAATGCTGCAACTCTACAGAGCTCTCTTTCTCGGTTTTTTAAGATATAGCCTACCGGTACTGCACAACACCTGCAAGACAAATATTCGTGTTCTGCAGGCAGCACAAGCTCAGAATTTGTCTTCGTTTACCCAGATGCACGTCAACAGACGCAACTATTGCGATTACTCGGGACCATCCAATGCAAACTCACATTACGGTGAAAGCCCTGAGAACGCACATCAGACATTTTGCACGTGCCTCTTATCACCACCTTGCGACACTACCTTCGGACAGGCACAAAACATCATTGTCTAAAACTATCGTCAAGGGCAACGACAAACTTCCCTCGGGCTTCACCGCTGCATCTGAACCATCGATACCCCCCTGGTGTCTTAGCCCACAGTACATCTCAGTGTACCAGGAATCAGGAAAAAGTCTGAGCTGTCATCGCCTCTGCTAAAACAAGTGTCTCTGCGTCTTATGCACGAGAGTTGTGCAGACAGTGTACATATTTATACTGATGGTTCCACAAACATCCAGTGTTCGTCCGGGGCTGTGGTTGCACCAGCAAGAGCTGTTACCATCAGCTTTAGGACTGACCACCCAACGACATCGACATCTGTCGAGCTAGCTGCTCTTCGCACTGCACTTTGTTTTGTCAATCGGGAACCACCTCGACAATGGTCAATCTTCAGTGACTCAAAAGTAGCCCTACAATTTGTGCTATCAGCTCTGTGTCGCGGGCCATACGAACAGCTCGTATTCGATATCTGAGGCCTACTCCATACATCACATGAGAAAGGAGAGCACATGACGTTTCAGTGGCTGCCAAGTCACTGCGGCGTCATAGGAAACGAAGAAGCCGATAATGCCATTCGGGCAGCTCGTTAAGACACACAGGCAGAGGCCATACGACTTTCACGGTCCCACACAGCCAGCAGGCTTCGAGTGCTTGCACAGGAGATCACACTGTCTCTATGGTGCACACCAAGCAACCAGACCAACCGGAGCAATCGTCAGTACCACCTGCCCTCTTTGATGCATCTCGGTATGCCAAATGGACTCAGCCGAAGAGAGACCACTCGCTTTATCGCTTATGGCTTGGAGTGGCATTCACGAAATCTTACTCATTTCGCGTTTGAATGGCCGACAACGCTCTCTGCAATGCCTGACTTTGCGAGGAGACGCTATAACACATTCTGTGCGGCTGTCCTGAATAGAATGTTCAGAGACAGCCCCTGGCGTCCGTTCTAAGAGCACACCTTGACAATAGACCATTGTCAGTTGCAACTATTTGCACATATCGCCGACAGAAGACATCGCAGCTGAAAGCGACGAAGGGACTACTTCTGTTTATGAAAGAGACGGCCTTGGACAAGCGACTGTGACAAGAATGTCATGTACCACGCAGGAGCGATGGACTGTAACTGCCAATGTGTGTGCAGTGCTATGTGCTCTCTCTCTCTCTCTCTCCTCCCCATCTTTCATCCCCCATCCCGCTCCCATTTGTAGGGTAGAAAACCGGTTGAGCTAAACTGGTTAACTCCCTTCCTTTCCTTCTCCACTTTTTCCTTCCTTCCTTGTTACCAACAACGTGCCGTCTCAAGCAAGCACTCGTAGTTTTATGCGAAGCATATTAACGTAGGTTTCGGGCCTTCGCGCGACGCCCGGCGGTGGCCACCATTGACCTTCAAGTGACCTTCAAGTAGGTCACATGGCATGACGTCACGTGATGACGTCACACCGGCTGCAGATGGGGCCTCACATCGCGCCGTCGGTCGCCTCCCGGCGGTGGCCACCATTGACCTTCAAGTGACCTTCAAGTAGGTCACGTGACATGACGTCACGTGATGACGTCACACCGGCTGCAGATGGGGCCTCATATCGCGCTGTCGGTCGCCTCCCGGCGGTGGCCACCATTGACCCTGAAGTGAGATCACATGATGTGACGTCACGTGATGACGTCACACCGGCTGCAGATGGGGCCTCATATCGCGCCGTCGGAGGTCGCCCGGCGGAGGCCTCCACGCTACGGTTCGCGCCGTCGCGCGCGACGCGGCGGCGGTGCCACCATCGCTGCATCACGTGATATGTGACGTCACGCCAGGGATGAAGCGGCGCGCGCCCGCCGTCGCGTCAGTCTCTGTGCCCGCAACCGCGCCAGCGTCATTGCGCCGGGCGTGTATGCGGTCAAGATGCCTCCAAACGCTAAGGATACGCTAAGGTTAAGCCCAGTGGATGCTTCGCATCCACTGGGCTTAACCTTGATTAGCCTCCAATTTTTTTTTATCGTTTTCTTCGATGAACGAAAAATCGTGCACGAGAAAACAGGCACTCAGGTAGAGACGACACCACAGCGCTGCGATGTCGCGTGACTCCGTCCCCGTTTTCATATGTGCACTGTTTCTCATGTCTGAAAGAAAGCTTTCGAGTTTAAAGTCAGCGGTTGTCTTCGATCGTTTTCTTTGTCTATTGTCCGCTTTTCAGTACTGTAAGTTCTATGAAAAACTGGAACTTTCGCCACAATCACGAAGCGTTGATAGCGATAGCAAGTTTTAGGGTTGCGCTTGATCTCCTCAGTATACGCGGGTTCAAAATCTCAACGCGACGCAGCACGCAAGGCAACTCCTGTTGTGTAGAAGGAAAAGCACCCTGACAGGAACCACGCGTTTCATAACGGTGGCGTGATATAGAACACGTTAGCGCTTGTTGTTGAAACGTGTTTATTATAGCGCACCATCCTCCCCTAAATTTTAAATATTTCATCAGGTGTTGGTGAGCTAGAGCAGTACTTCTACCTTAGACTTAAGCCACGAGGCTCTCACCAAGGTAAGCAATTAGTGTGTCTATAGGATCCACTTGCGCAGATTGTCGCCTGCAACGGTTCGCGTCCGCTCTTCGAATGTGGATGGCCTGTAGGGCAGTGGCTTTCGTACAAGCGTGGATCGGGCTGTTGCGATAGCCGGAAAGAGCAAGACTAGAAGTTTTGAATGCATCGCCCGCTAAGCAGAAGTGAACCATTCAACGAGTCATTGGCGCAACTCAACGTCGGATACGTCGTAATAATGTCGGACACGACGTTAATAGATGCGTCCGCATGTCGGCGTGGGCATACGTAAAATATAGCCAAGCGTGCGGGCGTGAGGGCGATGTCCGTGAGCATTGTCCTTAGGCATGTTGTTGCCAAACGACCGTAACCGTGCGGGACAGAATCCCTATCCGCCGGGAGATGGTGCTGAGGGCCATGCGCCTCCATTTTTTTCTCGAGATGGAATCGCCGAGAAATTGTCAGCGTTGGAAAAACGCGCCAAAAATCTAAAAGCGTTAAATTGCCCGCTGGAAATTCTTAAGGATGTTATACTCCGCCTCTTGAGGCATACCAACTAGCCAAAGCCTATACTCTTTTGAGGCATACGACTGTGGCCTAATGACTAGAGAACCGTGCTTTTGTGCTTGAAGGTGCCATCTGGTCGGTGGCCATTTCTATTTCTGTGCATTTATTTATTTAATTTCACATACACACACACGCACACGCACACGCACGCACGCACGCGCACAAGCAATATATATGTATATATATATATATATATTGTTAGATACGGGACCGTTTCCTAAGCCTACTTCGAGCTCACCAGACCACATCGAATCGCGCCACAGCTAATTAAGGAGCGCAGAAGCGCGTATACCACATTCCCGGGGCGCGGCACGAGCAAACGAGTTGGCACCCCCCACCTCGTATGCCGCATCTGGAGCTATTCACTGCTTGACTCTTCCCGAAAGTGTAGCGAGAGCCTGGCACTGTTCCAGGTAAAGTGGGTCCCGATGCAAGACGGCTGTAATACACCGTGAAACCCTGGCAGCGTTGCCCCCTTCCGCCAATTTGTGACGGCGCTTGCAAGTCGGCAAGGCAATACCGCAGGGAGAAAGCCCTCGGACAATTGGGGCCCTAGGAGCGACCCTCTCTATCTTGGTGACGGTAGTTGCAGACCGGGACGGCAAGACCGCAGAGAGAAGTAAGCACACGGACAATTGGGGACCAAGGAGCGACCCTCTCCGCCGGGTGTGACACAATCGCACGGGCGCCTACCGTTGGCCGAAAATGGCGTCACCTGAGCGGGCTCGCCGATTGGCGGAACGTGACGTGTCTTCGAGACACCGAAGGGCTTAAAAGACACAGACCGAGAGCATTCCTGGAGCATTCCATGATTCATCTCTTTTGAGCTTCTTGCCACGGGCGGCAGCGTCCGAGTTGCTGCCGGCCCGTAATGACTGCTACGACTGTTAATTTCTCGATCGTCTCACTGTAAATAATGTAAATAAACCTCCAAGTTTTCATCCCAAAGTCCTCCTCAACTCTTACAATATATATATATATATATATATATATATATTGTTGCGAAGCACTTTGAGTAGTAAGCGTCCGCGACTAGAACGTTGGAGCCGCGAGAGGTAGTGTAGCCGACCGAGCACCGAAACAAGGTTGTTCTTTCTCGTCGTCGTTGTCTCTCTCCTAGGCACAGCCCCACTGCTCCCTATTTTACAGTACAGTTATCTCCCCCGCGGAGAAGGAAGCCGTCCCGGCGACCTACGGGTAGGACAGCACAGGCGGATCATAGTAGGGCTTGAGACGCTGGGCATGCACAATTTCGCGTCCACGACGGCGATGATCCAAAGGTAGCTCGAGGGGTTCCACAATATAGTTGACTGGAGACGTTTGTTTGATCACGCGGTATGGGCCTTGGTACTTCGACGCGAGTTTCGGTGACAATCCAGTGGTAGAGGCTGGAACCCAAAGCCACACTAGCGAGCCAGGAGCATAGGATACAGGAGCATTGGAACTTTCTCGATGGTGCTTCTGGCGTTGCTGGTCTTCTGACGTAAATATACGGGAAAGCTTGCGACACTCTTCTGCGTGTGCAGCAGCTTCGGATAGGGGAGTTGTTTCAGTGGAGTCAGGGCGGTACGGAAGGATAGTATTGACACGTGTACTTATCTTTATCGGGCGACCACGTTTGGCCGCCTAACAAATGTTATCGCACAGCGCGGGACGCGCCTGCCTGTATCCGAAGTTTCTGGAAAGTTATCGATGCTTCTATCCACTGTCTGTTGTCGCCGAACCTTGTGTTATCTGATTTCATCGCTTGACACGAATGGTGTAGAACTTTGTAGAAGGCATGCGGGTCCCAACGATTAGTCTGGAACATTCGATGACTGCTGTATAAAAGCCGACGCGCTTGACCCGCTGATCAGATTCTCGACGATCGCCGACTGTGTTCGCCGCTTTCGTTGTGCTATAAGTGTAGCCTGTTTTGTGGGCACAGGTTCGCCCAATAAAATCGAGTTTTGCCTTTCACAGTATTGCTACTGTGTTCTTAACGTCACCGCCACGTGACATCTGGTGGAGGTGCTTTCGTTCATGTACCGGACGCCCCCGACAAGCCGTGATCCAAGCCCGGACCGCAAAGTGAACACAAACGTAGTCCCGGAGCCTCGAGCAAGCCGCCGTCTTCAACAGCTGCCCCCGGAGCACGGACTTCTACCTGAGAAGACCAAGAAGATTGTGGACAAGGCAACCCCAATGGCAGCCCCAGCGTCCCCCATCGTGCTGCAGCAGCCCAGGGAACCTCCGACCTTCCGCGGATCAACATTCGAGGACCCGGAAACCTGGCTCGAGACGTATGAGAGGGTCGCTACGTTTAACAGTTGGGACAGTGACGACAAGCTGCGGCATGTCTATTTCGCACTGGAAGACGCCGCCAGGACCTGGTTCGAGAATCGAGAAGCCACCTTAACGACCTGGGACCTGTTCCGAAGCAGCTTCTTGCAAACGTTTACAAGCGTCGTGCGAAAAGAGCGAGCCCAAGCACTACTAGAAACCAGAGTGCAGCTGCCAAACGAGACGATCGCGATCTTCACGGAGGAGATGGCCCGTCTTTTCCGGCACGCCGACCCGGAAATGTCAGAGGATAAAAAAGTCCGCTTCCTGATGCGGGGCGTCAAGCAAGAACTTTTCGCAGGACTTATTCGTAACCCGCCGAAGACCGTAGCTGAGTTTTCTGCAGAGGCATCGACGATCGAGAAAACTCTGGAGATGCGCACCCGGCAATATAACCGCCAGGGGCTCACGCCGCAGTACGCCATCCAAGGACTGGATTCCGACAACCTTCAGGAGACCATCAGGGCCATTGTGCGCGAAGAACTGCGCAAGGTCCTGCCTTCGTCGCAGCCCCAAGTGGCTTCGATCGCCGACATTGTGAAAGAAGAGGTGCACCGATCGCTTGGAGTTCCCGAGCTGCAACCACAATTACCGCAGCCCCAACCAGAAGCGATGACATACGCCGCCGTCGCACGCCGTCAAGGTCCCCCTCCACGACCACGCCAGGGCCCTGCAACGACGCAATTCCGCCGTCCGCCGCCACCGCCGCCGCCAGCACGCCCACCCGTCGCCCAGCGCACCTACGCGAGGAAGACGGACATTTGGCGAGCCCCCGACCACCGCCCGCTCTGCTATCACTGCGGAGAAGCCGGCCATGTGTATCGCCGATGCCCATACCGCGACTTGGGACTGAGAGGTTTCGCCGTCAACGCTCCGCGCCCGCAGCAAGGTGAACGCCCTCGCGATATCGCCGACTACCTCGCCGCCACTCAGTGGAGCCCTCGACGACCGTCCCGTTCGCCGTCACCAGGCCGTTACCTGTCGCCGCAGCGCCGACCATACACTGGCCCAGCCCGGGGCCGGTCTGCGAGCCCATATCCGGAAAACTAAAAGCAGCAACCGATGGAGGTGCGGTTGCTGTTCGTCGAACTGACGAAGATCCTCCGACGCCGACGGAGACGCCGAAGAGACCATCTCCACGACATAATAATGACACGCCGCCGTCCCGACGAAGTCAGAAAGCCAAGACTACACCGACAAAAGACTACGTGACGACGCGACGTTCCAGCTTCAGTTTAACGCGACGCAGCCGTGATCCGACGCCAAGACCCAACTGCAACGCCAGACAAAGAACCACCGACCTCGACGTACTTCTCGACGGCCACGCAGTCACTGCCTTAGTCGACACAGGGGCCGATTACTCCGTAATGAGTGGACACATCGCCGCTCAGTTGAAGAAGGTTAAGACTGCATGGGAGGGCCCTCAAATTCGAACTGCTGGAGGACACCTCATTACGCCAACTGGAATCTGCACGGCAAGAATTACCGTTCATGACCGGACTTACCCTGCCACCTTCGTTATCCTCCAGCAGTGTTCACGAGACGTCATTCTCGGCATGGACTTCCTGAATCAACATGGCGCAGTCATCGACCTGAAGTCGAAATCGATAACACTGTCGGAAGATCAAGCGATACCGCCGGAGAGCCCTCGTAGTCACCACGCCTTGAGTGTGCTCGAAGATCATGTGAGCATCCCGCCTCGCTCCAGCATTGTCATTTTGGTCGGCACCGAAACACCCGCTGACGTAGAAGGCGTCATCGAAGGCGACAGACGTCTACTGCTCGACCGTGAAATTTGCGTCGCAAGAGGGATCGCTCGACTGAACGGAGGAAACACAAAGGTGTTGCTGACAAACTTCAGCCAGGAGTTCAAGCACATCAGCAAGGGCACGACGATCGCATACATCGAGGAAATTCAGGAAACCAGCGATGCGTTTGTCCTCTCGGATTCTGTCGCATCTACCCCGATGACCGTCGTTCCCGAGCCAGACTTCGACATAAATCCAAGTCTCCCCGCGATTAAGCAGCAACAGCTCAGAAGTCTGCTTCGACGATACAAAGACTGCTTTTCGACGTCATCGAGGATTCGACAAACACCAGTCGCAAAGCATCGCATAATAACCGACGAGTGCGCTCGACCACTCCGCCAGAGCCCTTACAGAGTTTCGACGCGAGAACGCGAAGCTATAAGACACCAAGTCGACGAAATGCTGCGCGACGACATCATCCAGCCGTCGAAAAGCCCGTGGGCGTCTCCAGTTGTTTTAGTGAAGAAAAAGGACGGAACGCTACGTTTCTGCGTCGATTATCGTCGATTGAACAAAATCACGAAGAAAGACGTATACCCCCTCCCACGGATAGACGACGCATTGGATCGGCTCTGCAATGCTAAGTACTTCTCATCGATGGACCTCAAGTCTGGCTACTGGCAAATAGAAGTCGACGAAAGGGATCGCGAAAAGACCGCCTTCATCACCCCAGACGGCCTCTACGAGTTCAAGGTTATGCCATTCGGACTGTGCTCGGCGCCTGCAACGTTCCAGCGCGTCATGGACACGGTATTAGCAGGATTGAAGTGGCAGACCTGTCTCGTTTACTTGGATGACGTCGTCGTCTTCGCCGGAAATTTCGACGATCACCTCAAGCGGCTTGCGACAGTACTAGAGGCCATCAAGTCGTCAGGGCTTACTCTGAAGCCGGAAAAATGCCGCTTCGCTTACGACGAGCTTCTCTTCCTAGGCCACGTAATCAGCAAATCTGGTGTCCGTCCAGACCCGCAAAAGACAGCTGCAATCGCACAGTTCCCGCAACCCATCAACAAGAAGGCAGTGCGTAGATTCCTTGGCATGTGTGCGTACTACAGGCGCTTTGTCAAGGACTTTTCACGCATCGCCGAGCCGTTGACCCGTCTAACTAAATGTGATGTTGAGTTCAAGTGGGAAACGCCGCAGGCCGATGCATTTGAAGAACTCAAACGACGCATGCAGTCACCGCCGGTACTTGCGCACTTCGACGAGTACGCCGATACAGAAATCCATACTGACGCCAGTAGCCTAGGCCTCGGTGCCGTTCTAGTCCAGAGGAGAAACGGAGTCGAACAGGTGATAGCTTACGCTAGCCGGTCGCTGTCAAAAGCGGAAGGCAACTATTCTACGACCGAAAAGGAATGCCTCGCCATCGTTTGGGCTACAGCTAAATTTCGCCCTTACCTTTATGGCAGGCCATTCAAAGTCGTCAGTGACCATCACGCGTTGTGTTGGCTAGCGAATATAAAGGATCCTTCAGGACGACTGGCGCGATGGAGCCTCAGACTACAAGAATACGACATCACTGTAACCTACAAGTCCGGGCGAAAACACTCCGATGCCGATTGCCTATCACGCGCCCCCATTGACCCGCCGCCGCAAGACGACGACAATGACGACGCCTTCCTTGGGATGATAAGCGCGGAAGACTTCGCTGAACAGCAACGGGCAGACCCGGAGCTAAAAGGCCTCGTCGAATATTTGGAAGGGCACACCGACGTTGTCCCCAGGGCATTTAGGCGCGGATTATCTTCCTTCACGCTTCAAAACAATCTACTCGTGAAGAAGAACTTCTCACCAGTCCGCGCCAACTACCTTCTTGTTGTCCCGTCAGGACTTCGTCCAGAAGTATTGCACGCCCTACATGACGATCCGACCGCTGGACACCTCGGATTTTCCCGGACACTATCGAGGATACAAGAAAAGTATTATTGGCCGCACCTGACCGCCGACGTCGCCCGTTATGTCAGAACATGTCGAGATTGTCAGCGACGCAAGACACCGCCGACAAGGCCAGCCGGATTACTACAGCCAATCGAGCCTCCTTGCCGACCATTCCAGCAGATCGGATGGACTTGCTGGGACCCTTTCCGACGTCAACAACTGGAAATAAATGGATCGTCGTGGCTACGGACTACCTCACCCGCTTCGCTGAAACTAAAGCATTGCCGAAAGGTAGCGCAGCCGAAGTTGCGAAATTCTTTGTCGAAAACATCCTGCTGCGACATGGCGCCCCACAAGTCCTTATCACTGACAGAGGAACGGCCTTTACAGCGGAGCTCACACAAGCCATTCTGAAATACAGTCAGACAAGGCACAGGAGGACAACGGCCTACCACCCACAGACGAATGGTCTTACGGAGCGCCTGAATAAGACCCTCGCCGACATGCTAGCGATGTACGTCGACGTCGAACACAAGACCTGGGATGCCGTCCTGCCGTACGTAACATTCGCTTACAACACGGCGGTGCAAGAAACCACACAGATCACGCCGTTCAAGCTGGTCTACGGCAGGAACCCGACGACGACACTCGACGCCATGCTGCCGCACGTAACTGACGAAGAGAATGTTGACGTCGCTTGCTATCTCCAGCGCGCCGAAGAAGCCCGACAGCTCGCCCGCCTGCGAATCAAGAGCCAGCAGAGGACAGACAGCCGACACTACAACCTCCGACGACGCTTCGTCGAGTACCAGCCCGGCGACCGTGTTTGGGTATGGACCCCGATACGCCGACGAGGACTCAGTGAGAAACTACTGCGACGCTATTTCGGACCCTACAAGGTCATCCGACGTATTGGCGCACTGGACTATGAGGTCGTGCCAGACGGCATTTCGCATTCACAGCGGCGCCGCGCACGATCTGAAGTCGTCCACGTGGTGCGCCTCAAACCCTTTTATGGACGCTGACGAACTTCCTTACTTTGTTGTTTTTTTTTGCTACGAGTGCTTCTTTTTTTTTTTACTTTCGTTTGTTTGCAGCATCGGGTCGATGCTTTTTAAGAGGGGGGTAATGACACGTGTACTTATCTTTATCGGGCGACCACGTTTGGCCGCCTAACAAATGTTATCGCACAGCGCGGGACGCGCCTGCCTGTATCCGAAGTTTCTGGAAAGTTATCGATGCTTCTATCCACTGTCTGTTGTCGCCGAACCTTGTGTTATCTGATTTCATCGCTTGACACGAATGGTGTAGAACTTTGTAGAAGGCATGCGGGTCCCAACGATTAGTCTGGAACATTCGATGACTGCTGTATAAAAGCCGACGCGCTTGACCCGCTGATCAGATTCTCGACGATCGCCGACTGTGTTCGCCGCTTTCGTTGTGCTATAAGTGTAGCCTGTTTTGTGGGCACAGGTTCGCCCAATAAAATCGAGTTTTGCCTTTCACAGTATTGCTACTGTGTTCTTAACGTCACCGCCACGTGACATTGTCGGTGACATTGACATTGTCGAAAAAGGTTCGCGTCCGTACAGGAGAAAGAAGGGCGAAAATCCCGTGGTAGTCTGCGTGGCGGTGTTGTAAGCGTAGGTCAGGAAAGGTAGAGCATGGTCCCATTTGGTTTGGTCGGATCCAACGTACATGGCCAGCATGTCACCAAGAGTGCGATTAAAGCGCTCGGTCATGCCATTAGTCTGCGGATGATACGCAGTAGTGGTGCGATGAATGATGCGGCATTCTTTGAGGAGAGCCTCGATGACGTCGGAGAGGAAGACGCGGCCTCTGTCACTGAGTAATTCCCTGGGAGCTCCGTGGCGAAGGATGATGTGGCGCAGGAGAAACCAGGCGACGTCACGTGCAGAAGCGCTGGACAAAGGGGAAGTTTCCGCATAGCGCGTAAGATGGTCGATGGCCACGATTACCCAGCGATTGCCATCTGATGTGGTTGGCAGAGGTCCATAAATGTCGATGCCTACTCGATCAAAAGCACGTGCTGGGCAAGGCAAAGGCTGCAATGGGGCGGTTGAACGACGAGGGGGATCTTTACGGCGTTGGCAAACCAGACAGGAGCGGACATAATGATGGATGAATCGATACATCCCACGCCAGTAGCAACGAAGGCGTAGACGCGCGTATGTCTTCAGTACTCCCGCATGCGCGCACTGGGGATCGTCGTGGAACGCTGCGCAAATATCCGAACGCAGGTGTCGTGGGATGACAAGCAACCATTTGCGGCCGTCCGGGAGGTAGTTGCGACGGTACAGGAGCCCGTCGCGAATGGAGAAGTGATGTGCTTGGCGACGTAATGCGCGATTGTTAGTGGGTGTCGATGGGTTGGACAAAAAACGCAGCATGGACACAATCCATGGGTCTTTCTTCTGCTCCAGAAGAATGTCCGTGGCAGCAAGGGAAGACTCGGACAATGAGGCCTTCGGGAAGCTAGCCTCGTCTGTTAGTGGCGAACGAGACAAGGCATCCGCATCCGAATGTTTTCGGCCAGAACGATACAGCACGCGAATGTCGTACTCCTGCAGTCGAAGGGCCCATCGAGCAAGACGACCGGACGGTGCTTTTAAGGACGACAGCCAGCACAGCGAATGGTGATCAGTTATGACGTCAAACGGGCGGCCATAAAGATACGGACGGAATTTGGTTATGGCCCAAATTATAGCGAGGCATTCCTTTTCTGTGACAGAATAGTTAGATTCAGGTTTAGTGAGTGCACGACTGGCGAAGGCAACGACGTACTCATCGAAGCCAGCCTTTCTCTGAGCGAGAACGGCCCCAAGGCCAACGCCACTGGCATCCGTGTGTATTTCAGTTGGAGCACTGGGGTCGAAATGGCGCAGGATTGGTGGTGACGTCAAGAGACGACGCAGCTTTGTGAAGGCGGCATCGCAATCCGGTGACCAGGTTGAAAGGTTGTTGCCACCATGAAGAAGCTGCGTTAAAGGTGCTATTATAGTGGCAAAATTGCGGATGAAACGGCGAAAGTATGACGCTAATCCAATGAAGCTGCGCAGTTCTTTCAAAGTCGTTGGTCGGGGAAACTGGGCAACAGCTTGTAGTTTCGCCGGATCAGGGAGTACACCTTCTTTCGACACGACATGGCCGAGGATGACCAGCTGCCGGGCAGCGAAGTGACACTTCTTCAAGTTAAGCTGGAGGCCAGCATCGGCGATGCACTTTAGGACGCGTTCAAGTCGAAGTAAGTGGGAAGGAAAGTCCGGTGAAAAGATAACAATGTCGTCCAGATAACACAGGCATATCTGCCATTTGAGGCCGCGCAAGATGTTGTCCATCATTCTTTCAAATGTGGCAGGCGCATTACACAGGCCAAATGGCATCACGGTGAATTCAAATAAACCGTCAGGTGTGACAAAGGCCGTTTTCGGACGGTCGGACTCAGCCACTGGCACTTGCCAGTATCCGGATCGTAAGTCTAAGGATGAGTAGAATTCAGCGCCTTGGAGGCAGTCCAGCGCGTCGTCAATACGGGGTAGCGGATAAACGTCCTTGCGTGTGATCTTATTAAGTCGCCGGTAGTCCACGCAAAAGCGAATTGTGCCGTCTTTCTTTTTGACCAGCACTACAGGGGAAGCCCAGGGACTGTGTGAAGGTTGTATGACACCGCGTTGGTGCATGTCTGCAACTTGCTCAGCGATCACGCTACGCTCCGTGGCGGATACACGATACGGCCTGTGGCGTAAAGGCGCATGGTTGCCGGTGTCGATGTGATGGACAACAGTGGAAGTACGGCCTAAGCGAGATTGTTGTAGGTCGAATGACGCGCGAAAGCGGTCTAGAAGATGGACGATCTGGGCGTGCTGCGCTGGAGTGAGGTTGGGATCAATACTCTGGTAAAATGTTGAGTCACACGGCGGCGTGGGAGGAGAAACTTGAAGGGATAGAGCGTCAACCGAAGGAGAAGCCGGGTCGTCAGGCACATCGTAAAGGAAGCTTGGTTCGATTTCGTCGGCATAACCAAGACACTCATTGTGGAGTAGCCTAGCAGGGCAAGGAAACAGGTTCGATACATAAAGTGCGCTCGCACCTTGTCGAATGGCAAGAAGGGCAAAAGGAAGCAAGAAAGGATGGCGGCGAGCAACAAGCTTAGACGGCGTGAAAAGAACTGTGGAGTCGGAAAACCCAACGCAGGAAACGGGTACAAGTGCGGCAGAGTATGGAGGAATCTCGGTGTCGGCGGTGACGAACACACGACCGTAAGTGTCATCAGTATCTTCAAAAACGTTGGTGCCGAATGCCGACAGCGCGAGTTCAGCACGGGCACAGTCTATAACGGCATGATGAGAGGACAGAAAGTCCCATCCTAAAATCATGGCATGGGAGCAGCGAGGCAGAACAACGAACTCAACATGGTATAAAACGCCGCTTATAACGACACGCACGGTACACTACCCTAAAGGTTCAATCGGCGCAGCGCTTGCTGTACGTAATGAAATGGCAGAATATGGCGTCGCGACTTTTCTAAGGGTAAGACGAAGCTGGTCCGAAATCACTGATATTGCTGCTCCCGTGTCTACAAGCGCATGAACGGCAATGTCTTCTGCATAAACTTCAAGGACGTTCGCAGGAAATAAATGAGGTCTTGAGGAGTTCGCTGAGATCGCAGTTCTTGCCTCCGGAACTGCGGTCCTTAGTTTTCCTCTCGGATAGCTTCAGGACGACGGATGAGCGGCGACAGAGAACGCCGACGGGGAGACGGAGACCGACGGGTATTGAAGGGTCGGGAAAGAGGAGACGAGGCTTCGAAGGGCTGAGCGGCAGTAGCAGAACGGGACGGAGAGTCGAAACCGTTACTGTGTGCCCTCGGAGAATCCGAAGGATACCATCCACGCCGGCGGCAAAGCCGTGCTACATGCCCAGGTAGGCCGCACGAATAACATATAGGCCGATTGTCATGGGTGCGCCATGGATTGAGAACAGCGGGCGGAGACTGTTGGAAATACTGCCGAGGTGGGCGCACGGGCTGCTGCGGCGGCCAGTAGCTGCTTGGGGGGGCAGGAGAATATGTTGCAGCTGCTTGCGGAGGTGAGGGAAAGCCGCTGGTAAGTCTGGATTGATTACCTGCAGAAGGAGGCCTTGGATTAGCGACAACGGCAGCGTACGTAAGTGGCACAGGCGTAGGAGGCGGTTGATGAGCAAGTGGTACTGCGTTAGCGACTTGTTCTTGTATCATGTGACGGAGATCTGGAGACAAGCGCGGCTCTGAGGCTGGTGCGACTGGCAGAAGAGAGAGTTGGCGCGCCACTTCTTCTCGTACAAATTGCTTGATTCTGTCAAAAATTTCAGAACTGCAAGGAGTAGAAGTGACAGCATCACTCAGAGCGGAAAGCGCGACGTCCGGAGCGAGTGCTTGGCGCGTAGAAAGCCGTTGTTTGCGCAGCTCCTCATAGCTCTGGCAAAGCGTTATGATGTCGTTGACCGTCTGAGGATTCCTTGCCAAGAGCATTTGGAAGGCGTCATCTTCTATGCCTTTCAAGATGTTCTTGACCTTGGCATCTTCGGTCATATCTGGGTCTATACGCCGGCAGATGTCAACTACATCTTCAATGTAGCTCGTGAAAGTTTCGCCCTTTTGTTGGGCACGACAGCGAAGCTGTTGTTCAGCCCGAAGTTTGCGCACAGCAGGGCGACCGAATACTTCTTGAAGTGCCGTTCGGAATGCTGTCCAAGTGGAAAAGTCAGCCTCATGGTTGCGGAACCAAAGATGGGCGACCCCGGAAAGGTAGAATGGGACGTAGCCAAGCTTGTCAGCTTCAGACCATTTGTTGTGGGCACTCACTCGGTTGTATGATGACAGCCAGTCCTCTACGTCATGATCGTCAGTGCCATTGAATATGGGAGGATCCCGTTGGCGTGGCGCACCAGGACAGACGACTGGAGGCGGTGCCATGGGTGGCGCGGTAGGACTAGTCTCCTCAGGCATGGGAGAGGTGACAGGGATCGTCCGGCTTCGGAGTTCCAGGTTGGCAATAAGTCCAGCACCTCCCACCAAATGTTGCGAAGCACTTTGAGTAGTAAGCGTCCGCGACTAGAACGTTGGAGCCGCGAGAGGTAGTGTAGCCGACCGAGCACCGAAACAAGGTTGTTCTTTCTCGTCGTCGTTGTCTCTCTCCTAGGCACAGCCCCACTGCTCCCTATTTTACAGTACAATATATATATATATATAATATCCAGGCGCTACGACGACGAAAATTCACCTAGAGTGTCCACAGAATTGCTATCGCAAAAAAAATTGTCATTTCAAGTCATACGAAGAGGCTTTGATAGACAGGTTTCACCGAGTTCGCGTCGTAATTTCGTTTTAATTTCTGTCTATTTATTGCGGATATGAAGAAAACGCAAATAATGTTCTTGAAGTCTACTGCACATCGATATCGATCTTCCTATGCTCGCGTTCTTTAGAACACATGTCCGCTTCACCAGTGATTGCTGCATTTAGTGATGGAGCCTTCATTCGCTTGGATTAATCGTTTTTTTAGTTATCTGATACAGTGCTCTGCTGCCTTTGCAAGAGAACATTATATGTTTGATGCGTTATAAAACACTACAAGCCTTAAATTACTCACCTGCATTCCTTTTCACACGCCTCCTTAGACATGAAAAAATTCCTTAGTATGCTCCCGATTTGAGGTTCGGAAGCCAGGTAGCTTTGGCACATCTTTGAAGTCAGATTGTAAAAGTACGCTTCAAATGGACCTTCGTCATCATAACCAAGATATTCAGTCGTGTGTGGTGTATCCAGGTCTCTAACATCGGAATTATTGAAGACGTTTATCGGAGGTCCGACACAGTTTTCATTACCTTGTCCTAAAATAGCAAGGAAGAAAGTTTACCAGTGCGACTTTACACAAAAATACTGCAAGTAACTCCATAGGTTTTGCCACCCGAGCGCGGCAGTACTAATCTCTGTCTAAGGTGTCAGTCCACGTATCATCGCGCACAGCATCAGGTCGCGCGTTGCTCATGCATACTAAGCATGATGGCACATATAGAACACAGACATAGACGAGAGAAATGGCAGTTTGACGTATATGAACTCATTCAGATCAGCATTCGTAATCGAAATAATTGCTTATAACGCCGGAAATGCGATCATTTTTGATGGTTTTACATTTTACTAGTTTATTTGAAGGACTAATAACCGCAGCATATGGTGTGATGCATGAAACTGTAGCCTAAGCGGTGATATTATGACTGCATGGCGAAGAAATATTAGTCACAAGATATTTTTCAGTATTTTTATCCGCAAATTAAAAAAGAACGGCCTGAGGAACGTTGGGGAAAAGGACAATTTTGGATTTTGCTGAAGAAGAATATATAAAAGACAGGAAATGTGAAATATGCATGACATGTGCCTTTTCCGAGGCTATCCATGTCTTTAAATTAGCGCGAGTTAAAAAGCTTCATGCGGATTTCTCGCAGAATAAGTTCAGCTGGTATGATGCCCGTAATATGGGAAAAAATCATCGCTTCGTAAATATAAAGAAAGCATATGTAGTCGTCACTTATCGTGCAAAATGTTTTTGAATGCCGTAGGAAGCATCCTGTTTCTTCCTTTCCGCATTCCTTTACACTTTTTAATCAATTACTGCCAGTACAAGATGCATCTAAGTTCGTCATACTCGATACAACGTTCGCTGAATGCAATCTCACCGACTCATTGTAATTGCGCTAATTACTCGTGCCTACTTGTGCATGCCGCGACTAGGACAAGCTGCCAGGTAACTTGTGACGCCTGGATGAGGACTTCGGCTAGGGAGGCAGCTAATGTTACCGAGTTTCTGTGGTCTTCTGGCCTGCAATCTCTGTGTGCCGAAAAAAAAAAAAAGCAAAAGAGGATTCCCAAGATGTTCATAAGAAAAAAGTGTTGTGTTTAGCGGAATGTGGTCTCCCAGATAATGTTCAAAGGGTTTTGAGCTGCGGGCCTAAATTTTGTAATGAGGTTAACGAGACACCGCTTGGACTCCTTACTATGGTTAGGATAGTTGGGCAATGTGCAGATGCAGAAGAGAAAGCTAGATGTATTTCTGAAGGTGTCGACTGCCTGACAAGTAGGAAACCATGCCCACCTGGGGAAACGCTAGCGGTGAGCAAAACTATTCATTACCTCAGGAAGAATAATCTCTCTTTGCTGACTGCTGATAAGGAGGGTGGTTTCGTAGTGTTGTCCAAAACGATGTATCATGAAAAGGCTAAGCAGGCTATTGAAAAGAATTTTGTTCCCTTGGAAAGATCTGGCAGGAAAGTAAAGGCAGAGGCACTAAAACTCTGTCAACAGATCAATTTGACAGGACTACACAAGTCTGTAAAAGCTGCGAATATGCCGGGGCTGAACGTATTTTTATCTGCAAGAACCCACAAGGAAGGCATGCCTCTCAGAGCAATTGTATCCGAGAAAGAAGCCTGGCAAGGTCTGGTATCAAAATACCTACAAAAGCATCTTAGCCAAATAGACGTAGACCATTTCCGTGTGAGCAACTCAAAGGATGTGATTGAATTTTTGGGTGAGCAAGATGGTGCTTCACGAGCCAATTTTGCCTTTTCAGTTGATATTGAGGAGCTCTTTTATTCCATTCCCCAAACAGAGTTAGACGCAGTAAAAGAGCGGATTGAAAACTTGGGGGCTGTCCAGTTCCAAAATAGTAGCGGGGTTTCCGTAAACGACTTTGTAGCATTAGTTGAGCGCTACCTCTCTTCCACCTACATTTGTTTTAACGACAAGTTGTTCGTGCAGAAAGATGGTATTTGCATAGGTTCTTGCATAGCTCCTATACTTAGTGAAATTTTTTTAGGCCAATTTGACAAGCGCGTGGCAGCGTGCATAAAACATGAAAAACGTGTTGTGAGGTGTTTTAGATATGTTGATGATTTTATTGTGTTTGTGAATGTTGAAAACGAGAGTGACAAACCACAGGTTGTAAAAAGCGTTTTAGAAATTTTCGGTGATTGTTCTGGCCAATTAAGGTTCACGCATGAAGTGCCGATGAACGGATGTCTCCAATTCCTCGAGCTGTGTTTGTACTTTGGCACAGGGCACATCTGCTGGTCGTACCAGCCTCGCACAAAAAAGGAAATTCTAGCATATAATTCGGCTCACTCAAAATTGGTTAAGAGGCACATTGCAAAAAATTGCCTGCGTGGTGCTCTCGAAAAGTCCTGCCACCATAAAATCGAGGTTAGCTTGCAGATGCAAGTGCTCCGGTTGCAGAACGCCGGTTTTTCGAAAGATACCGTGACGGCTGTGGCGGAATGCCTCCTGAAAGAAGTCAGAGCAGGTGGACGCCCTGGCGTAGCAGCCGAAAAAACCTGCAAGAAGCTGAAACGTACAGCTATACCGTACGTGCACCAGATATCGCACCGGCTGAGAAAAGTTGGAGAGAAGTGCGGCGTGGACGTGATGTTCACTGCCCCCGAAAAGCTGGTGCGCATGTGCAAAGCCGTAAACGAGAAGAAAAAACCGGTCTGCGCCATAAAACATGCATGCAAGTTTGTACCCTGCATTGTTGGGGTCGTATACCGCATACCACTCTCATGCGGTAGATGCTACGTGGGGCAGACTGGCCGCTGCCTAAATGAACGGCTGCGAGAGCACCGAACGCTGGTAGATTCATTAGCGGGGGGCGGCCATTTGGCCATGCACTGTAAGCGATGCGGGTGCGTGCCTGCGTTTGACACCACGTGTTTGCTTGGTAGGGGAGGCACAAGGTGGGGGCGCGAGATTTGTGAGGCATATCACATTGACAGGGAGGGTGATAACTGTGTCAGCACAGCTTCACTTGCCTTGTCTAAAAAAGAAAAAATGTGCTTACAGAACAGTCTGCCACATTTTGATTAGAATGTGCTTCTACTGTTTTAACCCTGTGTGCGCATGCACCAACGCAATGTATATATGTACCTTCGCTCGCAGTAAAAACCAGTTGATGTTTAGCGCTCGTCCTGTCGCCTTCTCTGTCTTTGTGCCTGCTATTTTGCACTAGTCTTTTGAATAATGATGACACACCAACTAGCCCAGCTTTCTGCCTTGATAGCCTTTATAAGGTTGACCTGAAAGAAAACTTAACCTCGATGCTGCCCTAAGGAGAAAACGGCCTGTTTGCTGTTGTACAATGAGATTTTAGAAAATTCTTTGTTCTCTGCCAAATTTCAAACTCTTTGTACCACAATGGTGAATGCAATCACACGCTTGGATTTAAGTTAGATGTGTACAGACGAAAGTTCAGTCAAATAAAGGGGAATGAGATTTTAGATATTTCGAAGTTCTCTGCCAAATTTCATGCCACTTGCACCCCAATGTACAATACAATTCCGCGGTTGTACTTAAATTGCGTGCGTAGAGACGAAAGTAGAACCAAGTGGAAGCGAATGAGATTTTCAAAGTTCATCTGTTCTCTGCAAAATTTCATACTATTTGCACTAAACTGGTCATTGTGATTACGCGCTTGGATTTAACTTAGATGCGTAAGGACGAAAGTAGAGCCAAGTAGAAGAGAATACGATTTTTTAAATTTCAATGTTATCTGCCAAATTTCAAGCTATTGGCACCACAATGATTAACGCGATCACGCGCTTGGATTTAAATTAGGTGTGTGGAGACAAATAGAGAACGAAGTAAAAGGGAATTAGATTTTTGAAAATTCTATGCTCACTGCCAAATTTCATGCTATCTGCACCCCAATGTATAAGACCATTCGGCGGTTGTATTTAAATTGTGTGCGTAGAGACGAAAGTAGAACCAAGGACAAGGGATCAAGATTTCTGAAGTTCCCATGTTCTCTGCGAAATTTCAATTTCTCAGCACCCTAATGCTCAATACAAATACACGCTTGGATTTAAATTAGCTTGCAGAGACGAAACTAGAACCAAGTAGAAGTGAATGACATTTTTGAAATTTCTATGTTCTCTGCCAGATTTCAGATTATGTGCACAAAATTGGTTGTTGCAAGTATGCGCTTGGATTAAAAATACATGCGTACGGGCGAAAGTACAACCAAGTCGAAGGGAATTAGATTTTTTGAAATTCCTATGTTCTCTGACGTACTTCATTCTATTTGCACCAAATTGGCTGTTGCAAGTACGCGCTTGGATTTAAATTCAAATCAAAATCAAACAAACAATTATTTGTTTATTTCAAAGCACGATTACAAACAGAAGGATATGCGGAAGAGGGTCCCAAGTTCGCAAGACCGTACCGCGACCCTTACGTGCGTACGGACGAAAGTACAGCCAAGTCGAAGGGAATTAGATTTTTTGAAATTCGAATGTTCTCTGCCATACTTCGTACTATTTGCACCAAATTGGCTATTGCAAGTACGCGCTTGGATTTAAATTCATATCAAAAATCAAACGAACAATTATTTATTTATTTCAAACCATGATTACAAACAGAAGGATATGCGAAAGTGGATCCCAAGGTCACAAGACCGTACCGCGACCCTTACGTGCGTACAGAAGAAAGTACAGCCAAGTCGAAGGGAATGAGATTTTTTGAAATTCCTATGTTCTCTTCCATACTTCATACTATTTGCATCAAATGGCTATTGCAAATACGCGCTTGGATTTAAATTACATGCGTAGGGGCAAAAGTAGAACCAAGTTCAAGGGAATGAAACAGTGAGCTGGAAATTGGTCAGCAGAACAGCGCGTCTATCTGCAAAACCTTGAGTGACAATGAGTTTTTTTATGTTTCTATATATTCAATGGCGTAAAATGCTGAATTTTTTTTATTAATTGGAAAAAGACTGGTGCATATATAAGTGAGACGAAGAAGGGATAGTGAACACTGATAACATAGGAGAAAACGCATGTCTTGGGGTTAACTAAACCTATACATCACTAACGTGAACGCAGTTCTTACGTAAATTTAGAACATTATGTGTTAAGAACTTTAGAACTCCTGTGTTAAGGTAACTGTTTAGCTAGTTCAGTAAATTATACATGAGATAAAGAAATGACCGGTAAGAATAATTAGTGCGATGAGGTATGATGAGCCACGGAAGCATCTACCATTGAGCAGTCGAGGTAAGCAAGAAACGCTTGGAGTATTGGTGGAAAAAACTCAGAGAGGAGAATGTTTCCGGAGCGGATGATGGTGACCACTCGACGTGTGCACCATTGTACAGAGACTGCTCCATCGTGGGAAGAGCCCGAGGAAGATTAACTCGCAAAGTTATCCAAGCAGAAACGATTGATAGGTTAGGGGATAACTGTGTCTCAAAACCAGCAATTGCCCTTTCGCGCAAAGAGTTAGCTTACCTGCGCAATGGTGTGTAAGGTATTTTTTTGCAAACAGCGCATGTATGATGATGTATGCGAAAAAGTTGTATATGTGGTGTGGGTCCTTTGCTTCAATTAAAGATTGTTACAAGTTACCGCCTGTGTGTGTCACGTCTTCCTTTCGTCCTTGTCTTTTCACGCGCTATAAGCCTCACGAGGCCAAGAAAGTCGTGTTCAACGCTTACGCACAAACATGCGAAAGCGGCGCACAACTGGTTATCGCAGACGCATGTCGGAAGGTTAGCGAGCTGACTTGGGTTGATGATGACAGTGATCTAAAGAAAGGAAAGACGCTTGATTCTGCAACCCGTGAGGGAGCACGGCGAGGCGTCGTCAGGGGTAAAGGAAGTGGGAAGTGAAAGGTGATAGGGAAAGAGGGAGGATGTGGCCTAATGGACTTCACTATTCGCCCAGGTGGCAGTCCTCAGCTGGGATTAGAGAATGCAGTGTGTACAGTGTACAGTCTAAACGCGACGTACAGTGTGGCACCTGGAATCACCGAAGCACAAACGGCCGCCTCTCCCAGCCGCACACAGCAATGCCAGAACCGGAAGAACGAGACTGCAACTTTACGACAGTTTCTCCCTGGCCGCTCTACAAAGAAAAGTGCGCCAGTATTTCCTGCGAAATAAAATTCTCAAAGCCTAAAAACATCCTCGAGATGTGACCAGTGATAGTGACATGGATGTGCCTAAAATATGTGCACGTACAATGCAAAGGCTACTCAACGACAGTGGGTTTTCTTTTTGCAAACAGAAGAGAAATTCTGCTCTCCTCGAGAGAAACGACATCATCTTGTGGCGGCGGCAGTACGTACGTACGATAATCTACCCTTCTAGCCAATATTAAAGTGTGTGGACGAATAAGTGATTTCTTATCACCCCGTAAACCTGAACCTTTAATTCTTCCTTAAAAAGATTTCTTCCGACATGGAAAAGACGTGAACTGCGTTTGGCAGTAATTGTTAGCATAAAATGTGATAGCGCACAAGATTTTGCTGCTCACAGGAGCACTGTGTGCAAAAACGCGTGTTGCTGCTTGACAGTTCGGTGCGTGGTTTATCCTCGCGGAATATACATTAAGGTTAGCGTTGCAAGTGGCAGCGTTTTTTGTGGCCGCATGTCGTGCATCACCACATTTCGATGCCCACTGTGGAGCTCACGCCAATCACCTGGCCATCGTTTGAACGCTGTGCAGAATAATATAGTTCGCTTATTGCGTCTCACGAACATGCGGTGTCTGGATATTGCTTACTCATAATAGCTGAGCAGAGCAAATTCACTCCGTCCTTCGCCCATCTTGAGATATTGCGAGCAGCCGGAATGCAAATGGTGCCAGGAACTGGCCACCTATGACCACATATTATGGAGCCGTAGCATAGCGCCGCCACCGGCGGATATTATGCGTGATCCTTCTCTCGAGCAGTGGGAGGCCGTGTTGGCCAGCTCAGACCCGGTCGTCCAGACCAGGGCCGTGGAGTGGGCCACCCAGGTCGCCGTCAGCCATGAGCTGATGGCCATCTAGCACGGAATCGTCCGCACATGCGTTCTGACGAAAATAAAGTTTCTCCATCCATCCATGCGAGCAGCGGATACCTGGCGACATGCTTCAATTATATTCGTTGTTTATTTTTTCTCCAGGCACATATACTAGCTTGACGAAACTTGGGTCAACGCTGGACATACCAAGGAAAAGGTCTGGGAGGACGTGAACGTCGCTACACGCGAGGATGCTTGTCGGGAAGGTTTGACAACAGACCTTCGCGCACCCCGCGGCAAAGTTGGCAGGCTGATCCTATTGGACGCCGGCAGCGAGGATTTCGTAAATAGTGCATGCCCCGTTTTCCGAGCAGCAAAGGGAGCTGGTGACTACCACAAAGAAATGGATAGGCCACGGTTCGAGAAGTGGTTCTCTGAACAGCTTTTGCCAACCATCAAATCACGCAGCGTTATAGTAATGGACAATGCACCCTACCACAGTGTTCACCTCGAGAAAGTACCGAGAGCATCAACACGAAAGGTTGACGTTCAGTCTTGGCTGACCGAGCACTCTTCCTAAATATCAGTCACACACACACACCGAGAAAGGCATCGCATTTTCTCGGGGTCAATTAAAGACTGAGTTGGTGGAGCTCGTGAACCAACACAAGCAGATCTTTTCGGCCTATCGCGTGGATGTGGTTGCTAAGGCTACCAGTCACGACGTCCTGAGGCTTCTTCCATACCACTGTGAGTTGAATCCGATCGAACTGATTTGGAGCCAGGTGAAAGATTATGTAGCGGCTAACAATGCCGCATTCACCCTTGCAGCTGTCGAAAAGTTGCTGCAGGAAAGCGTCAATATTGTAACGGCAGACAAGTGGCTTAGAGCGTGTTGTCATATTCAGAGGCTCGAAGAGAAATTCTGGCAGCGTGACGGCATCATTGACACAAGCCTTGACAACCTTGAAATGTCGCTGGCATTAGATACGAGCAGCGAGAGTGATGCGAGTGATAGCGAGATGAGCGAATGGAAGAGCCGCTGTGAATGCGGGCAAGGTCATAGAAGCATCCGCAACATTGTGTTTTGTGCTTGGGCTTCTCCTTCAAGCTTTTGCTAATCACGCGGCATATTAAATAATTGACTGTTAGGTTTTACGTGCTGAAACCACAGCATGATCCGAAGGAACAGCGTAGAGCTCCACCCTGGAACAATTTGTGCCACTTTATGTTTTTTCTTTTAATTTTGAAACTTCCCCTTAGGCTTAATCAAGCGGGCGTGAAAAATACGTGAACAAATGCATTCTTTGACGCGCACCAAAATTTAATATATGGGTGCTTTTACATTTTGCCCACATGGGCATTTGGCCGCAGTGATCGAACCCGCAAGCTTGCGCTTCGCAGCGCTTGGCAGCACATATCTGCTAAGCAGTCGTGGCGGGTGCAGGGCATGTGCATATCGATGGCGGACATAAGTTGTGAGAATAGTTACAAATAGTTCTGGAACGCAGCAATTATCTGGACAAAAAGCTTGTATAAATAAAGACGTTGACTTTGCTCCTCGCATCGAAACACATCGCATGGCATGTCGCCGCGCGGAATGCTTCGCATTGTATAATGCGCGGCAAAGCGCATCCTGGGTGGCATTCTCCAAAAGGTACAGAAATAGTGTATTTTGCATAAGAGTTCAACCGGAATTGAGTTCGCACGAGGCTGCAACGGCGATTTCTTATAGGTTGTGGTCACTCGCGAAACAATCAATTTTTAAGTATTCATATATAATATAAATGTCAGCTTCCCATAAATATGTTGCGGTATACGTATGATTAATCTTTACAATGCATTAGCACGGCTAATATATATCTACCACATGCATCCACGAAAGCAATAATCGAAAACGCCCACTTGCGAAAAGCGCTGCCGCGACCAATTAGCGAAACCTAAAACCGAAACCTCGTGCGAAATGTTCGGACTACTTGGCGCAGTAATACATGTGCATAGGCTCCGCCCACGTAGCCTTCGCTGCACTGCCACAGAAAGTTGTTGCGAGTTGTTCTTAGGTATAGGCTATAATTTACAGTCAAACGAATTGCGCGTTGCTCGCGTCTCTGGAGTCCTAACATTCCACGCGCAGGCTTCGCATGCGCCGTCGATATCGTGCCAGCAACGTGGCGTCGATTGCGAGCATGAAATGGCGCCTCGGGTGTCCGTGTAATTGCTGTCGCAATAAATAATGTCGCACGCTGACCCGCTTGAAATTAGACAGAGACACTTGAGAGGGCTGACGTGTAGGAACGCGGAAGCGTTAGAGTCCTTTTGGTGAAGTGTTTTCGATCGATGTTTTCTACATCTATTAAAGTTCATTCGGCTGATTCGACGTCTTTGTGTGCGTGCGTGCGTGCGTGTGTGTGTGTGTGTGTGTATGTGCGTGCGTGCGCGCTTGTGTGTGTTTGTGTGTGTGTTGACCGCAGACCGGGTCATTTTATAAACTCATGACGTGGCGTTGAAAGTCCATCGCAGTAGAGACAACACCGATGAAATTCGAAGAGCAGGTGACGCGCTGAGGCAGCGCGCTCATTTTAAAACTCAAGACATGGCGCCACCTCCTCCTCATTACCTGCGCCGTCACGTGCCCAATGACGCAAGCACCAGGCCAAGTTTAGTCAGTCAGAACCGTGGAGCCGCCATGGCGCCGGAGTGGCGTGATCGTCTCGCAAACCGGAGGCCCGAGTTCAATTCCCACCTAGACCATCATCATCAGCCTGTTTTATGTCCACTGCAGGGCGAACGCCTGAACCTGCGATCTTCAATAACCGTCTTGCGCCAACCGATTCCAACTAGCGCCCGAGAATTTCCTAATTTCATCCAGCCACCTAGTCTTTTGTCGTCCTCGATTGCGTGTTTTCCTTCTCTTGGTGCCCATTCTGTAACCCTAATGGTCCAACGGTTATCTAACCAGCGAATTACATGACCTGGCCAGCGCCATTTTTTTTCTCTGAATGTCAATTAGAATATCGTCAAAACCCGTTTGCTCTCTGATCCAAACCGCTCTCTTTCTGTCTCTTAAGGTTATGGCTAGCAATCTTCGTTACATCGCTCTTTGCGCGGTCCTTAACTTGTTCTCAAAGCTTCTTTGTCAGTATCCAAGTCTCTGCCCCATATTTCAGCACTCGTAAAATGCACTGATTGTACACCTTCCTTTCAATGATAGTGGTAAGCTTCCAGTCACGAGCTGGCAATGTCTGCCTTATCCGATCCAACCCACTTTTATTCTTCTGTGAATTTCCTTCTCGTAATCAGGGTTCCCTGTCATTAATTGACCTAGGTAAACGTACTCCTTCACAGACTCTAGAGGCCGACTGGCGATACAGAACTCTTGTTCCTTTTCCCGGCTATTTATCACTATCTTTGTCTTCTGCATAATAATCTTCAACTCCACTCTTACACTCTCCCTGTTAAGGTCCTCAATCATCTGTTGCAACTCGTCTGCATTGTTGCTGAATAGAACAATATCATTGGCAAACCGTAGGTTGCTGCGATATTTGCCGTCGATCTTTACTCCTAAGCCTTCCCAGTTTAAAAGCTTGACCACCTCTTCTAAGCACGCAGTAAATGGCATTGGAGAGATTCTGTCTCCCTATCTGACCCCTTTCTTTAAAGGTATCTTCCTGCTTTTCTTGTGTAGAATTAACGTTGCTGTAGAGCCTCTGGACATATTTTCCGAGGTATTTACATTTGCGTTCTGTACTCCTTTAATACGTAATGTCACTATGACTGCTGGTTTCTCTACTGAATCACAATTACTACGAGCCACAAGTCTTCGCTCCCTCGCCCGCGAGCTTACACAGAATCTGTGTTTCTCTACTGAATCGCAATTACTACGAGCCACAAGTCTTCGCTCCCTCGCCCGCGAGCTTACACAGAATCTGTGGAACACCAGTGAATTCACGAACGCACGTCTCCACAAATTGGATCCACGTCTGCAACTCCGCCTACCACCAGGGTTGCCACGAGCGGAAGCAACACTTCTGTGCCGCCTGTGGCTCGGCGTGGCATTCACAAACTCCTATTCATTCCGCATTGGAATGGCCGACAGCCCTACTTGTGACACCTGCGGCTGCGAGGAGACGATTGAACACCTCCTTTGTGACTGTCCCCGTTACGCACTGCGAAGAAAAGTGCTCGTGACCGCTCTCGCAAAACTGGACAATCGCCCCTTTACAGAGGAAAAAGCTCTAGGACACTGGTCCAGACGGGCTTCGGCACTCAAGGCCTTAAGGGCTTTGTTGAAGTTTTTAAGGACATGCGAATTGTGCGACCGCCTCTGAACGTTGTAGCGCGTAGTTTCGCGTTACTGTGTCAATTTTCTTTTTTTTTTCCATTTTTTTCCTCTTCTTCTTCTTTCTCCTTTTATTCCCTTTACCCCTTTCCCCAGCACAGGGTAGCCAGCCGGTACTTACACTGGCTGACCTCCCTGTCTTTCCTCTCCTTTGTCTCCTCCTCCTCCTCCTCCTACTGAATCAAATGCTTTTTCGTAATCTATGAAAGCCATACAGAGAAGCTTATTGTACTCTACGGATTTCTCGATAACCTGATTGATGACATGGATGTGATCCATTGTAGAGTATCCCTTCCTGAAGCCAGCCTGTTCCCTTGGTTAACTAGAGTCCGGTGTTGCCCTTATTCTATCAGAGTTTATTTTGGTAAATATTTTATATAATGCTGGGAGTAAGCTAATGGGCCTGTAATTTTTCAATTCTTTAACGTCTCCCTTTTTGTGGATTGTATATTGTATATGTATTTGTATTTGTGGAGTGTATATTGTTCGCATTCTTCCAGTTTTCTGGGACCCTTGCAGTCGATAGACACTTTGTATAAGGAGCCGCCAGTTTTTCAACCATTATGTCTGCTCTATTTTTAATTAAATTGACTGTTATTCCATCTTCTCCTGCCGCTCTTCCACGTTTCATGTCTTGCAAGGGCCTTCTGATCTCATAGCTAGTTATAGGAGGAGTTCCTCTATCCTGTTCATTACTGTTTCTAAGTAAGGTATCCTGACTCCTCTAGGTACTGTACAGGTCAGTATAGAATTCTTCCACTGCTTTTACTATGTTTTCGAGATTGCTGATGATATTTCCCTCCTTTTCTTTCAGTGCATACATCTTGGTTCGTCCTATGCCAAGTTTCCTTCTCGCCGATTTCAGGCTGCGTCCATTTTTTACGGCTTCTTCAGTCTTTCTCACGTTATAGTTTCGAATATCCCTTATTTTCGCCTTGTTGATCAGTTTTGACAGTTCCGCGAATTGTATCCTGCCTCTTGAGTTACACACTTTCATTTTTTTTTCGTTTCTTCATTAGGTCATTTGTTACTTCGGAGAGCTTGCCTACTGGTTGCTTCGGTGCCTTGCCTGCCACTTCAACTGCTGCCTGTGAAGCCAACCTAGTTACGGTTTCATTTATTAGCTCTATGTCATCATCATCTCTCTGTTCTAAGGCTGCATATTTGTTTACAAGTACCAGCCTTAATTTGTCTGCTTTTACCCATACTGCCTCTAAGTTGACCTGTTTCTTCTTGACCAATTTTGCTCTTTCTCTATTCAAATTGAGGTGAATCCCAGCCCTCACTATCCTATGATCACTGTACTTTACCCTACCTATAACTTCTACATCCTGCACTATGCTGGCAACAGCAGAAAATATGAAGTCAATTTCATTTCTTGTTTCACCATTAGGGCTTTTCCAGGTCTACTTTCTGTTGCTACGCTTCCTGAAAAAGGTGTTCATTATTCGAAGCGTATTCCTTTCGGCGAATCCTACCAGGATCTCTCCTCTAGCGTCCCTACAATCGACGCCGTACTTGCCAACTGCTTGTTCACCAGCCTGCTTTTTCCCCACTTTTGCATTGAGGTCGCCCATTACCATAGTATATTCAGTTTCCACTTTTCTCAACGCTAATTCAACCTCTTCATAAAACTGATCTACTTCCTCATCATGGTGACTGGATTTTGGAGTGTAGGCTTGTACTACCTTTAATCGATACCTGTTATTAAGTTTGATTACGAGTACAGCTACCCTTTCATTAATGCTGTGGAATTGGTCAATGCTGCCCGCCATGTCATCGATTAGGAATCCTATGCCGTATTGATTTTTATCTAGGAGACCTCTATAGCAGAGCACATGTCCGTTATTGAGCAATGTATAAGCCTCACCAGTTCTTCCAATCTCACTAAGGCCGATGACATCCCAAACAATGTCTGATGATTCCTCAAAGAGTCCTGCTAAGCTATCCTCACTCGAGAGGGTTCGGGTGTTAAACGTTGCAAGGGTCAGTTTCCATTGGCGGCTTGTGCGGATGCAGAGATTCTTAGCATCCTCTGTTGCGTTATAGGTCTGACCGCCGCCTTGGTCAGGTGCTCCGCAGCTGCTGGGGACTGAGTGCCATTAGGTAATTGAGTTAGCCATTTGAGAGGGGGTGGCCGAATACTGCACCAGGGAGGCCAATTCCTGAACTGGTGAGGGAGTTTCGTGTTAAAGCTTTGTGGGCCTTCGTAATTTGGTTGTACCTGGATTAGTATAGCTCCACTCGCTCTCAGCATCTTTTGCCGGTGACAGGCGTCACTCCAAGTCTGCAGAAGTTGTGCACTGGATGAGGTGATTTTCAAGCTCACCATCATTAAAAAAAACTTGTAGCGGGATTGGAACTTCCGACTATGGCAAGCGAGCATTCGCCATAGCTCAGTCAGGTAATCCTGCCGGCGGGGAGGCTACATTATCGCCGACAAGTGCAGTCCCGAGGGCACAAAATGCCTAAAAACTTAATTTGTCCGCGATAGAAGGGTTCTCAATATAGAAGTGTTCTCGACAGAAGCGTTCTCAATATAGAACGATTTCTAAATGGTTCTGGTAGTAGCGTGGTCAAGGCGGTACACCAAAAAACACACGGTCTCGGCTGCATGTCTCACACATCGGAGAAGTTATTCCAAACGAGGTGGAACTGGTACTGAATCGCCGCCCAAGACTGAGGCGCCAAATGAGAGAAGGATGCCTATGCAGAGACAATGGCTCAAAGGGCAAACCCTCAGAGTGGAAAACGGGCCGGTACAATGGTGCTGAGCTGCGCGTAAGAAAGGCTTCCATGGAAGGCGGCCTTTCTCTGTGGGCGGAAAGCGCCTACACGTCGCCTCCTTCAATCTACAGCGCATGCGTCTGCGGTCGGTTAGGCACTGTTTGTACAGTTCGCGCGGGGAATTTATTGAAATACCTATTACCGCCGCACTTAGAATACTTGTAATTTAGCAGTTGCGAATGCGCGCTCCTGATCTTCATGAGTACAAACAAAAACCCGCGATAACTAATATAAGTGCGAATGCAGAGGAAATAGATGGCTGCGAACTACGACCTTTTTTATATGAAGATCTGTATTGTGAGCTTTGCTACTGTTGTCACTACGTTATTTTTCTTATGATGTGCGTGATACTGTAAACTTTCTCATCATATTTTCTTTTCCTTTCGCACGACAATTATTTTTTTTCTCTGCGGTACAGAGCCCCTACTACTATTCGTGTTTCGAATAAAAATAACGGGCACGGTGCGCTCGCTTTGATAGCAGGAAGGGGCATCTCAGTAGGTTAAATCGGCAGCGCGCTTCGGAAGTTATTGCAGCTCATTCCGTAAATGTTGCATGCCTAAAAACTTTTGATTTGTCCGCGATAGAAGTGTTTTCCTGATCGCGATGGGTAACTCAATATAGAACGATTTCTAAACGGTTCCGGCATCGTAGTTCCGGAGTCACACATGCGCAGGTGAATTTAAAGCCATTCTTTTACTTTGTTTACAGGAAACCCCTTTACGTCAATCACTCCGAGAATTTTTGACGGGCGTTTATGCTTTTCGCCGTCGGCCATTTATGGTACCA
This sequence comes from Dermacentor andersoni, assembly GCF_023375885.2. Taxonomy (NCBI): domain Eukaryota; kingdom Metazoa; phylum Arthropoda; class Arachnida; order Ixodida; family Ixodidae; genus Dermacentor; species Dermacentor andersoni. The sequence continues at coordinate 156,045,375 of NC_092820.1, forward strand.
TCAATCAATCACACAGACGGATTTTCGCGTAATGGGGCATATAATGCTTTCGCATTAAAATGTGCAGCCTTGCGTTGCGGTGTATCTTCCGCTCTCTTCGGATAACGTTTATTTTCACAGTGCGTGGGATCTCTGCGATTTCCTGACGTCTGTTTATGCTGCGTAACGCGTTTATGGTGGCGGCTTTGCGTGTTCTGACTTTTCTGAGATTCCTTGTATTCTCTTTGCCGACAACTCAAGTTCGCTGTACCCTGCGCACTTGAGTTCATTGGCGTTGTAGGCGAAACCCATGACGTAGTCTTTGCTGGCAGTTATAGATTGGTCGCTCTGAGAAGGCGGACGCGCAGCCTATCGCTGTCATTTTCTGTTATTCTCATGGTTTGCATAGGTGTAACGAAACTTGATAGGACGTATATTCTACCCAACGCACCCTACGTCACCCCGTGAGGTATTTAAAAAAAATTCCCAATAAATAATATTTGGCAGGCATTGTCGACACCAGCTGATTTTATGCACTGGGTTTGTTTCTTTCTTTCATTCTTTGCAACTTCCAAACCTGAAGACGTGCCCTTAAAGCGCGCTACCCATAGTACAGAGTCGAATAAAATATTTTCAGCCTTGATACGTACCAGGATTGCACAGAGACACACACTCATATAAGCTGTTGAACGTATTGTTACGGTCCTGCTCAGTGAGGACATCTATGCACAACCCACTGGTATTGTCATATATATATCGTAAGTCGAGACCCTCGTTGTCATAATCTACTTCAGACGGCAGTGTTGGGGTCTTGCAAGCTGGATCAAGGCTCCTGTCTTCCCCGCCGGTTGCGGCTTCTATTAAGAAGGGCAAAAAATCATGAGATGATTGGTATGAATTACCCTCACGTTATTAGATATTTACATTCATTTAAAAAAGAAGCATTCGAACAACTGATTGAGATCTCGCTCTGAAGTGTTAGCAGCGAAACCAACTGCTCAGCGGCTGATTCAGGCGACAGTTTAGTGCAAGTTTGCGGCAACTGCAGCTTAGGTAGCTCTAATGTCCTCCTGGAAACGCTGGCTGCGGACGCTATGCACGAAAGCGAGTTTTACAGTTCCTTTCTTTTTGGTCCCCCCCCCGCCGCCCATGGCAGGCGCCGCTGCTGCCGCAGATGCCCAGGGGCGAGTGCCATCTGGGTGGTGTTGCAAGGAACCAAGCAGGCCGCGGCGCTCCTACTAAGACCTCAAACGACAGCTTGTCCATGTTTCTATCTTGTCCTTGTTCGTTCGCGCCACTCTTCTTTGAGCTGGGAAAGGGGTTTCTGTTTGAGTTTCCACCTGACATAATCATCTTGTCTCGCATATTCAAATCAGAACCCGACATCACCATGCCTGTAGGTTATGTGTAACTCATACATTACAAATTTTCTGGCGCATTTTACTTTCAGAAATTCATTAGTTGAATGACGCCCACGCGCCACGCGGAGGAGGGCCTGCGTATTTCGGGATGCGTGATTCCGCATGATTTTTTTCATACGGACAAAGCCGCCGATGCCGGGTTTCCTCCGACACGGGATCCTTAATGCTATCGCATTCAAATATGCCGAAAACCCCCCAGACCACAGTTACATGAAAACAAGGCAAACGGGATGCCGAACAGGCGAACGCTCACATGCGAAGCCATGCCTCGCTCGCTTCGGTGGCGTCTCTGGCGCATGGCCCCTGTATCTGTCGCATCTGGCGTGTGCTTGCGCTACGTAACGCAAGCCTGCTTACGTGTGAGAATGCGAAAGCATTATAGTCGCTTTGGTGAAATTATTTTTTCCACGCGTTCCTTGTCCGCGCAAGCTCTGGCCTGTGTTTTAACTGCACCTCGACAAAGCCACATGAAAATGCGCCAAGTGTTTCAACGCAATCGCTTACCCGCGACATCGGGCGACAGCGTTCCTTCGTCACAATAATTCTCGTTCACGACAGCGGCCCTGCTTAGCTTTCCTCGGCTGCTTGAAGTCTTTTTTTCCACCACCTTCCGTGCATCACGCTCCATATTTGGCTCATTTTTTAGCTCTTCGGCCGATTTAACGAGCTCATCCTAGAACGGCTCCATTTTCTTCAGCTTAGCACCGACATCACATTGTCTGCCGATTGACTCGATTTCCTCTCCATTCTCATCCGTCCTCTGTTTACCTTGAGAGACGCCCTGCACATTGCACGCTTTACCGTGTTCCTTGCCATGTGATGCACTTGGCTTTTTCCAATACAAACAGCGAAGCTTTCAGAGCACATGCCATCTAGCAAAGCCTGATACGCACTGACGCTATAGTCCTTAAAATGCTGCCATGTAATTATCACCAATGTCTTAGCAATAAATACCGCATAGACTTAAGGTATGACACGTGTTCGCACGTGTTCAAAGAGGCGGCCATGCTTTCATTATGGTACGAACGCAATATTCCCGATACCAGTGCATGCGCACTACAACCACTAATAGCTATTAGCCTTGCGACTTCCAAACTAATATTTAAAGGCTATAAACACTTAACTACCCGCACGGTAACATGTGCTGAAACACGTGGTGCGAAAGGACGCTCTGACTAGCCTTCAAAACCAAATATGCACAAAACATTTCTTTATTGTAAATAAATAAATAAATAAATACACCCACGCACAAGAAAAAGAAATAAAGGAAATAAAAGTAGCCAATTGTTATTTAAAGGCTTAAAAAGCAGCAAATAAAAAACAAAAGCAAGCTCAAAGCACACACAGAAATGCTTATGCTTTTTTCGCCGCCACGGAGCCCTGGCAAAACACGTCCTTCCGCCACAAACATCACAGCAAACTCGCCGAACTCAGTGGAGGCCCCTTGCGGATGGTTGCATGTATTATGAGCGTCCCCTTTGAAACGGAGTGGTAGGTTTCCCCTCCAAGCTCTTTCTATTTGATTGCCTGATGTCCTACCTACGTTAAAAAGAAAAAGAACATAAAATAAAAAAAATACGATGAATTTCCATAACCAAAGTTTCTGAAGCCATATTGTGAACATTGTTTTTGTACGCCGCCGTTGTTTGTCGTTTCCCTACCTTTATTCCACCAATCTTCCAATCGCCTCTTACTAATGCTTATTGCCGACGTGTTTACTTTGCCCTTGCTCCCGCTGAACCCTAGAGCTTCCAGGAGGCCAGTGATTCCTAAATCGTCCGCTCGGCAGATATGGTCACATTCTAATGCAACATGATCCATCGTTTCCCTAGCTTTGCCGCAGCTTCTTCCTTCTTATATCCCGCTTTATAAGTGCGTGTTCTAAGGCATCCTCATCTCACTTCGAAAACTAATGAGCTCCCCTTTGAGTTATCATAAATTGTTTCTTTCCTTATTTAGTTTTTTCCTCTTAAGTAGTTACTCATGGCAGGTTTCTTTTCCATTGCCGCCACCCACGAGATTATTTTAGCCTCTCCAACTTTCCGCTTGACGTTCTTTGTTGATGTGTTGCCCACCCTACAGACCACACACTTGCTGGTAAGCTTCATAGTTCTTTTCCTCCACTGTCAATCAATGTTTTTCCTGTACAGATACGTAAACATTCTCCCAGCCCATTTACTTTCTTCCATATTCCTCAGTCGTTCTTCATACTCAATTTCACTGCGAGATTCCCTCACTTCAAAACCAGTCCAGCCCATATCACCCTGCACAGCTTCATTTGTAGCCTTCCCGTGAGCGCCCAATGCGAAGCGACCCACTGACCTTTGGTTCCCATCGAGTCCTGATTGTACCCCTGATTTAAAGCAAACAACCGCTTTTCCAAAAGTAAGTCCTGGAAGCATTACACCTTTCCTCATACCTTGGAGGACCTCGTACCTATTGTATCCCCATAGCGCTCGGTGCTTCACTATAGCTGCATTTCTCGTCCCCTTCACTGTTATTGTTTTTCCTGTGTTTCCATGTATCTATTCCCTTCGTTTATTCATATACCAAGGTATTTATATTCTGTTAGCCGAGGTATTTCCTGGCCCTGTATCGGGACTGTCTGTTCACTGTTTTCATTGAATACCATAACACCTGATTTTCTAACACCTAATCTCAAATTTATATTGTTGCCTTCCTGTCCACAAAGATTACCCAGACGTTTCAAATCCCTTTGCTTGTTAGCTAACAACAGAATGTCGTCCGCATAAGATAATACTCCACAATATGGAGCGCCGCCCCTCGGAGGATGGGCGAAACACACTCAAGTAGCCGATGCGCTCTCTGCACGGCGAGGCACCGCCGTTCGCACAGCTCTCATATTTTCTTACACCGTACTCTAGATGCAAGGGGCATGCCTTTTCGTGAAATACCAGCGCACCAGTGGTTGCTGCCCTGCGGGCAACACTAGCGGGCACGTTGTAGTGCGTCAGGGTGAAGCAGGTACTCTGACAGACTGTGGGGTTCTCCCCCGTGCTCTTGGGATAAAGGAACTACAACACAATAGTGCAAACAATCACAAGGACATTTGTTGTACCTTTCATAGTGCCTGCTAGCCGAGTTGCTGTTCACAAAACATGGCGATGGGCGCGCGACAAATCGCGGATGTCCGACTCACCGCGACCGGATAGCGAGCCAATATGTTCGTCCCATGCTGAACACCAACGCCTGGTAGTTCGCGCGCACGGTCACGCTAACGGTGGCGCGTTCGAACGATCGTGCTCGTCCATTACGGTGCTCTGCTCCTAGACCTCGCGAGACGGCCTCGAGGAAGCATGGATCAGCACACGTGAAGAACGTCCGCGCCGCTTGCTGATACCGAGCCAAAGAGCAAGGGCCTGCTCCCTGTCGCGCCCGAGGAACCCCACCGTCAGGTGGTGCTAGCATCACCACACTCGCTACAGTAAAGGGGAAGATAAATGCAGCCATAATAAAGCACAGAGCGCTATGGGGATACAATAGGTACGAGGTGCTCCGGGGTATCTAGAAAGGTGTAATGGTCCCAGGACTTACTTTTGAAAATGCGGTTATTTGCTTGAAACTAGGGGTACAATCAGGACATCATGGGAACCAAAGGTCAGTGGGACGCCTCGCATCGGGCGCTCACGGGAAGACTACAAATGAAGCTGTGCAGGGTAATATGAGCTGGACTAGTTTTGAAGTGTGGGAAGCTCGCAGTAAAATTGAGTATGAAGAACGACTGAGAAATATGGAAGAAAGTAAATGGGTTGGAATAGTGTTGCGGTATCTGTACAAGAAAAACATTGATTCACAATGGAGGAAAAGAACTGGGAAGCTTACCAGCATGTATGCGGCCTGTAGGGTGGGCACCAAAGCAACAAAAAACGTCAAGCGGAAAGTCTGAGAGGCTGAAATATTCTTTGTGGGTGGCGGCAATGAAAAAGAGACCCGCCATGACTAACTACTGAAGTGGCAAAAACGAAATCAGGAAAGAAACAATGTATGATAGCTTAAGGGGAAGCTCATTACTTTTCGAAGCGAGATCCGGAAGCCTTAGAACACGCACCTATAAAGCGAGATATAAGAAGGAAGAAGAAGCATGTGGTTGCTGGGGTAAAGCTAGGGAAACGATGAAGCATATTTTATTAGAATGTGAAGACATCTGCCCAGCGGTCGGTTTAAGCACCACTGGCCTCCTTGAAGCCCTTGGGTTCACCGAAAGCAGAGCAGGGAAAAAGTAAACATGTCCGCAATAGAGATTAATAAGAGGCGATTGCAAGATTGGTGGAAGTAGGGAAAGGACAAAAAACAAAGACGTACAAAAGCAAAGTTCGCAATAGGGGGTCGAAAACGCGGTTGTAGGAGTTCATAGTGTGTTTTTCTTGTTTTCTTTTTCTTCTTTAACTTGGGTAGGACATTAGGCAGTATAATAGCAAGAGCTGGGTGGTGCAACCCACCGCCCCGTTCCAAATGGGACGCTCATAACATCCATCATCCATTCCATCCATCGCACCATCTTTCTTAATGCGCTTCAACCAGACTGACTGCGCCGGCACCAAGCCACGTGGAGAAGCCAGAATACAGTAAACGGACGCTATGCGGGAAAAACATATGAGGTGACGTGTGAAAGTCGCGCATCCCCACAAGACCAGTAGCAGAATCACTCAAAATACAACTGTTCCGGATACCAATTTCTTCTTAAGCAATAATTCACAATATTCTCCGATAGCGTACCCACAGCAACGCAACAAACTTCTTGATAAACTACGAATTAATGACCGGACGGCAACTCGCCGTAAGTCTACAAAGAGTAATTCTACCATACGGACGAAGTCTGACGGCCGCGTGCAGGGGAATAGAAGGTGCTCCAGCTTGAACGACCTCGGGGACTTCCAACCGTAGAAGGACGATGTGCTGTTTCAAATCCTGCTGAACATGAGACCAAACGACTACTTCCTGTATTCGAAACTGTTCCAGGTGTTATAGTCGATGACTCTATGAAATGGCAACTGAAGGCCATCGTAACTGCAGCAAAATGAAGTCGTAAGAGCTGTCCCGTTCAGAGACCCCGTTCATTGTGACGTGCTGGCCACAGGTGTCGTTCGGGAGAATATCCAGAACTTCTGGTGAGTTTAATCATACTGAGAACGGGCAGTGCCAAAGCGGCGTCCAGTGAACTTTAATGAAGAAATTATGGGATACGACATTCAATAAACATTGCACTGTATTACGTAATAGTTCTGAAGAAACCCGCTAAGTGCAGAGAGGTAATTAATAAAGGGAAAATGAGGCATCCACCAAAACGTAGCTAATTGCTACAGAAGAAACCTATACTGGTTCCTCGAAAGGAAAGCTTCGCAGTTGAAGAAAAATTTGTCCTGGCCTGGGACTCGAACACGCGACCACCGCCTTTCCGAGGCAGCCGCACTACCATCTACCATCTGAGATTGATAAGCTCCAATATCTACACGCTCCAGACAAAAGAAACCCGCGAACTAACCACGACTACGCCATAAAGCCGTACCGTACGAACAGTGAAACATTTCAATACTCATTTTTCCCGGATGCGACAGAAATGTATAACCAATTGCCAAACGCTATTGTTAGCCTAAAAGATATCACTGACTGCGAAAATGCTGCTGAGACGTATTTGCGGGAGTTTTCAATTTAGTTTTGAAGTGCCAAGTGAATGATCGACGTTCATTGTACGTATTTTGATAAATGTCAGAAGTGAGCTCCACAGCATTCAATGAACATCTTATTCACTGTAAATTGACAAGTGTTAAGTAACTTTACGTACAATAACATTGTCCATATTTGATGTATGTAATTGTATTGTCCTCTCTTTTATGACCCTCTATGAAGGTTGACAGTATTAATTAATTAAGTAATTAATTAATAATTACACCAGCAGCTAGCATATAGCAGGGCAAAGTCAAATTTAACAGCCTTGCGGGGTCGCGGATTCGAGTCCCAGACCAGGACGAATTTTTCTTCAACTGCGAGGCTTTTCTTTCGAGGAACCTGTATGGGTTTGCTTTGTAGAAATTAGCTGCGTTTGGGTGGAAGTCTATTTTCCCTTCATTAATTGCGCTGAGCAACTGGACCTCCCGATTCACACGTTCAAAAGCAACAATAATTAAAGGATGCCGTCAATGAAAAAGAAAAAAAAAACATCTACCAGTGAGCAGCAAGGCCATGAGAGCAGGGGATGCAGCAAGGACGACCAGGAAACGCATGGTGGTATCTGAAAGGAGACAATAAAAATATTTTCTTGACAACCAACGCCCTTTACCAATGTGCCTGTCAGCGTATATACCAATTCGCTATCTTAACTGCGGCATGTTCGCGGTTGGTTCATTTGCAACTTTCCTGCCCGGCTTCAATCGAGTAGTGTTCAAAGGCATGTGCTTTTTGTCGACTCAGTCATGCATTCCGTGGCGTTCTCTGTTTGGCCTCAATGTATGCGAACAGCACCTTTTGAGTGTATCGCCCTACGTTACGAAGCGGTGACGGTACGCTGGCAAACAGGTCCGCTGATGACGTTCCGATCATTATAAACCGTTCTTGCTCTTTAGAACCTTATCCATCCCTGTCGAATCGTTATGAATCGTGACGAAACGTACTCGGGTGGCGTCAGCACCGCGCGGATTGTACCTAGAAAGCGATCTAGGATGCCGACAAAGAGTGCCGACTGCTCATATAGCTTCGCGCTTTTGTGTTTTCGCCGCTTAGCGTTGAAGAGAGACGAGCGGAGAACGCCAGCGCGGCTTCGGAGAGAGTCTGCTAGTTCAGCACCGCGTAGGCGGAGTTGAGGAATGGGCGAGTTGGTGTTGCATTGTAAAACTGGTACAGCGCAACATAGGAAGGAAGAAACAAGCCGCGCCGGCCAGATAAAGAAACAGAGTGCTGTGTTCCTTTATCTGGCCGGCTCGGCTTGCTTCTTCCTCTCTATGTTGCGCTGTACCAGTTTTAGAAAGCATAGGAGGAGCCATTTCTCTCGTAGTTGCGTATTTAACCACAAAATGGTCACTGAATTTCTTGCGTGGAACTGCCGTGACAAACGCCATCACGAAAAGCCAACGAGGATGCGCTGCGCAGAGAGCATAATAATTTTGTTTTTTTTTTAAATTGGCGTTTTCCTTACCGAAGAGTTTTACAAACGACTTCAACTACCGTTGTAGAGCTCATCGCTTCATATTGCTTCCCCGGTATTGCCTACGGCCACACGCATGACGGCAGCATTCTTCCTTCGGGAAAGAAAACACATGCAGCCGCGGCTTCTTCGCGTAGCTTGTCGGCACCTTCGCACACAGCACTTAAAGAGCATGTTCAATGTTACCTCGAAGCAGTAGCATCAACCACGCAGTGACCGCAACGTCTAGCTCAGACAGCACACGCTGAGGTGGCACAGGCACGACAGCCCACGAAAGAGGTGTTCCCGCACCGACGTCGCGTTGTCTACTGGGACTTCGAAAAAAAATGGTGCTTGTGACGTAACAAGCCAGGCAAGCAGGCTTTCAGTTATATCTGGAATGTGTTGGCTTGCTCCAATGCACGAAGTGAAACTTCACGCTTACCAATTTGTGCATTATTCTCGTCTGCATGAATAAGAGTAGACATCGTTGTATGACTTGTTGTTAAGATTATTCAGTACAATAACCAGCTCGAAGATGCATGCAGAAACATAGCTGCCGGAAAATTTTAATACAAACACGCCATTCGGCCACTTGGGGCGCAGATACGGATAAAGTAACGCAAGCGGATAAAAAACTGGAATGCTGGCGAAAGTTCGCGTTCCAGTAAATGCGTGTTTATTCTAGCTAATCGGTACAAATTGTGAGTACTTTTCAAAGCACACAATTGCCTTCCGCACCTCAAGCTTTTGATATACGTCAGTCATAACATGGCCACCATTCGCTCCAAATAAGTAACTGCTGGATCCTCTGGCTCTACAAGGACAAAGGTGAATCTTTTCCTAGCCTCTTATATAGCACCTAAACGATATTATAACAATCTCAACTTAGCCCCCCAGTTAAGCCACATTTTTTTCCTTTCATCCTCTCTCGTCTATCTTCAGGGGTTGCTCACCCTGCAGGTGGTGGTGGGTTCGAATCCTGGCCACGCTGGCGATGTTCGATCCAGCGGAATGCAGGAACGTTCATGTATCCTGCTTTGGGGACTCACCAAATTGGTCTCCAGGGCGGTCACAAGGAACACAAAGTGGCAAAACAATTGGCAGACAAGCAAAGATTCTTCCACTGAAGACTGAAGCTCACTCATCGATGACGCACGAAGCAGTTCCCGCGCTATAGCATTTCTCAATGTCAACAGACACGCAAATGACCTTCTTGCTCATCTTCCCGTGCGTATGCCGACTGCGCTATCCTTCGCCTTTTCCGTGGAATTCATTTTTTCCTTCTCGCACGTCTTTTCGCCTTCTGAGATGGCGAATAGGATGCCCACGTGATTCATTTTGACACCTGCAACACGCCCAGGATGTATTATCTTTTATATGAGATATTTAGTTCGTAGTTCAATTATACTGTTACTTTTCCGAGAGCACTGAAAGGGCCTTGCGCATGCGCGTGTCTGATACAAAAACTATGCGTAGTTGTATTTGGATGGTCATCGTTTGGCCTTCATGGCCTCCTGTACGGCAGCGAGCGAATTTGTCAGCGAGCTCGGCGATAAGCAATGTTTTTCACGGCCTTCGAGCCACCTTGACCTATCTGAAAAATAGCACGTGAGCTTACTTACCAGCTTATGGCATGTTACCTCGTTGATTCATAAACGAAACGTTTGTGCCGTCTACATCTCTCGCGCTTTTTGTTCCTTCATGCCGCGCGAAAGCGAAAGCAGGGTGAACGGAAGGTCGTTTTTAATCTCTATATGTACATCGTTTTTAGGACTTTACCCTTTTTCCAGAAGGGCATGAGTTGACCACGGTAGAATACAAAGAAAAATTCAATTCGATGTTGCTGCTAGCGTGACCTTTTTTGTTTGTAAATGACGTCTTTCTTGGCGCCCGGACCCCAGCTCGTCTGCATCGCATTCTTTCATTAGCAGATGGACTAGTTCATGCCGTCACAACTGGTATGACACATTTAAATCAAGGGCGCACGTAAGCAAGTGGCAGCCATATATGCCTATATATAACAAATGTTCTTATTTTCTTGGAAATACCATGCGTCATGTAGCACAATTTTACTTGAGCTAGATTATTCTCAGAGGCAGACATTATTTGCGCAAAACATGAATTTGAATATTTGTCCAAGTCAATAACATTGTCTACTGAAAATTTCAAGTAATTACTTTACGCAATATGTCTCAATTGCATTCTAGCCGTGGTCGAATTCGGCGTTGATCACGGCTAGTCGGGGGAGTCCGGTACACGAACGCAGAGCGCCTCCTCCAGAAGTCACGTAGTAGTGACGGTAAAGAACACAGTAGCAATACTGCGAATGACGAAACTTACTTTTATTGGGCTAATTTGTGTCCCCAAGAAGAGGCTACACTCAAGGAACAACGACACCTGCGAAAACAATCGGCAAACATCGATAAACTGATCTGCGGGTCAAGCGGGTCGGCTTTTATGCCTTAGTCATCGAAGCTTCCAGAATAATTGCTAGTGCCTGCATGTCTTCCAGAAAGTTCTACACAGTTCCCGCCGCACATGCAAGCAATCAGATTACACAAGGTTCAGTGACAACAGACAGCGGATAGAACCCTCGATAGCATTCGAGAAGCTTCCGATACATGCAGCTGCGTCCTGCGCTGAGCGATAACATTTCTTAGACGGTGAAACGTGCTCACCCAATAAAGAGCAAGTACACGTGTCCATATCCACACCGAACGAACTACAAGGATGACATCAGCGTTGAGATATGCGTTACTAAAATTTACGAACATTCGAGATCCAATGCATAAAAAGGCGTTTTGTTACAAAGGTAAATGGAAGATCACTGTATTTTTTCGGCAAGTTTGACTGTGCTTATCTCAAAACTGGTTCTTGTGAGAAGAGGTTTATTGGCGGCTCCTAATGCAAAAGCGCAGCGACCGGGAACGGCGAGACAGCCCGAAGCACTGTCCAAAAAGGCGACAGTAATCAACAGCGTGAGCGGAGCCGAGCCGCGCGTTGGCGATGCGGCCGTGCCGCGAGGCGCGTCTTCTTCTTCACCATCTCCCCCCGGACATAAAGAGCCATTCTGGCGCCTTAAGAATCAGGAGGCAGAGGGTCGTGGTAGGGCTTGAGGCGCGAGACGTGGACAATGTCACGTCCACGCCGGCGCAAGTCTTCAGGTGGTGACAGTGGCTCAATTCGAAAATTCACCGGAGATGTTTGCTCCAAGACTCGGTAAGGCCCTTCGAATTTTGGGACGAGTTTCGAGGAAAGCCCCGGAGTCTGGAAAGGAACAGACAACCACACAGGAACGCCTGGAGCGTAGGTGGTGTTTGGAAGCGTGTCGATGCGGTTTTCTTTCTGGCGCTGCTGTTGCTCTGCCGTAAAGGAGCGCGCTAGCTGGCGGCATTCTTCGGCTTGTCGGGCGACGTCGGACACAGGTAGACACTCGGAGGCGTCAGAACGGTATGGAAGGAGCGTGTCGATGGTATGCGTAGGCTCGCGGCCATACAGGAGGAAGAAAGGTGAAAATCCCGTAGTGGCCTGGATCGCGGTGTTGTACGCGAACGTGATGAATGGAAGGATGCGGTCCCAGTTACCATGATCAGATGCCACGTACATCGACCCGTTTCCTCGGTAATCCGAACCGCCATCTTCCTAATCCCAACGTTGCGTCTACCAATTTTCATGCCAGCGATCGTTGCTCATGTACAGCGAGCGACGCCTGCAAAAGGTGGGCGCAATATAGTCAACGATACGTTGAACAATTGTCTTTAAACTGCCTTACCATTGCAAACAGCAAAATTTGGTTGTATGCTTAAGCTTGTTACGTGCCATGTTTAGAGCTTTCTGCCGCAAGAATGTTTTAAGTTGGTTCTTTAATAGCCCATGTAGAAATATTTCGCAGAAGCGGACCCATGATTTTAGGAGAGGAACGTACGTAGGCGAACTTGCTGATACACGTCATCGCCCCCGTCTTGGGGCGCGGCGCCCGGGATGAGAAGGGCAAACGGCGTTTAGATTGAAATATCAGCTTCTTCCGCGGCGCGTGGCGACAGCATACACGATCGTGAACGCGCCTTCTTTGCACTACGCTTCCCTTAAGAAAATATTAGATGAGTCTCATATGGAACTCTCACGAGTTTTGTCATCACGGTCATTGGCCTTTCTGATATTTTTCTTTGGAATGTTCTGATGTATCCCTAATGTCATTCTAAAACGTATTGGCCACCGTCTTTCTGTTGAATACTCGAGTGTTTTTCCTGTGAGCACGATATATCTTCCTAATGTGTGCTCCAGAGCAGTTTCCTTGTGACTGTCGCGTGTCTTCCTAATAAACTTATAACGACCTTATGCATGACATTGCTGGCGTTCATAGCATTCCTATATATAACAAACTCAGCCAGCCCGCGTGGTAACACTTTCTGATGTGTCCCGATGGCAGTCAGATCTTATTTAAAGATGTTACCTGTTCCTTATCGTCTTTGGTGCTTGATATATATATATATATATATATATATATATATATATATATATATATATATATATATATATATATATATATATATATATATATATATATATATATATATATTTAAAAGGAAGAGGTCTGGACACCGACCAAAAATGGTTTAAAAGAGTTATTTACGTTTCGGCTCCCCCACGGGAGCCTTGTTCACAATGAATTGTGAAGAGATTGTGAACAAGGCTCCCGTGGGGGAGCCGAAACGTAAATAACTCTTTTAAACCATTTTTGGTCGGTGTCCAGACCTCTTCCTTTTAAGTATGCATCATCCCGACCAGACGGGCTTCCGTCATACTCTCAACTTCATTATATATATATATATATATATATATATATATATATATATATATATATATATATATATATATATATATATATATATATATATATATATATATATATATATATAATGAAGCGAAGGTGCAGCAATTTTTACAACAGTTACATGGGTCCCTACATATGCTGCATGTTAGACATTACGCAACGAAACAAAGTTAACGAAAACATTTATTGAGCATATCAACGCTTCCTTGAACGCAGGAGGAGGTTAAATGAAAGGAAAACATAGTATCCATCTGGTTACGGATGCGATATTTCCCTTTCATTTAATCTCGCTACTTATCATTGAGGAGAGGCTGGTCATGTCGTGGAAGGTAGTCGTTTTGAAGTCACTGCCCGTGTACCCTGCATTGTTGAAAGGACAGAACATAAACAAAGCTTTGCAATCAACCGCCGAAATACACACTGTATCACTTGCTGCAGAACGACTTGGAGATGTTATAGCTAGTTCTGCGAAAAAATTTATGTAATATCGGTTCACGCAAAGCATTGAGGAACCATTGTGTGGCCTTTCGGACAGTAGGCAGAAATTGCTCTTGGCTGCACCAACATGCAACGTGGATCAGCTGTGGCGTTTGTACATAATGTGAACTACTTCGGCTGTATCGGTTTCTACTCGACAAAGGGCAGCAGTGTCTGTGGATTGCTAGCGTGAATTGAAAAATCTTCTCACCATCTGATTATTTAGCAAGAAAATAAGCATAGGAGTGATCGTATACGGGCAACCCAATGCATCCGTGAGACATCCAAGTGCCAGCCGTCATAGAATATTTGCACCAGTTACCGGCATAGTTCTGGTACATTTGAAGCCTACTATGCCATGCCTGTGTTCGCCTCCGGTATGTTGGCATATATCCCAATCAAGAAATACACCACACCATGTCTGGTGTCTTATATCGTTTGCATCAAAGCGCTTCTTTCATATGGAGGACACAAGTTGAAAAACAAATGTATAAATGCACGATAAACACTAACTGCATAAAAAAATGTCATAAATAATCATGACGATTGCTATTCCATGTTATTAGAGAGTGTCCCTCTTTTTCATACAACCATAATGAGCATTGGCTGACACGTCCCGTTTTTGGATGTGGCATTCCTCACTGATTTTGTTGCATCAATCGGTCGCCATAGGTGAAGAAAATATATGAGCAGTCTAAATCCGGCGCACAGCTCGTCGTGTCAATGCATGGTCAAGTGGGACAAGCACACTGGTCCCTTGAGCATGAGCCAGTATGCATTCCCCATGTACACTTGACCAAATATACATGTGATCAAAAGAATAGACAACAGTACCCCTGACAGACATGAGACAAATTTTGGGTATCCTTAAGTAAGCCAGCTTCAACTGACAGGGTGCCTTTCTCAATTCACTTGTGGACTGCTATGCACATCTATTTTCAGCAAAAATAAAGTAGGCAGAAGATGCACAACGGTCCACAACTGAATTAGGAAAGGTAAGGAGGCAAGTGAGGCTTGCTTGGTTAAAGATGCCACTAAATTTTCCAGTGTGAGTCAGAGGCAATGTATTTTAGCCTTTCGCATGTGGTCATATGTACATAGGGCAGACTGGCCGGTGCCTAAATATGTACCTATGAGATCACCATATTTTACTCAACAGACCAGTACGCTTGTCCGACTTGACAATTCATTGCTGCAATGGGGCTTCAGGCAGGATTAAGATCGTTTATCTCTTTGCACCCATGGTTGAAAATTGGCAAGAGAAATCAGTCAGGAATACCACATACATAGCCCAGATCTTGGAGCCCAGATCTTGGAGCAGGGCTCTTCCCGTTTTTGTTAGCTTTAGTCTCTCCAGTTGGTTGACGTTATGCACTTCCACGAGCTCTTCTCACGTGTTGTGAACTCCCATTTTCAGTAGTTGCACTGTGGACGTGGAGGGGGACAGGCCCAAAGCAATTTTGTAGGATTTTCTGATGTGGGCGTTTACTTTGTCTCGTTGACTGTTCTTCATGTCAACGTATGGGGTCCCGTAGGTGACGATGCTCGTGAGCAGCGCTTGTATCATTTTCGTGCAGTCTTCCTCCTTGAGTCCGTGCCTTTTGCTCGTCACTCTTTTGATAAAGTGGGTTATTTGTTGCAGTGTTCTTTTAATTTTTTCCAACTCTGCTCCCCCGGCCCCGTCCTTTTGAATCAGGAGCCGGAGGATGCGGAGCGCCGTTACCTGCGGAATCATGATGCATCCCACCTTTACTTCCGGGTCTGGTATCTGCTGCGGTTGTCGGCCTCTTGTGCGCTTTCTTAGCACCAAGAGCTCCGACTTTTCGGGTGCGCACGTCAGTCGACATGCTTCCAGGTGCTTCTCCGTTGTGTCAACCACGTCTTGCAGAGGGTCTTGCTGTTTACCTGTCGACCCTCCCGTAGTCCAGATGGTGAGGTCGTCAGCATATATTGCCTGCCCAATCCCTTCTATTTGCTTCAGCTGTTCGGGTAGCGAGCTCATCGCCAGATTGAATAGCATCAGCGAAATGACGGAGCCTTACGGCGTTCCTTTTCGCGCTATGTCGAATTTCTCAGACCGTAAGTTGCCTATCGCCACTGTGGCTGTCCGTTCATTCAGAAAAGCTTTGATGTAATCATATATATATTTCCCGCAGTTATATACGTTGAAGTGTTGCAGTATTGCTTCGTGTAACACTTTGTCGAAAGCCCCTTTCACGTCAAGTGCGAGGATGGCTCTTTTGCTGTGCGTGTCCAGTTTGTCGATGGCTTTTTCTTTGATCTGCAGTAAGACGTCTTGCGTGGACAGGTGAGCTCTAAATCCGAGCATGGTGTTTGGGACGTGTCCGTTGTCTTCGATATGTTCGATCATGCGGTTGTGTACCATGTGCTCATAGAGTTTTCCAACACACCAGGTGATGGATATAGGTTGAAGGTTCTACATGGTGATGGGCTTGTTGGGTTTAGGTATCTTGGTTACCTCGGCATGTTTCCATTCCGGTGGTACCTTATCATGTTCCCAGCACTCGGTGATGTATTTTTAGAGTGCGTCTACAGAGGCCCCGTCAAGGTTCCGGAGTGTCTTTGTTTATTCTGTCGTACATCGGCCCCGTGTTACAGGTGAGCTTGCTCAAGGCCCTCTCGATTTCTGCTTCTGCGAATGGCCGATCCCGTTCTATATTTGGCCTCGATACTCGTCAAAGTGCGAATCTACAGTTATTTTCCGCTCTGTACCTAGGAACTTCTTCACTTTTTTTGATGATGTCTTCCTCGGTCCCCGGGTGGTTGTGTATGAGTCTCTGCACTTTCTGTTTTGCGGCGTTCTTGTTCTCCTTCTTTGGTAGGAGAGTCTTGAGTACCGCCCAAGTGCGCTTGCTGCTTAAGGTCCCTTGAAGCTTGTTACATGTTT
Source organism: Dermacentor andersoni (assembly GCF_023375885.2). NCBI lineage: Eukaryota > Metazoa > Arthropoda > Arachnida > Ixodida > Ixodidae > Dermacentor > Dermacentor andersoni. The sequence continues at coordinate 156,062,135 of NC_092820.1, forward strand.
CGCGCCAGTTCTCTTTCAAGTTGTTCAGAGTACTCTTGCGTTTCCTTTATCAGCTTGGACATTCGAATTTTGAGTTTCCGGTTGTACTTGTTACGCTGCCAGCGTTTCGCGAGTCCCCTCCGCGCCTCCCACAGATGGAGTAAGTGGGGTCGACCACGGGGGTGTCTTGCGACAGTTGGATTGTCCTCGTATGCCTATCGGCTCTTTCCACGACTCCTCTGATCCATATTTCTCTGTCGTCTATCGTCGCATTAATGGCGCTCTCATCTTTGCGAAAGGCCTGCTAGTCCGTGATCTTGACTTTCCCGATCTTCATCGCCGCTTTGTGGTGCGAGATGATCGTTTGCACTATGTAATGGTCGCTACCCAGATTCTCGTCCATGCAGCTCCACTCATACTGTTTGAGTCCGTGTACGAATGTGAGGTCGAGGCTGGTGTTTCTAGATACACTGTTGCCGATGCGCATGGGTGCGTGCGGGCCGTTGAGTAGCGTGAGGAGGTGTTGTTCGGCTACGTTGTGCAAATCTTCTCCTTTTTTATTCGAGGCCGAATATCCCCAGGCCACATGGGGAGCATTACAATCACCAACGACTATCAGTCCGTTACACTTGCTCAGCTTCTTCACTTCTCGCATTAGCTTGTCTAGATCCTTTGAGTGGTCCTTTGGCGGTCTGTACTCGTTTAAGGCAAAGAGGCTTTGCTGCTGTTTTTTCTCGGGTACGATGTCGACGAGGATGAGTTCGATGCGGTGCTGGATGTCGTGTCGTTGAGCGTTGATGGCCTTCTTGGTCAGGACTGCTGTCCTCATCTTACCGTCGGTGACGTGAGTGAGGTAACCACTGACCTTGAAGTCTTCAGCTTCGGTTTATTGTAAGGCTATAATGTCCTGGTTAAACTGCGTGCAGAATTGTACAAGGATGCTTCTCTTACTTCGGATAGAATGACAGTTCTATTGCCAAATTTTGAACCGTGGGTGTTGCTTGTAGTCATCTTTCTCTTTAGTTAGCCTCGCCATCTTGTTCGCTTAGGGTCTGCATGATTTTGGCTTCTATCCCAGGGTACTTAGGCTTCTTGCGAGTATTATCTCTTTCTTCTTTCACCCGGTTGTGTCATTTTGTTCCGTAGGGCCTGAATCTGGTTCTCCATTTCGCTCTTGAGAGATTGGAACCCAGTCTGTATCATCTGGGTTACTGTGTTTTGCATAACCATTATTACCGTGGACATTGTGGTTTCCATCATGACGGTCACGCTGGCGTTGATGCGGTCTTCAAGTTTCTTGAGGTTGTTCTGGGTTATTACCGCTTGGTTCGACAGTGTTGCTAGCTCTGGTAATGTTGCTGAGGTGTTTGCGATTGCTGGCCCGGTTCTCTCTGTAGTTCTATTTCTCGCATGAGGTATTCGAGCTGTTTTTCTTTGCTAGCTTCCTTCTCTTGTGTCTTCTTCTTTTGCTGTTCTAGCTCTCGCTTCAATTCACCATTCAGTCTTCGGAGAATTATTGTCGTGTCTTCGCACCTCGATTATATTGTGGTTTGAACGCCATTATTTTCCCTCAACGTATGATTGTCCCCTGTAATGACGTTGGCCCGCCTTACCTTGCGCTGGGTGTTGTGTTCCACACCCGTTGCCGTTATCTGGGGGACACTCTGTTCTCTTTCCCTCGATCTCGATCCCGACTTAGATCTGGATCTTTTTGTCTGTTCGGTCTCATTCGGTGACTGTGGCGATGGTGACATGGTCATCATGTGCTCGTTGTCGTTGGTAGTTACTACGCTGGCCTGGTAGCAGGAGCTTCTCTGTCTCGATCTTGACCACTCCCTGACTTTCAACAGTGGCGGGGCCGGTTTCAGCTTCCTTCGACAGTCTCTACTCGCCGTTTCATGGGGCATTCCGCAGAGCTTACATTTCGGCTCGCATTGGTGGTTGTTTGGATTACCGTTGTGTTCTCCGCAGTTGTCACATAGTTCATCGTTTGGATTAGGGCAGTCGTCTTGTCTGTGTCCGGTCTCCCCGCAAGATCTGCAGTACTGCAATGACTCTCTCTAGGGTCTTCAGCGGGTGTGCGTACATCCAACTTTAACTTAGAACGGCACGTGTGGGCCCTCGAAGGTGATCACTGCCGACGTCGATCTTCCCAGCATTCTAGCGTGCAGGATTTTGCACTTGTTGGTCGTTGCTAGTACATCTACTAGCTGCTCGTCGGTGGTGCCTTCCTCTATTCCGTTGACAACGCCACGTACAGTGCCCGGAATTGGCTTGAGGTACGGTGTGAATTCGTATGTTGCGTGTCCTATTTCGATGCTTGTTATTTCTGCTAGTTTAAGTGCGCAGTCCTCTTCTTCGGTACTTGCAAAAATTTAGTTTTGTTGCCACTGTGTCTGCATGATCACTTTGGCGTAGAGCTCCTGGGGTGTGACTCGGCATGCTTGGGCTAATCCTCTTGCTATCACTCCGTCATCCCAGTTTGATACTTTGATACCGGCTTTAGGTCTAACCAGGAGAAAAGGAAAAAAAAGCTGGGTTCATGGCCTACGCACGAGTGACAGTAATGCGGTAGCATTATCAGGCTTGGTCCACACTCGCCTTTGAATGCGCTGCTGGCATGATAGGCTCCCGTTACTAAACCCATTTAAGCCCTTGCAAGCTCGGTGAATATTCTACACTAGTTTTATGACCGGCGATCCAAGTCACAACCCTTTATTACACGTTAATTCCACTGAATTGCTCCAGTTTTATCAAGCAGCAAGATGATCCACCATTCCCAGGGTGTTAGGTAAAAAAAATTGTGCAGCAAGCATTGACGATCAATGTCAATGTAAGCGAATATCCCGAACAAACGAACGAACAACTTAATGTATCATTTGCCGAGTCTGACATCGGTCACCAACACACCACGAAAGCGGACGAAAGTAGCCAAGAAAGCTGTTCGCTTTATAAGGTTTGCATAATTTCTAGGATATGCCCAGATTTTTTAAAAAATCATCTCCAACATCGGCGCCGCTTACTCGACAGCACAGCCGTCATGCGGAATTGCGTAAATGTAGGCGGAGAAATTTTTGCTACTAAAACACAAATCTCATTTAGGTGCTTCCCAGTGAAAAAGTAACCCTAGAATGGCAGGTACCAATTTAGCACAAATGTTATTTAATTGCTTCCAAGTGAAACGCTAACCGTAGAATGACAGGAATGAAAGCCAGTCTGAAGGAAGAAACATCGACACCCACGAGCTGCAGCTCCCTTAATTGTCAGGTTTTTTTGTTCCGCAAATGTTCGATGCGTTGAAACCACTGTAACAGAAAAAGAAAACAAACACCTCAACATCCAGTTTCCCCGATTAATAACAGAAACGTGAAAATAAACGCGAAAGTAAAGATAATCACTTCATATGAGGGCTGGCGTGAATTGACTTCCACTCCCGCTGCACTTGTACGCTTGCATAATTTAGTAACGCATTCTCGCCCTTGAACAATAACACTTTGCTCGACGAGAGTATGCACCAGAAATCTTGTAGTCGGCCGCCAAATTGGGGCTTACCTTTCAATAGTCTACATTGTAGGGCAGGTTGTTTGATAATAACTACAAAATGTTTGTTGTAAATACGCCCACATGAATATGTACGTATGAAATATAAATAATAAAATATAAATATAAATAAAACTGAACGCATGCCAATTATAAAACGTGGCCATTCTTTCATACACTCTCTAAAATTAAAAAATACTGCTGCACCACTAGTGCATTGTGCCCCTGCATTACAAAGTCGAAAACTTGAAGAAGGTTCTTCTTTCTAAGTGAAGCTACCTGGAAGTTACTGGTACATTTGTCAGTACAAGTTGATTAGATGTAACCGCCTTTTCGGAGCGATCATGCTCGATAGGATACGCCCTCTTTGTGGATGTAGTTAATGTTTCGTGTTTTCTTGTTATATTTAACATACACACTTGGGGCGGTGCTCTTTCAAAGTGCAACTGGCGTGTCACTAAATAACTCCCTATATTTCTTCGAGTTTTATATCAAATTAACTTGTGCGATCCCAAGTGGAAGCTGTATATCTCATTTGCTGTGAGGTAACTAGAGCATAAATTAAAGATCACGAATGAATTAACACAGCACAAATTGTGGATGTTTAATCGCAAGCGAAGTTAATTTGATCAAGTTCAATCGTTTATCAAAAGAAAAGTATCGGAGGAGAAAAAGGATCTGTGGAAAAAATGAATTATTCTCAGCATTGTTGCGCATGAGTTCTGGGTCTGCTGTGCTTACTGCGACCTTCTACGACATCACTAACGAAGCACCTTGACTCTAGCCAATCTTTTCGTGCAGAGCTGGACCTCACACTTGCATATCGGGCGCATCTGAAGGGCAGCTAATCCGCACTAGGAACGCACCTCGCCTACCACCTCGCCATCTGATACCATTGATTCCTGCAGCTAAGACTTTTTGGTATTGCGGTAGAAATTGTACGGACACCCGAGGCGCTTTCACGCTGTCCTGGCATCGACATCAGCCACACGACAGCAACACGGACTGACTGTCTTTGGCTGCAGAAACGACAAAGTGGTCGCGTCAGTCAAGCTCAACCAGCTCCGCAGCGGAGCCAGTGCAGCATTCTGCTTTCCGTTACTGTCATGAGCATCGTGCTCACGTTCACTAGCGCTTCTGAGCAGCTTCATGCATACCGCGCTCAGGATAGCAAGTGGGAGGTATAAATGTATACATAAATGCAAATAGAGAGAGAGACAGAACGCCAACAAATTGTCAGGGTCGGTCATGATCATCGCGCAGTTTATAGCACAGCATATAATTATGTGCAGCACAAACAATTCAGACCGCTTGTACAGTCGCGGACAGAATAAATTGGACCACGGGATCTCCGAAAACGTTCAATTCCCGAGCAGCCTGTAGCAGTAACCAGTAAAACTGCCCACGACAACGTTGTTAGCATATTCTAGTCGAGGTCCAAAATGCAAATACCAGATTGCGTTGGGAAGTTGCGGAGATATTCAGCTTTTTCTTAGATTTCATGGTCCATAATATTCTGTCCGCGACTATACGTTGTCTTTAAAAACTGTAAGAGTGCTTTCATTGCCGTCTGCTGCGATGGCTTCTGAAGTCGGCATTCGAAAATTGTTCGTTCTGACCACGTTCTGTGAGCGTCTGATTACGGTGCGCAAGTGCAGCGACGAGTGATCATCTGGTTACACTGTAGCGACGGCAGTCACACACAACGTGCTCAGGGACCCCTGACGACCACATTCATCACGCTTTGCCTTCACAGCCACCCCAATTCTAAAAGCAAAATACTTCGTGAAGGCCCCACTTAAATATTCCCGATAAAGCAGGGTCGCCTTCCTAGCCAAGCGTTCAGGTGGCGCAGTTGATTGTCTTGAAAACTTCCCACAACGTGCCGTCTCATGCAAGCACTCGTAGTTTTCTCATTTTGTTTGATGAACGAAAAATCGTGCACAAGAAAACGGGCACTGAGCTATAGACGACACCACAGCGCTGCGATTTCGTGTGACTGCATCCCTGTTTTCACCTGTGCACTGTTTCTCATGTCTTAAACAAAGGTTTCGAGTTTAATGTCGGCGCTTACCTTAGATCGTTTTCTTTATCTATTGTCCGGTTTTCAGTACTATGATTTCTATGAAAAACTGGACGTTTCGCCCGAAGGATGAAGCGTTGAGAGCGATAGCAAGCTTTAGGGTTGCGCTTGAACTGATACGGTATTCAACGCATTCTCGATGAGAATATTGACGCGATGCAGCACGCAAGGCAATTCCTGTTATATAGAAGGAACAGCACCGTGACGCTGGCGTGATGACGAGCGCACTAACCTTTGTTGTTGCAACGTATTTATTACAGCACATTATCCAGCCCTAAATTTTGAATACTGTCATTAGGAGTTCGAAAGGTTGGAGCAGTACTGGCACCTTTGAATTAGGGCACGAGGCCCGCCTCACCAAGTTAACCAATTAGTGTGTCTATATGATCCGCTGGCGCAGATTGTCGTCTGCAACGGTTCGCGTCCGCTCTTCGAATGTGGATGGCCTGCAGGGCGGTCGCTATCGTATAAGCGTGGATCGCCCTGTTGTGATAGCCGGACAGAGCAAGACTAGATGTTTTGAAGGCATCGCCCGCTAGGCAGCAGTGAGCCATACAAGTTAGTTGCCCAACTCATCGTCGGAGACGTCGTATTAATGTCAGAAACGACACTAATAGATGCGTCCGCATAACCGGCGTGCAGGTGCGTAAAATATAGCCAAGTGTGTGGGTGTGAGGGCGATGTCGGTTCGCACGGTCATTAGGCATCTTGTCTCCAAACGCTCGTAACCGTGCGGAACAGAATCCCTGTCCTCCGGGAAATCGTGCTGAGGGTGTTGCGCCTCTATTTGTTCTCGGGATAGAAAAGGCCGCCAAATTTGCGGCGTTGGAAAAACGCGCCAAAAATCTGAACGCGTTTAATTAGACGCGGGAAACTTATAAGGATGTTATAGTCCGCCTCTTACGGCATACGACCGTGGCCTAATGATTAGAGTACCGAGCTTTTGTGCTTGAAGGTGCCATAAATAAATGTAGTCGGGGGCCATTTTTATTTCTGCACATTTATTGATTCAATTTCAAAGTATAGATACGTGCGTGCGTGCGCGTGCGTGCGCGTGCGCGTGCGTGCGCGCGCGTGTGCGCGTGTGCGCGTGTGTGTGCGTGTGTGTGCGTGTGTGTGTGCGTGTGCGTGTGCGCGCGCGCGTGTGTGTGTGTGTGTGTGTGTGTGTGTGTGTGTGTGTGTGTGTGTGTGTGTGTGTGTGTGTGTGCGCGTGCGTGCGTGCGTGCGTGCGTGCAAGACGGCGAAAATTATACTGGAGTATCCATACACGGGCTATCGCAATAAAATTGTCCACAGGAGAAGGCTTTCGTAGCCAAGTTTCATCGAGTCCGCGTCGTAGTTTCTTTTTCATCCCTTTCTATTTATTGCGGGTATGAAGAAAATGCAAGTAATGTTCTTGAAGTTTACTGCACATCTATCTTAGTATGCTCGCATTGTTTAGAACGCATGGCCGCTTCACTAGTAGTTGCTGCATTTAATGATGAAGCGTTTATTCGCTTTAATTAATCGCTTTTTTAGTTATCTGATACAATGCTCTGCTACCTTAGCAGGAGAACACTTTCTCTTTGATGCTTTATAAAACACTACCAACCATAAATTACTCACCTGCACTCTTCTACACAGGATTCATTAGTCGAGAAAAAATTCCTTACTACGCTCCTGTTTGGATATGTGGCAGCGAAGTAGTCTTGGCATTGCAGAGCACTCAGATTGTAAAAGTACGCGACAAATGGTGCCTCCTCCGAAGCAAAGTAATCTTCAGTCAATGGTGGCCTGTCCGGGTGTCTAATGTCGGAATTATTGACGACGTTTACCGCAGATCCGACACAATTTTCATTACCTTGTCCTAAAATAGCAAAAAAAGAAAGTTTACCAGTGCGACTTTACACAAAAATTCCGCAGGCAACTCCAAAGGTTTCGCAGTCTCAGCACAGCATCACTAATCTCTGTCTAAGGTGTCACTCGACGCACCATCCCGCACGGCATGAGGTCGCGCGTTACTCATGCATACTGATCATGATAGTACATATAGAACACAGACGTTGACGGGGCAAGTGCGAGTTTCACGCATATGAACTCATCCAGATCAGCATTCGTAATCGAAGTTCATTGCTCATAACGCCGGAAATGCAATCATTTTGGGTGGTTTTACATTTTACAATTTTATTTGAAGGACTATTCGCCGCACCATATAGTGTGATGCATGAAAGATTAACCTAAGCAGTGATATTATGCGTGTGGGGCGAAAAAGAATTAGTCCCAAGATATTTTTGTGAATTTTTATCAACGAATTCATAAAAACGGCTCGAGAAACGTTGTGGAAAAGGGTAATTTTCGATCTTGCTGAAAAAACATATATAGAACGAAGAAATCTGAAATATACAAGACATGCGCCTTTTCCGAGGCTCTCGATATCTCTAAATTAACGCGAGATGAAAAGTATCACGCGTATTTTTCGCAGAAGTTCACCTGGTATGATGGCCGTACGGTGGGAGAAAATCATCGCTTCGTAAATACAAAGAAAGCATAAGTATTCGTCACTTATCGTGCAAAAAGTTTTTGAATCGCCATACCAAGCTTCCTGTTTCTTCCTTTCCTTTCCTTTACAATTTTTAAGCAATTACTGTCATCACAAAGGATATCTAAATTCGTCATACTCGGTAAAACGTTCGCTTAATGTAATTTCGCATACCCATTGTCATTGCGATGCTAAGCACAAGGTCGGGGGATCAAATTCCACGATTCGATGGGGGTGAAATGCAAAACCTAATGTGTCCCGCGCATTGGGGCCCATTAAAATCCCCACATAGTCAAAATTAATCCGGAGTCCCTTACTACGGCGTGCCTCGTAATCAGTTAGTGGTTTTGGCACGTAAAATCTTAGACTTCAATTTTTTTTGCTCATTCTCATACAACTAGCGCCGTCTCCTACGAAAAATAAGACCATTTGAACAAACTGTGTATATGGCAGTAAAAGATCAAGCCGCTTGCTAAGTTTCGCAAAAGGGCGGAATGAAATCGACTGCGTTTTCTTGTCTAATGGAAAGCTCCACATGTCAAGCATTTTTTGTAATACACTACGCATAAGCTCTTGAAGCACCGAGGAATAAAACGGTGGAATTAGGAGAAAATTGAAAATACAGCTTATTTAATAATGGAATTTATTCGAAACAATGCGTACTCCAAGATATACATCAAAATATTTTAATGGCTGCAGCCATATTGCTGCCGCAATGAAATATCCGACAACCTGGTAAAATTAATTGAATATTCGTTTCCAAAGCGCAGTGTACCAGAGCGCACATGATACATTGCTTGATTTGGACTGTCCCGTATGCATTTGAGTTTAACTTCAACGACACCTACTCTCAACGGTAACATCTTCAATGTTCTCCATTGAGCCACGTAATGTTTATAAAAATGACAGATTTGGTTTTTCTCGTATATAATGCATTAGGCGCTCGTAGAATTCTCAAGTTAACCTTTGAAAATGTTAACAAGCTTTGAATAGAACTTATCGATCCCTCACGAGATGTATTACATAAGAAGCAGACATTCAGAAGAAGAAATGCTGCATAAGTGTGTAAACACCGAACAAACGTCCTTCTTTTACTTGTAAACGTCACTATAAGGGCCACTGCATGCTCGCTCGGCTCGGCTCTGGCATGACTAAGGAATGGAAAAGGCTGGTGAGGTCCACGTGACCCTTACGGGGAATCCGCCACGAGATACCGTCGCGCTTGATGATTCAGGGTAGCACAAACGCGTGTAAGGTCACGGTGCTTAATTTTGCTGGAATCTATTCGGAAACGTTCTTCAGCTCTAGTGGCAATCCCCAAACTCGGTCTTCGGGGCGGGGCCAAGTTTTGCTGAGAGAGAGATGCGAGCACGCAAGCGCGAGTGACGCAGGGCAAGCAGTTGAGCCCAACCACAAGAAACAAATTTTGGAAACATTTTCGGCTTCAGCGTCTGCAGGCGGCGTCGAGAACAATGCGACGTCGCTTGACGCTCGCTGGACGCCGAAGTCTGACCACGAGATTCCAGCACCAATGGCGGAAGTGGTGGTCGAAGCAAGAGGTGAAGACAAATTACACAAACTGTGGCCTCCGAGAACGCGCGAAGCGTCATGTATATGAGCTCGGATGCCATTCACAGACCACGCTTCCGGTGTTGTCGTCCACGAAGCACTCGGCCGCGCTACCCTGGCTATACTGCAGTAGCCGATTGCTTATTTGCGCACATCATCTCTGGGGCACCGTAGTAAATAGGGCGGCGTTGTACGGTATAATCGAAAACGCTGCGCATATTTCCTTGGTAGAGGCACTCATGCCGAAAATCTGCCGGGAACTTGTTCCTTGCGATCGGGCTTAGGAAGTCTAGAGGTGGCGTGCATTGAAACGAGTTAGACCTGTGCGCTGATTCTGAAAATAGTGAAGGATTATGTCGCCCAAACGAGTGGAAGAGGCTTTTGCACCTTGAGTGAATATCGAGCGCGTCCCTCATGCCTTTTCGTGCAAACATTTGCAAATAGCGTTGCAGTTATATTGTTACGGGGTGTGTAGAAGGCGTTTATTTCAGGAAGCCGTAGGGCAAGTCGGTGCCGGTACTGCACGTCGTTCTTCTCTTCCTCGCTGCTGTTGTTGCTGCTGATGCTGCTGCTCCACTTGCCTTGACGCACTGTAACATGGCTCCTCTCGCCGATGAAACCCTCCGGGCGAGAAGTCAGTGGGGCTTTCGTTGAGTAAACGGCTTCAGGCTGGCTACATGCATGATGTCGGTCATGGATGACCGTCTTCCACTGGAAGTGAGGCGCGTAATTCTATAATTCACCTCGCTGAGACGCTCAAGCACAATGAACGGTCCAACATAGTCGACGATCAGTTTTTGACATAGACCACGTTTACGCACGGGAGTCCATAGACACACTAGGTCACTGTATTGATTTTGTGAAGCTAAAGTACGTAATCGAGTGAGGTGCCGAGCCTGGTTTCCGCGATACAAGCGTGCTCGTGATTACCAAAAGGAAATATAGTGTCCAATGTGTACCTCAGCGGACGAGCGTAAAGAAGGAAAAACGGACTATGTCCAGTGGTCTCATGTTGCGGGGTCTTGTATGCGTAAGTGACAAACGACAATACTTCGTCCGAGTTCTTGTGGTCCGAGCTTACGTACACGGAAATCATGTTCACAAGTGTTCTGTTCGTGCGTTCTGTCAGACTATTGGTCTGCAGGTGATAAGGCTTTGAGTGTCGCAGGTTGGAGGCGAACAAACGTAGAAGTTTTTCAACATCAGCTGTGAACTGTCGGCCACGGTCGTTAATGATCACTCGAGGGGGACCATGACGAAGTATAATGCAATGCAGCATAAACTTTGAAACCTCGCCTGCATTTGCAGAGGGTAGTGCTGCCGTCTCGCAGAACCGGGTCTGCGCATACTATGATCCAGCGGTTGCATTTGGAAGAACGTGGAAACGGTCCTATGAGGTCGATGCCTACTTACTCAAAGGAGGAACTTGGTGGCACCACTGGCGGTAAGAAACTGGCTGGAGCTGCAGTAGGTCTCTTGTGACTTTGACACTCTGTGCAAGTGGCTACGTATGTCTCCGTTGTCTTGCGCATTTGAGGCCAGTAAAATCTTTCTTTGGCACGATGGAGTGTCCGCGTGGACCCTAAGTGATCTGAAGTTCGATCATCGTGCACTACGCGCAAAACAGAAGAGCGGAGGGCTTCTGGCACCACCAAAAGAAACCGTACACCTGCCGCGGAGAAATTCTTCTCATACAGCAGTCCATCCCGAGCACAAAACTAAATGATGTCGACACTTTCGCGGCAGAGAAAAGTGGCTCTAAACTCGGATCATAACGTTGCTCTCATGCGAAAGTTGTGGCATCTGGGAAATCACGGTGTACCGATTCGACGAGGTGGTTAAAACTGTCGGCGTCGGCGTCGCATTCTGTTGTAGTAAGAAAGGCGATCGGGAAAGGCCATCATAATCAGCATGTCGTCAGCCGCTCTTGTAGGATACAGTGAAGCTGTACTCTTGCAGACGCAGGGCCCATCGTGTAAGGCGTCCATATGGATCGCGGAGATTCACGAGCCAGTACAAAGAATGATGATCAGTGACGATCGTAAAGTGACGCCCATGCAGTACGACCGAAATCGCTGCACCGCAAAAATAACAGCAAGACATTCCTGCTCAGTCACCGCGTAGTTAGGCTCGGGTTTGTTTAATGACTGATTTGCGTAGCGGATGACGTGTTCGTTGTCATCCAAGCGTTGAACAAGAACAGCACCAAGACTTACACCACTCGCATCTGTGTGGACTTCTGTTGGCGCGGAAGGATTGAAGTCTCGGAGGATCGGTGGCGATGTCAGCAGAAACTTCAGCTGTCGAAAGGAAGCAGAACAATCAGGCGTCCACTTGAAAGCAGCGCTCTTGTACAGGAGGCTTGTCAAGAGATATGCGACGTCAGCAAATCGAAGAATGCACCGCCTAAAATAGGAGCAAAGCCCTAGAAAGCTGCGAAGTTGTTTTACAGAGTGAGGTGGTTCAAATGCTTCAACAGCCTCTGTCTTCGCATGGTTAGGCCTGACGCCGTCTTTGTCCACAAGATGTCCCAACAACAAGGCTGGCACTCACCAAAATGTCACTTTTTAGAGTTGAGCACTAGACAAGCTTTCTGTATGCAGCTGAGGACAATGCCGAGACGCGTGTTGTGCTCGTGAAATCTGCGCCCAAAGATAATCACGTCGTCGGAGGTAGCACATGCACATCTCCCACCGTACACCTCGCAGAATAGTATCCATGAATCGTTCGAAGGTGGCGGGTGCATTGCACAAGCCGAACGACATGACGTTGCATATCAACAGCATATCAACCACAGTGTGGTCTGCACACAGCAGGAGCGCAATCACACGCTCAAATAACGCTCACGGCAGCAGCGGAAAGAACACTGCCTTATCTCTCTTGCAGAGCGGATTGGGCGGAGCGTGAAGGTCCATCCGCTAGGCTACAATTTGCAGCGAAACGCACTGCGCGTTGCTCGCATCTCTGGAGTCTTATTAATACTTCACGCGTAGGCTTCGCATGCACCGTCGATACCGTGCCAGCATGGCGGCCTCCGTGACGAGCTTGAAATGGCGCCTCGGGTGTCCGTGTAATTGCTATTGCAATAAATAATGTGGCACTTTGAACCGTTTGAAATTCGGCAGAGGTACTTGAGACTGCATACGTGTGGGAATGCGAAAGCGTTAGAGCCTCTGTGGTCAAACGTTTTCGATTGATGTTTTCTACATGCATTAAGAATCTATCGCAGAAGACACAGCACCGATGAAATCCGACGAACAAGTGACGCGCGTGAGGCAGAGCGCTCATTTTATACACTCCTCATTGGCTGCGTCGTCACGTGCTTAATGACGCACGCACCAGGCCACACCTTTAGTCAGCCAGAACCGTGGAGCCGGAGTAGCGTGATCGTCTCACAACCCGGTGACCCGGGTTCGATTCCCACCTAGACCATACTCTACCAAATTTTATTTTTAAAGCCAATTATTTACTTTGTTTACGGGAACCTCCCTGAGAAATGTGACGTCAATCAATCTGAGCATTTTTGACGGGCTTCTTTGCTTTTTGCCGACGGCCATTTTTGGTACCATCGATCGGTCACACCGACGGATTTTCGCGTAATGGGGCATATAATGCTTTCGCATTAAAATGCGCAGCCTTGCTTCGCGATGCACCTTGCGCTCTCTTCGCATAGCATTTTTTTCACACAGTGCATGTTAGCTCTGCGATTTCCTGGCGTCTTTTTATGCAGCGTAGCGCATTTAGGGTGGTGGCTTTGCGTGTTCCTTCTTTTGTGAGATTCCTAGTATTCTCGCTGCCGATGGCTACTGTTCGCTGCACCCTGCGCAGTTGAGTTCGTTTGCGTTGTAGGCGAAACCCTTGACTTCGTCTTTGCTGGCAGTTATACATCGGATGCTCTGAGAATGAGGATGCGCAGCCGATCTTTCTAATTTTCAGTTGTCATAGTTTACATTGATGTAATGAAACTTCATAGGGCGTCTATTCTACCCAATGCACCCTACGTCACCCCGTGAGGTATTTAAAAAAATGTCCCAATAAATAATATTTGGCTGACACTGTCATTACCAGGTGATTTAATTCACCGGGCTTGTTTGTTTCTTTGCTTCTTTCTTCCTTTCTTCCTTACTTTCTTTCTTTGCAAAGCCCAAACCTGAAGAGGTCCCCTTCAAAGGTGCTACCTATAGTACAGAGTCGAATAAAATATAGTCAACCTTGATACATACCAGTTTGGCACAGATCCACACAATCAAATAAGCGTGCGAAAGTATTATTACGATGCTTATCAATGAGGACTTCTTTGCACAACCTACTCGTTTCGTTATATATATATGTTATGGTGTTATTAAGGCTCGTAGCATCGTCGTAAAATGGCTGACTTGGGGTCTGGCAAGCTGGATCAAGGCCATGTTCTCCCCCGCCGGTTGCAGCTTCTATTTAGAAGGAAAAAAATCATGAAAGGATTTCTATCAATCATCCTCACGTTATTAGATGTTTACATTCATAGAAAAAGTACTCCAACAACTAATTCCGACCTCGCTCTAAACTGTTAGCAGTGAAAACAACTGCTCGGTGGCTGATTCAAGCAGCATTATAGTGCAAGCTTGCAGCAACTGCAGCTTATGTAACCCCAATGTTCTTCTGGAAACGCTGGCGGCGAACGCTATGCACGAAGACGAGCTTTCTGGTTCCTGGTAAACATTACCGTTACGTAAGCTGCAATTCTTGGGAGGCATGAAAAGGACTCAGTAATCGTTAAATGTTATCCCATTGCACTCTTGAAGGCGAAGCTTAAGCGTCCTCCATATTTTATTTTATTACACTCATTTTATACAATCATGCCCTGGAGCGCCCCCCCCCCCCCACCTCATTTATTGCACGCACCAGGGCACACGTTTAGTCAGCTAGATGGACGCGACGTGACGTGCACAATGACCAACGCACAAGGCGCACCTTTCCTCAACTACAACCGTGGAGCCGCCGTTGCCTCGGATGACATGGTGTCGTTGAAGGGTTTTTAACTCCAACAGGCCAGCTAATAATTGTTGGCGTGTCTTTTTTTAGCATTATCAATGCTACGACTTCTTAGTATGTACATGGGCTGTGCCTTTCTTGTTTACATAAAACCGGCACTAGAAGAAAAGAAAAAAAGCTGCCGTGGCGCGGGGAAAGCGCGTTCGTCCCGCTCGTCTCGCACCCCAGAGGTCTGGGTTCGGTTCTCATCCATACCGAAATTTACCAAATGTTATTTTCAAGGACATTAATTTAGTTTGGTTGCAGGAACCTCCCTGAAAAATTTGAAGTCAATGCGAACATTTCTTGATGTGGTTACCTTTTGCGTCGTTGGCCATTTGAGTACCTTTGCTGTCACGCCGCCAACTACGACGGATTTTCGCGTAATGCGACATATAATGCTTTAACATTAGAATAAGTCACAAAGTATAACTCAATTTGTACGCAAATGTCTTTAATTCTAGCGTGAAATATTAAAAGAATTCACGCAGAAATTCCTCTGGGAGTTGGACTCCACGTATTCCTCTGGACTCCACGTAGTCCCATGTCATAATCAGTGTTGTGGAGCTTGATCCGGCCAGTATAAACACTTATCAATCCTCACCGCTCGTTCCCTTATGTTCGATAGTGAACATGATAAGGCAGGGTTACTTAAGATAGAGTTCATTCATTCATTCATTCATCATCAGCCTGGTTACGTCCACTGCAGGGCAAAGGCATCTCCCATACTTCTCCAACAACCCCGGTCATGTACTAATTGTGGCCATGTCGTCCCTGCAAACTTCTTAATCTCATCCGCCCACCTAACTATCTGCCGCCCCCTGCTACGCTTCCCTTCCCTTGGAATCCAGTCCGTAACCCTTAATGACCATCGGTTATCTTCCCTCCTCATTACAGGTCCTGCTCATGCCCATTTCTTTTTCTTGAGTTCAACTAAGATGTCATTAACTCGCGTTTGTTTCCTCCCCCAATCTGCTCTTTTCTTATCCCTTAACGTTACACCCATCATCCTTCTTTCAAGTTCAAGTTCAAGTTCAAGTTTTATTCTTCTTCTAGTACAGACTAGAAACAGACTAGTACAGACTAGTTCGTTGCGTCGTCCTCAATTTAAGCAGAACCCTTTTCGTAAGCCTCCAGGTTTCTGCCCCGTAGGTGAGTACTGGTAAGACACAGCTATTATACACTTTTCTCTTGAGGGATAATGGCAGCCTGCTGTACATGATCTGAGAATGCCTGCCAAACGCACCCCAGCCCATTCTTATTCTTCTGATTATTTCTGTCTTACGATCCGGATCCGCCGTCACTACCTGCCCTAATTAGATGTACTCCCTTACCACTTCCAGTGCCTCGCTACCTATTGTAAATTGCTGTTCTCTTCCGAGACTGTTAAAGATTACTTTAGTTTTCTGCAGATTCATTTTTACACTCAACCTTCTGCTTTGTCTGTCCAGGCCAGTGAGCATGCATTGCAATTGGTCCCCTGAGTTACTAAGCAGGTAATATCATCAGCGGATCGCAAGTTACTAAGGTATTTTCCATTAAATTTTATCCCCAATTCTTTCCAATCCAGGTCTCTGAATACCTCCTGTAAACACGCTGTGAAATGCATTGGAGAGATCGTATCTCCCTGCCTGACGCCTTCCTTTATTGGGATTTTGTTGCTTTCTTTATGGAGGACTAGGGTAGCTGTGGAGTCCTTATAGATATCTTTCAGTATTTTTACATACGGCTCGTCTACACCCTGATTCCTTAATGCCTCCATGACTGCTGAGGTTTAGACAGAATCAAACGCTTTCTCGTAATCTCGTAAGATAGAGTTCATTATGGCATTAAGGGGAACTTCATTGGCCACAGTTAATTCATCATCCCCAGCCTATTTTATGTCCACTGAAGGACGAAGGCCTCTCCCTGCGATCTCCAATTACCCCTGTCCTGCGCCGACCGATTCCAGGTAGCGCCTGCGAATTTCTTAATTTCATCACCCCACCTAGTCTTCTGCCGTCCTCGACTGCGCTTCCCTTCTCTTGGCACTTATTCTGTACCCCTAAGACCCCACTGGTTATATAACCTACGCATTACATGAACTGCCCAACTCCATTTTTCACTCTTATAGAATATCGGCTATACCCGTTTGCTCTCTGATTCAAACCGCTCTTTTCCTGTCTCTTAACGTTATGCCTAGCATTCTTCTTTCCATCTCTCTTTGCGTGGTGCATAACTTGTTCTCAAGCCTCTTTGTCATTCTCGAAGTCTTTGCTCCATATATCAGCACCGGTAAAATGCACTGATTGCCCACCATCCTTTTTAATGATAACGGCCAGCTTCCAGCCAATATCTGACAATGTGTGCAGAATGTACTCCTACCCATTTTTATTCTTCTGTAAATTTCCTTCTCATGATCAGGGTGGCTTGCGAGTAATTGACCTAGGTAAACGTACTCCTTCACAGACTCTAGAGGCTGACTCGCGATCCTGAACTCTATTTCCCTCACCCGGCTATTGATCATTATCTTTGTCTTCAGCACATTAATCATCAACGCCACCGCTGCGCGTACCCTGAAAGCGATCTGCGATGCCGACAAAAAGTGCCTACTGCTGATACCGCTTGGCGCTTTGTGTTCTCGCGATTTACTTAGCGTTGAGGAGACTTCGGAAAGAGTCCAGAGAGCGTCCGCTAGGTCAGCACCACATAGAGGGAGCCACGGTTGACAGAAGAGAAAGTGAACGCCGGCGCAGAAGGAGAGAGAGTAGATGGCGATGCATTTACTTCATTTAGACGTTTTACGATGGAATGGAATGGAATGGAATGGATGGATGGATGGATGGATGGATGGATGGATGGATGGATGGATGGATGGATGGATGGATGGATGGATGGATGGATGGATGGATGGATGCATGCTATGAGCGTCCCTTTTAGAAAAGGGCGGTGGGCCGCACCACCAAGCTCCTGTTATCCTCCTGTTGTCGTCCGTTGACGCTTACACGTTAGGTGCTAGTCGCGAGAAATCTCGCGAAAATGAAAGCATTGCCCAAGAATACCACCCCCGTAGAACATGACAGCAACGACATCACGGATAGTGCAAACGCTCCTCGAGTGTTCCTATCATTTTTATCGCAATAAAATCGAATGAAACGCGAAGAAAAGGTATTGCCAGCGGTAATGCGCAATTCATGGTACACACAGAGTACACACAACAGGCGCGTGCGGCTCCTAGTGAACCCATACACGTGTGCGTGGCGGATGATGGGGAGACAGAGACTAAACATCTGTATTGACGTGTTCTTTAGGCGTTATCTACAGGGTTGTTTCTCCTTTCAAGGAAATCATAGGCTTTGCCCCGTGCACGACCCTCGCTACCAGCTGGAGCTGAACTGCGAGAGTGGAGCTGGCTAGGACTCTCTCCGAAAGCTCAGGTATGTGATACGGATTGGGTGTGTTCAGGGGTGATTGTGTAGAGGCCATTCACTCTTTAACAAACCCAATCCATAACGCAAAGCTATGGCGCGCGCGCGCGATGAGCTCACACTCAGCAGGCTTGGCTGGTTTTCCCGATCTTAGATTTTTCATCCGTCGTCCCTATCGCTCCCTATCGCTCCCTCTCGATCCTTGACTGCAGATGGAAGTAATGGTCGTTGACATATTAGAATGCATCACAAAAACTGGCGTACCCACGAGAAGAATGCTTCGTATTAAAATGTATAGTAACTGTTCCTGTGTAGTTGTCTTTGGCGTAGTTCTTTCTTTCTGACATTGAAGAAAGCCCAGGAACTATGGATAATGAGCTAACTGCGCATTTGCGAACCTTGAATGCACTTAGATATTCTTCAGTTCTAGGATCAGTCTTGTTGGCATTGTTTAATCAAGGGAACCTAATAAATTCAAAGTATAGCGGCAGCCACCGTATGCTTCGATTGTGACACGTTACCTTTCTGGATCGGGATATATTGCGTTTCTATAGGCCTTAGAACCCACTGTGCCTTTGCTTATGGAGAGCGCAAATAAATTAGGAGATCAGAATTTCTATGCTTAATGTGCCGCTATCGAACGCCCACAACGCGGCCAGCCAACAAATGGGCCACGTTTCGTTTTGCTTCGTAAGGCAGTCTTGTTCCTGAATCAAGAAAGCGATTTGGAGGTAGCTGTTGAATGGGTCATGTTATGTTTGTCCTTGCTACTTCAATTGATGAAATTTTCTAACAGAGCATGCGTTTTTATGAACATATGTTTTACGCTTCATCATCGCACGCGACACAGTAGGCTTTCGAGAGGCAGTGGATCACGGTGTATGAATATTAAGAGAGGTGCGCGAACGGCATCCCTCCTAGCATACCGGCTTAGCGTGCGCTTCAAGCAGTTTCCGAAAGATGGTGCGCACGTGTGGGAGCCATCGGTGAACGAGAACGCAGAGCAAGGATGAAAGCGCGAGCCGCGGACGGCGGAGACCAACGAGAACGGCCCCTTCCCTGATGTGCGCGCAGGAATCTGCTGCTTGCGGACCCTACCGGCCGCTCCTTTCGTACTATCGTCTGCTCGTGTCAGCTCTCGCTCGCCCTTCTCGCGCTTGATTGGTTTAGTCTCGTTCACCCTTGTTTCGATTGTCCTGGTGATAATGGAACGGGTGAACAGGTTCACAAAACAATTCATACTGCTAGAAGCCGTGCAAAAGCGACACACGTTTACCAGCACAACGCACAGTACTCGCAACTGCATGCGACGAATGCGAACGATGATGTGATGTCGATGTGGCCTCACCCTTTAGGACGGGCTGGCGGGTGGATGGATGGATGGTATGGGCGTCCACGTTGGAACGGGGCGGTCTGTTATACTACTAAGCTCTTGTTCTTTTATTACCGAACGTTCTACCTATCTGAAAAACAAAGAAAAAGAAAAGAAAGAAAGAAAAAAAAAACACGATGAATCCCCATAACCAAAGCTTCTGCAGCCCTGATGTGAACTTTGTTTTTGTACGCCTCCGTTGTTTGTCGTTTCCCTACTTTTTTTCCAAAGTCTTCCGATCACCTCTAACTAATCTCTATTGCCGACATGTTTACTTTCCTTCTGCTCTCGCTTAACCCAAGGGCTTCAATTAGGCCAGTGATTTCTAAATCGACCGCTGGGCAGATAACTTCACATTCTAATAAAACATGTTCCATCGTTTCCCTAGCTTTACAGGGGCCAGCACATGCTTCTTCGATGGACGGACGGACGGACGGACGGACGGACGGACGGATGGACGGATGGACGGATGGATGGATGGACGGACGGATGGATGGATGGATGGATGGATGGATGGATGGATGGATGGATGGATGGATGGATGGATGGATGGATGGATGGATGGATGGATGGATGGATGGATGGATGGATGGATGGATGGATGGATGGATGGATGGATGGATGGATGGATGGATGGATGGATGGATGGATGGATGGATGGATGGATGGATGGATGGATGGATGGATGGATGGATGGATGGATGGATGGATGGATGGATGGATGGATGGATGGATGGATGGATGGATGGATGGATGGATGGATGGATGGATGGATGGATGGATGGATGGATGGATGGATGGATGGATGGATGGATGGATGGATGGATGGATGGATGGATGGATGGATGGATGGATGGATGGATGGATGGATGGATGGATGGATGGATGGATGGATGGATGGATGGATGGATGGATGGATGGATGGATGGATGGATGGATGGATGGATGGATGGATGGATGGATGGATGGATGGATGGATGGATGGATGGATGGATGGATGGATGGATGGATGGATGGATGGATGGATGGATGGATGGATGGATGGATGGATGGATGGATGGATGGATGGATGGATGGATGGATGGATGGATGGATGGATGGATGGATGGATGGATGGATGGATGGATGGATGGATGGATGGATGGATGGATGGATGGATGGATGGATGGATGGATGGATGGATGGATGGATGGATGGATGGATGGATGGATGGATGGATGGATGGATGGATGGATGGATGGATGGATGGATGGATGGATGGATGGATGGATGGATGGATGGATGGATGGATGGATGGATGGATGGATGGATGGATGGATGGATGGATGGATGGATGGATGGATGGATGGATGGATGGATGGATGGATGGATGGATGGATGGATGGATGGATGGATGGATGGATGGATGGATGGATGGATGGATGGATGGATGGATGGATGGATGGATGGATGGATGGATGGATGGATGGATGGATGGATGGATGGATGGATGGATGGATGGATGGATGGATGGATGGATGGATGGATGGATGGATGGATGGATGGATGGATGGATGGATGGATGGATGGATGGATGGATGGATGGATGGATGGATGGATGGATGGATGGATGGATGGATGGATGGATGGATGGATGGATGGATGGATGGATGGATGGATGGATGGATGGATGGATGGATGGATGGATGGATGGATGGATGGATGGATGGATGGATGGATGGATGGATGGATGGATGGATGGATGGATGGATGGATGGATGGATGGATGGATGGATGGATGGATGGATGGATGGATGGATGTTATGAGCGTCCCCTTTGGATCGGGGCGGTGGGTTGCGCCACCAAGCTCTTGCTACTATGCTGCCTGATATCCTACCTAGGTTAACCAATGAAAAAAGAAAAGAAATACACTATGAACTACCGCGTCCAAACTTTCTGATCCCCTATTGCGAATTGTGCTTTTGTACGTCTCCGTCTTTTGTCATTTCCGTACTTTTCTTCCGCCTCGCCTCTTACTAATGTAGATTGCGGACCGGTTTGCTTTACCACTGCTCCCGCTGAACCCAAGGGCTTCAAGGAGGCCAGTGGTGCCTAAATCGACCGCTGGGCAGACGTCTTCACATTCTAATAAAATATGCTCCGCCGTTTCCCTAGCTTTACCGCAGCAAGCACATGCTTCTTCTTCCTCCTTATATCTTGCTTTATAGGTGCGTGTTCTAAGGCATCCCGATCTCGCTTCGAAAAGTAATGAGCTTCCCTTTGAATTATCATAAATGGTTTCTTTCCTGATTTCGTTTTTTCCTCTTAAGTAGTTACTCATGGCAGGTTTCTTTTCCATTGCCGCCACCCATGAGATTAATTCAGCCTCTCTGACTTTCCGCTTGACCTTCCTTGTTGCTGTGTTGCCCACCCCACAGGCCGCATACTTGCTGGTAAGCTTCCTAGTTCTTTTCCTCCACTGTGAATCAATGTTTTGCCTGTACAGATACCTGAAAACTCTCCCAGCCCATTCACTTTCTTCCATATTCCTCAGCCGTTCTTCATACTCAATTTTACTGCGAGCTTCCCTCACTTCAAAACTAGTCCAGCCCATATCCCCCTGCACAGCTTCATTTGTAGTCTTCCCGTGAGCGCCCAATGCGAGGCGACCCACTGACCTTTGCTTCCCGTCGAGTCCTGATTGTACCCCTGATTTAAAGCAAACAACCGCATTTCCAAAAGTAAGTCCTGGAACCATTACCCCTTTCCACATACCTCGGAGGACCTCGTACCTATTGTATCCCCATAGCGCTCTGCGCTTCATTATGGCTTCATTTCTCTTCCCCTTGACTGTTATGGTTTTTTCCTGTGTTTCCATATATCCATTGCCTTCGTTTATCCATATACCAAGGTATTTATATTCTGTTACCCGAGGTATTTCTTGGCCCTGTATCTCCACTGTCTGTTCACTGTTGTCATTGAATACCATAACACCTGATTTTCTAACACTAAATTTCAAACCTAAATTGTTGCCTTCCTGTCCACAGATATTAGCCAGACGTTGCAAATCGCTTTGCTTGTTAGCGAGCAACACAATGTCGTCCGCATAAAATAAACCTGGGAGTTGCTGCTCTATTACTGTACCTGCCTGTTTGTATGAGGGATTAAACCCGATATTACTTCCTTCCAGCGCCCTCTCCATCCTCACCATGTACATCATAAACAGCAACGGGGATAAAGGGCACCCTTGCCTCAGTCCCTTGTTGATATGAACTTTCTCCGCGCTCCTCATCCCTTCCCATTCAACGCAAAGAGTATTTTCTAGGTAAATCTCTCTCAAAAGCTGTATACAATCGTTACCTAAGCCTTCCCCTTCCAGAATATCCCACAAAATGTTGCGGTCTACGTTGTCGTAGGCTCCTGTAATGTCTAAAAAGGCCACATACAACGGTCTGCTTTCTGCTTTTGATATTTCAATACACTGAGTAAGAACAAACAAGTTATCGTCCAAACGCCTACCTATTCTGAAGCCATTCTGAAGCTCTCCCAAAATGCCATTATTCTCTGTCCATGCTTGAAGCTTTAATTTGATTGCCTGCATTGCTAGCCTGTATATTACCGATGTAATGGTCAACGGTCTATACGAGTGAGTTCTGTCTTTCTCCCCCTTACCTTTATAAATTAAATTCATTCTACTTTGTCGCCAACTGTCTGGTATCCGTCAATCTTTTAAAGTTTTTTCCACTGCTTTCACCAGAGCTTCCTTACTTTTTGGTCCTAGTTCATTTATCAGTTTAACGGGAACCTCGTCTAGCCCTGTGGCTGTGCGCTTAGGAATTTTCTCTTCCGCTTTCTTACAGTTTAAATTTGTCAGAACCAGCTCCTTTTCCTGGGTCTCTTTCATGCTCTTTTTTTCCTCAAATACAACCTCGTCATCGCCTTGGAAAGATTCGGCTGTTATTTTTCGGATGTAATTTATTGCCGCTTCTCCTTCCAGTCTGCTTTCATCTTCGTCTAGGATATCTTGTTGTATTATTGTTGACTTCCTGCCTAATAATTTTGTGTGGTTCCAAAATATTCTAGGTGCGGCCTTCTTTTTCTCACGTATTTCTGACAACCAACGTTCACTTTCACCTTTTAATTTTGCTTGCACCAGTATTTGAACCATAGACTTTTTCTCCCGGTATATTTCCCATTTACTAGTTACTTCATCCTGTGACAACTGCGCCTTCTTTGCCTGCCTGTGCTCTCGAGATGCTTTCTGTCGTTCGGCGATCGCTTCTCGTATCTCCTTGTTCCACCAGCTTTTTGGTTTCTTTTTTCCTTTCCAACGAACATGTTGTTTCTCTTTCCGTATTTCTGGCGTTATTACACTTAGAAGCTCACCATATTCCCACTCTTTACTTGGCCATTTGCCAAGTTCTTCCTCAACTCTAGTGATTGTATTTGTTATTTGTTCAGCGTTCAAATTTGGACTGGCCATTTTGCTCTCCTTGCTCTCTTTCCCAACTACATATTCCATTTTCAATATGATGCGTTTATGGTCACTCCCTATGCTGTTAAACCCTTCCTCATCGATGACCATTTCTCTCAACTTATCATGAATTCCTTCTGTCATCAGACAGTAATCAATGGTTGATTGCCGGTTTCCCACTGCCCACGTGACCTGTCCTTCACACTTAGGCCCTGTATTCACGATCACGAGGTTATGTTGCTCACAAAGGTCCAGCATTGACTTCCCGTTATTGTCGGTATAGCCATCTAAATCCTGTATGTGGGCATTCATGTCACCTAATAGGACAATTTCAGCACCACTCCCGAAACCCTTAATATCAGCGCTTATGCATTCCACTAACTCTTTATTCTTCTCTGTGCAATTTTTTCCGGTCCACAAATACGTAACACCCAGCCAAGTTTCTTTACCACTCATTGTACCTGATAACCAAAGATGCTCTTGACATTGTGAATTTGCTCTTTTCCATTTGGCTCCCTGATGGATGAGCGTTCCGACTCCCCCTCCCTTTCTTTCCGACTTAGTTCTGTTGCACCCTTCCCAAACATAATTCTCAATAACTGGCGGATGATGGATGGATGTTATGAGCGCCCCCTTTGGAACGGCTTGGTAGGCTCCACCACCAAGCTTATTCTTTTTTCTTTAGCGCCGCGCCTCGGAGGATGGCCGAAACAAACACTAGTCGACGCGCATTCAGCACGGCGAGGCGCCACCATTCGCACACCTCTCATTCTTTCTTGCACCGTCCTCTAGATGCACGGAGCACGCCTTTTCTTGAAACACCAGCACAGCGCACCACCACTCACCCCATACTTTTACATATTATTTTTTGGCTCTGTGTTGAATTGTAGCGGGCATGTCGCAGTGCGTCAAGGTGAAGCAGGTACAGTGTTAGACGAGTAGCAGGATCACTCAGAGTGCAAGTGTAGTGGATAAGACTTTCTTCTTAAGCCGTAGTGCACAATATTCGCCGATAGCTTAGCCGCAGCAAAAAAAAAAAGAAAAAGAAACTACTTCTGGACAGCAGCTCGCCGTAAGTCTACAAAGAGTAATTCTACCACGCGGACTAAGTCTGACTGCAGTGTTCAGGGGAATATAAGGTGCTCTAGCTTGAACGACCTCAGAGACTTCCAGCCGTAGAAGGACGATGTGCTGTTTCAAATCCTGCTCAACAAGTGCCTGAACAACTACGTCCTGTATTCGAAACTGTTCGAGGAGGTATAGTCGATGACTGTATGAAATGTCAACTGAAATCCGTCGCAACTGCAGCAAAAGGAAGTCGTAAGAGCTGTTCCGTTCAGAGGTGTTGCCCGCTGTGACGTGCTGGGCACAGCGATATTTCAGGAGAGTATGCTCAACTTCTCAGGACATTAACCATACCGAGAACGGGCAGTGGCAAAGTGGCGTACAGTGAAGTTTAATGAAGAAATTATAGAATTCAACATTCAATAAACATACACTTTATGCCGAATCACTTCGAGCAACCCATCCTCCTGATTCACTCGTTCAATATCAGTAAGTTTTAAAAGGTGCCTTCAATAAAGAATAAAGAAAAATGTACCAGTGAGCAGCAAAGCCATTAGAGCAGGTGATGCAGCAAGGACGATCAGGAAACGCATCATGGTTTCTGAAAGAAGACCAATAAAAAATATTTTCTTTACAACAAACGCTCCTAACCAATGTGCGTGTTAACCTATATGCCATCGTACGGGGTGGGCAAATACACTGTGAAGCAACGGTTGAGCCGAAATCTTTTTATTTCAAAATGGAATGTTAGGTGTACATACGTGGACTCTTCGACCAACTATAATTCAGACATGGACAGATATAAATGGCCGAACTGTGCGCTCGGTACTGTAATCGGGACTGTACGAAGTTCAATTTCCACACCATTTACCATATACCGGGTAGCTCATTGCAATTGCTTGCATCTTCCATCATTCCTGCATGCGCACTGACTGTAAAACAACCGGAAACGACTGCTAACGCAAATATGTTACCTAGTACTTGTTCAGCATCCACAATGTACTATTTGCGGTCGTGTTCGAGCCCAGTTTCTACCGTTGGCGCCAGAATGATGGAAGTTCATCCACTATAGCCAGTTTTCTAGCCTAGAACGGTTGTGCACGGTATACTAAATCGCCACGCTCATGTGTCTAGAGATCACGGGAGCAGTGTACACCCGCTTGCACCTGTGCCGTCTGCAGGAGGTTGCTGTATCAATGCAATCTCTTTTTCAGCAAGCCATGTTGTAATGGCGGGTCACCGCTGGTCACGCTGCTCTCTTTGCCGTGAAAACTGCCACTGTGCAGGTAGTAGGTCACGTTATACACGTATACGCATTTCAATCAATTGTAGACTCGTTAGGCCCCCTAATCCAACGTTACTCAGCCACAATTACCGAACCAAGTCAACTCAGCAGCTGTCTACCTCTTTCGACGGAGGAGTCTGCATGGAGCCACCACGGGAGTCTGTCCCTAGTGGCGGTCGTTGGAACTAGCAGCGCTGCAGTATGATCTCCGAAATCGCTGCCCCTAGCTCTACAAGCGATCTCAATCTCGGAAGCCATATGGCTGCAGTCGCAGCAATATCGTGCGTCATCGCGCAAAGTGTGGGACGAAGCCGGCGCAGCTCGGCCCGTTGGCTCAGCGCGCTACCTTCGCTACTTACTGACGTGCGCGAAATTCATGCTTTCAGCAGGCGTTATACTCAACAACATTGAGTCTTACCGTATGGGGATATACATGGACTACGGGCCTTCATAATGTCACTCAGATACGGTCATTGACGTCACACACTTTCTAATACGCAGACCGCTTTAGGCTATACGTATGTGTTCACTGCGGCTTGCTTAACACCTCCTAAATTTAAATGAAGGCGCTCTTGCTCCGACAGTGACGTCACTACCGCACCCCAATGTTGAGCTCGGGTGGGGACGTGTTCACTTCTCGCCAGCTGGTGATATTCCGCGGCGGCCGAAGAAGAAAGGCCGCCGCGGAATTTCTTCTGCTGGCCTTTCTTCTTTGGCCACCGCGGAATTTCTGCTTCTGGCCTTTCTTCTTTGAGCCGCCTTCGATCATGCTCTTCTTTCGTGGACGTACGAGCGACTAGAGTGGTGGCTACAGCAGTTTTGGGCATTTCTTCATTCGCCGTAATGAAAGGCTAGCCGTCATTGCTCCCCGAGAAAAGAAACGTTAACATGTTCAGCTAAACTACAACTACATATGATTTTCAAGCCGTAATATCGCTTTCAACACGCTACAGAGCCATGCACAGTTCTCGGTAGCGTATTGTGCAAGGCTGCTTCCAGGCAACATCTAGAAAAATGAAGGAAGGACAAACGCTGTACTTTTTTGTTTAATGCGTAAACATTGGGGGGGGGGGGGTCAAAGGGGAATATTGTCTGTGTGTGTGAAGTATGGCAAGCCGGTCACGTGGTAGAGGTATACTGAGAACGGGAGGCTTCAGAAGAGAGAGAGCGTGTGTGTGCGTATGTGTGTGTGCGTGCGTGTGTGTGTGTATGTGTATGTGAGCGTGTGTGTGTGCGTGTGTGTGCGCGCGTATGTGTGTGTTTCTGTGCGTGTGTGTGTGACGTGTTCAGACATTTGCAATGTGATGAAAGCGGTTTAAATCATGGATCTGGAACTTCAAGGATGCGCGGCGTAATGCTAACGCATTTCTCTCATATTCGCCCACTAAATTGCCCCAGATCTTTTTGTGAGGAACTGCCAAAACAAACGCCGTTCCGAAAAGCCGACGAGGGTGCGGTTCGCGGGCAGCATAGTGATTTTTTAAACTTTTTTAGGCAATTGGCGTTTTAGTTATCGAAGTGTTGTTAGAACTAACTTCCCACACCTTTGTAGAGCTCACCACTTCGTGTTCCTTCCGCAGTACTGCTTCCTACAACTTACGACGGCAGCCTTCTTCCTTCGGGAATAAAGGCACGGGTAGCTGCGGCTTGTTCGAGTATCTTGCGGGGCCAATTCTTCGAAATGATATTTCCAATACTTTTTTTCTTGCCTCAGTAAAACAGCAAAAAGATAGAAGGAAGTGACGGATTTTCTGTTCCTCATTACGAAACGAGCATAGAGGGAAGGGAACCAAACTGGACCTGTGTACACGCAATTAGAAATTGAGAGAGGGAATGCGGCAACGTAACTTTATGAGAGAGACCTCAACCATCTTTGTGTTACAGGATTCACTAAGGCAGGGAAATTCCAGGTTCTTATAATCAGGCGAAGCAGTCGGAACTGGATTTGAGAAGGCTTTCATAATTGATCGCATCCGGAATCTAGCCGCCCTGGTGTGCTTTCACTGGTAGAATAGGAAGGACTCGGCCGAAAAGGGATATCTGTGCCAGTGAACCTAGAGTTACATTGAAAAACAAACCTTTACGACCAGGTGCCGAAATCAAATGAACACATTGCGGATGGGTAGGAACTAGCAAGTGAAAGAGTTTTATCACACGCGAATCACTAGTAGCGTTAAAGGAAGAGCACGCAGAGAGGGAGTCAGTAACAATAGCAGCTGTTGTAGTCGTTTGGTCTAATTTCCTTAAAGCTAGAATTACTGCTGTGAACTCAGCCAAAATAACAGGCACTAACTCACGCAAGCTTAACGAAAAAGATCAGTCGAGTGGAAGACAAAATATTCCAATGCGAGTTTTTTTCCTCGCACTGCGATGCATCTGTTGCAGTGATAGTGTTTGTTGCTAGAGCAGTTAGATAGTCTTGTAATATGCCGTTTAAGATGCCGTAGGGTAGTAGTTTCGCGTGGCTCGGGAAAATGTCATCGAACCTGATTTCCGGGGAATTTGAATGAGTATTTCTTGGAATCACATCGCGAATTTGTACATTTACTGACTCCAGTAATGTTTACACAAATATAATCTGTGGTGCATAAAACTTGGGTCAAGGAACAGGAAAAAATAATTCTGGAGTGGAGATGAAAATTATTTGAGGATGGCTTAATGGTGATTCATATAGTGTTAAAAAAGTCTGAACAATCTGAAGCTGAAATCGGCATAAAATGGTGGTATTCTCGCTTCCAGGTATAATGCGGCACTTGCAACGTGTTTTGGAAGTCTTAAGCATAGTCGTAGTGCTTCTCGTTGTAATAAACTAGGGGCCGAAGTTGCATGGTGGGACACCTGAGAATAAAACACAGCCAAATTCTAATACCGGACGAACGTACGTTTTCTAGATCATCAAAAGTGATTTTCTTGGCATCCCTGATCTTCCGCTGCTCAATTAACTTGCGAAAAATGCACATTGCACGAGCTGCTTTTGTTCCAATGTATTCAGTAGGAGGCCACCAGCTAAGAGATCCGTTATAAATAACTCCAAGGTACTTGACGATGAGCAATACGAGAACAAGGTAAGAGAGGTAGCCAACGTTTTGACAGGTGGACTTGTCTTTTTCAAGCCGACATGTGCTTTCCTCTGCACGGCATATTAAGATAGGGCTTTTCAAAGGCGAGAGGGGGTAAGGCGGGTGGGCTAGGCAACGACCGAAGGCGTGTTAGCGGCAAGGGTGTAGAATTGAGAATAAAGGGCTGCTACGCACACGACCGATGACACGGCCGTATGTCAGTCGGCGTGTCAACGGCCGTACGCGCACCAACCCTTTATTAACTGCTACGCAAAAGGTCGGTGGGCTATCGTCTCTCAAAAAGAGATAATAAAAGGAGCGGCAGGAAATAGTGCTCGTGAGAAAAAATTACTGACGTAGATGGAATATATAAATGTAAGAAATAATAAAGAGAGGGAAGACAAAAGAACATTCAACAGCCAAATTAAATTAACTAAGTGATCCTGCCTATAGCTTGAAATTTAGCACAGCGAACAGATTCTAAAGCTCCATTTGAAACGATTATGCCTATTGATTGCAATGTCTTCAACTTATGGATGATATATGATGCTCGGCATTTTCTATCTCGTTCAGAACGGAAATTTGACTGTAAGATGTAGAGTTCACCAAAGTTATGCCCTGGTTGGCTGAAATGCTCTGCGACGGCTTTCGGGAGCTTTTTAGCTGTGAACGCGCGATGTCCGTTTAACCTGACGTCCATTGATTGTCCCGTTTCACCGATGTATTGTTTCTAACAGGAGGAACATTCACGCATATAAATGGCATCCTAACTTGTACGATAAAGCTAGTTTACACTTCTTGCGTTTAACTATTTGCAGTGCTTTTAATTTGAATGTCACTTTGAAGGTGCCTGAAGCTTTTGCACCTGGGGCGACAACATGCCTTTATTACGGGGAAATGAAGTTGGCTGACTTTTGCGGGCACGAACATGTCCTTGAAGTTTCCGTTGCGGTGATAGGTAACCCTTAGTACATCCGGGAACGCTTTTCTCAGGCGCTCGTTACTTGATAATAGTGGGCAATAGTTTCATAAATTGTTGTTTATGTTTCGGACGACATTCGAATAGTTTGTTATAAAGGCTCGCGGTATGTCATATTCTGGTGTAGGCTGTTTGTTAGCTAATGCCGACTGCTTCTCCAATCTTGACGCAATATGATAAGCTCTGTCGCAAGCAACTTGTGGATAGTTTCTTTCTGCCAGCGTTTCTTTGAGGGGATTTAGGTGGTAGATATAATCCTTGTCTTCCAAGTCATTTGAGTGACATTATTTGTTGAATATGTGCTAGGCGATATGAGTACTGGGTTGTTAAACCGAAAACGAAGGACAGCACACTTATTGGCATTCAGGTTTATGATGTATGTTGAATACTGTCATACGCTTCATATATATGTAAAGTAACTAAAGCAGCGTACTTTCTTTTCTTTCTTTTGTGCCGGGCCATCTTAATGCGACTTTCAAGATCTTCATGCGCGTGTCACATTGAATAACCAGGTCTAAATTCAATTTCACAGGGATTCAACAACTGATTTTCGTTAAAAAATTCTTTAATACGCCCATGGAGCACACTTTCAGTAAGTTTCACTATGTTTGATTTTAACGCCATTTGGCGTTATGTTGTCAATGGTAGATCCTGCCCCTCGTTATTTATGTAACGGGATAACGGGAATATTTGGCCTGGGCTTAACAGAAGCCGTTATTTTTTTGGTTGGGGTCTCCACATTGCGATTCAGCCACCGGGCGCTTGCTGCACGG
The DNA here is from genome assembly GCF_023375885.2 of Dermacentor andersoni. Lineage (NCBI taxonomy): Eukaryota > Metazoa > Arthropoda > Arachnida > Ixodida > Ixodidae > Dermacentor > Dermacentor andersoni. The sequence continues at coordinate 156,093,227 of NC_092820.1, forward strand.
TTCATAAGTTTCTTACGGAATCCAACTGAATGTCCTGCAACAATCCTTTCCTCTTTGTGTACCTTTAACTTAATTATTATTCATTCGATCTCACTTTACTGTTTTAATTTTAACTGGTAATTCTACATAATACAGCGCTAAGTCCATGGATGTTCGGGAACTTATTCATTTTAAATAGGAATAATGCATCCATTTCCTGCATCCATTTCCTGGCCCCATAGTGGATAGGAGCCACGTACATGATAGGAAACAACAGCAGCAGCTTGCGGGGCAGCCTCGTACACGATACTTAAAGGACATGGTTAGTTGCCCAAAATCAGTAGCACAACCACGCATTGAACGCAACGTCTAGCGCACACAGCACACGCTGAGGGGGGCAGAAGTATCGCCATTCCACGAAAAAGGTGTTCCCGACCCGACGACTCGTCGTCTACTGCCGGACGCAGAAAAGTGATGTCTGTGACGTAACTTTTGTGATATGAAGTAACGAACGACGCTTGTGACGTAACGCGCCAGGCAAACAGGCTTTCAGTAATATCTAGGAGGTGTTGGCTCCCTCGATGGCGAGAAGAAAATTTTCACGCTTAGCAAAGCCTGTTTGACATGAACGGCGATTTCTGCACTGTTCTCTTCTGCATGAGTATGAGTAGATATTGATGTATGACTTGCTGTTACGATTATTCAATGCAATAACCAGCACCAAGTTGCATGCAGAAAGAAAGTCACCGGAATCTCTTTAAAGGGACACTAAAGCGAAACAATAAATCAGTTTAGACAAATGAAGCATTGTTTTAGAACCCTGGAGGCAGTCATTTAAAAAAAATTGTTTGTACATTAGATGAGAAAATGAAGGTCCAAGTATCAGTATTTGAATTTCGTGCCGAAACCCCAGCGCGGGTACGTCAGCATGACGTCAGGGATTCCAAAGTATGTTTTCGCATTTGGGCCAGGTTGGCTGAATAAAGGTTTCCGAAACTTGCCATGTTTAATATTAGGTTCCTTTAGAACACAGTGTAGTCAATCTGTACCGCTATATATAATTAGTAGGCCCTAGAAGATGCCATCAAAATCCAAGACGTCACAGCCCCCAAGTGCGGGAACTTAGGTAGGCGTCGCCACCCGTATTTCGTTCTTGCGCTTTTTCTGGCTTACCAAACGTCTTATCGTTGTAAGAGTGGTGTTTTTGGCGTTGCAGAACGGTAATTAACTGATGCAGAAGAAAGCATTTTTCACTTTAGTGTCCCTTTAAGAAAAAAGTGCCATTCGGTGGATTAGTCCATAGATGGAGTAAGTAGCGCTAAGGAGACATGAAAAAAAACTAGAATATTGGCGAAAGTTCGCGTTCCTGTAGACGCGTATTTACCGGGAATAATCGGTAAAAATTGCCGGCGTCTTTGTATTGCAGTGAAATACAATCGCCCGTTTAATTAAGTTCTTTTTCATCGATGCTGCTGGCAGGCCTGTCGAGTCTCTGCGATAAGCTGCCTGAATGAAACAGCTGCACACCTGCGAGACCAGGCAGAATCAGCCCAATTTCCAGCGAAGCCCTTTCTTTCAAGCAGTTGCATTAACATTTTCAATTACCAAATAAAGCACACTTTAAGGTTTCGCTGGAATATCACTCATGGCACCAACTCATTTCACGCAAATTTAACCTGGGTATCACATTTCGTTCTCTTAGGACAACGGGGAAACAGGCGTAAACCGCTTCCATGACGATGTAATTCTTGGACAGACATTTAACTTGGTCCCTAAGAAAAGGTAAGCAATAATCCGTAATCAACCGATACTTTCAAACCGCCCGCAGATCCCCCGTTATAAGAAAACTAACTTTTGAAGCGTGAACTCTGTAGCACATTTGACTTCTTAAGAACAGTGCGCAAGCATAGTCGTTTCTTAAAATACGCATCTAGTGCTCTCGAACACTTCCATAAGTAATGTTCTACAGAATCTGTTATTTACCCACATAATTTAAACTTTAGCCGTACTTCACCCAGAACATCACAGTCAAATATAACCAAAATGCTTTGTTAGTTTTGTTCTTCGAGGAGATGGGAAAATTCAAGTGCACACCTCGTACAACGCACTCTAATAGAGAAAAAAGCGAGTGTAAAATATTTATTTTCAAAACACTTAAGTAACTTGCGCACTTCAAGCTTTTGGTATACGCACCTCACTCATAGCAAGGCAAGCATTCACTCCAAAAAAATTACTGATGGCTCCTTTGGCTCTCCAGAAACAAAGATATGCCTTTCTAAGCCTTTTCTATAGCAACGAAACGAGATAACCGCAATCTTAACTTAGTCCCTAATATTGCTAAATCTTTTCCTTTCTTCTTCTCTCCCATCTTCTACACTCGCGGCGTTCCGGTGGCACCGGAGTGCAAAAACCGCTCGCTCACCGTCGTTTGGGGGGTCACCAGGGTGGTTGGTCACTAAGATCACCAAGTGGAAAAAATATATTCTGGAGCCCCCAACTGCATGGCGTCCCTCCTACTCTCTGTGCGGTTTCGGGACTTCAAAAGCCTACGATTCACTTTCTCACCCCATCTGCTTCCTTTCAAGTGAGGCTAAGCAAGTCCCACATGTTCTAGAGACAGACTTCTTTGACCGCAATGTAATTATTTGTAATTACATTGCGTGTAATTGCATGCAATTCCTTTCACCTCCATTTCCTAAACTGAGAGGGTAAGGACACCCCTCTCGTGGAGGCGCAAAATTGGTGTGCCTCCCTTCATCATCATCATCAGCCTGGTTACGCCCACTGCAGGGCAAAGGCCTCTCCCATACTTCTCCGACTACCCCGGTCATGTACTAATTGTGGCCATGTTGTCCCTGCAAACTTCTTGATCTCATCCGCCCAACTAACTTTCTGCCGCCCTCTACTACGCTTCCCTTCCCTTGGAATCCATTCCGTAGCTCTTAATCACCATCGGTTATCTTCCCTCATTACATGTCCTGCCCACGCCCATTTCATTTTCTTGATTTCAACTAAGATATCATTAACTCGCGTTCGCTCCCTCACCCAATCTGCCCTTTTCTTATCCCTTAACGTTACACCTATCATTCTTCTTTCCATAGCTCGTTGCGTCGTCCTCAATTTAAGTAGAACCCTTTTCGTAAGCCTCCAGGTTTCTGCCCCGTACGTGAGTACTGGTAAGACACAGCTGTTATAAACTTTTCTCTTGAGGGATAATGGCAATCTGCTGTTCATGATCTGAGAATGGCTGCCAAACGCACCTCAGCCCACTCTTATTCTTCTCATTATTTCCGTCTCATGATACGGATCCGCAGTCACTACCTGTCCTAAGTAGATGTATTCCCTTACCACTTCCAGTGCCTCGCTACCTATCGTAAACTGCTGTTCTCTTCCGAGACTGTCAAACATTACTTTAGTTTTCTGCAGATTAATTTTTAGACCCACCCTTCGGCTTTGCCTCTCCAGGTCAGTGAGCATGCATTGCAGTTGGTCCCCTGAGTTACTAAGCAAGGCAATATCATCAGCGAATGGCAAGTTACTAAGGTATTCTCCATTAACTCTTATCCCCAATTCTTCCCAATCCAGGTCTCTGAATACCTCCTGTAAACACGCTGTGAACAGCATTGGCAAGATCGTATCTCCCTGCCTGACGCCTTTCTTTATTGGGATTTTGTTGCTTTCTTTATGGAGGACTACGGTGCCTGTGGATCCGCTATAGATATCTTTCAGTATTTTTACATACGGCTCGTCTACACCCTGATTCCGCAATGCCTCCATGACTGCTGAGGTTTCGACTGAATCAAACGCTTTCTCATAACCAATGAAAGCTATATATAAAGGTTGGTTATATTCCGCACATTTTTCTATCAGCTGATTGATAGTGTGAATATGGTCTATTGTTGAGTAGCCTTTACGGAATCCTGCCTGGTCCTTTGGTTGACGGAAGTGTAAGGTGTTCCTGATTCGATTTGCAAATACCTTAGTAAATACTTTGTAGGCAACGGACAGTAAGCTGATCGGTCTATAATTTTTCAAGTCTTTGGCGTCCCCTTTCTTATGGATTAGGATTATGTTAGCGTTTTTCCAAGATTCGGGTACGCTCGAAGTCATGAGGCATTGCGTATACAGGGTGGCCAGTTTCTCTAGAACAATCTGCCCACCATCCTTCAACAAATCTGCTGTTACCTGATCCTCCCCAGCTGCCTTCCCCCTTTGCATAGCTTCCAAGGCTTTTTTTACTTCTTCCGGCGTTACCTGTGGGATTTCGAATTCCTCTAGACTATTCTCTCTTCCATTATGGTCGTGGGTACCACTGGTACTGTATAAATCTCTATAGAACTCCTCAGCCACTTGAACTATCTCATCCATATTACTAATGATATTGCCGGCTTTGTCTCTTAACGCATACATCCGATTCTTGCCAATTCCTAGTTTCTTCTTCACTGCTTTTAGGCTTCCTCCGTTCCTGAGAGCATGTTTAATTCTATCCATATTATACTTCCTTATGTCAGCTGTCTTACGCTTGTTGATTAACTTCGAAAGTTCTGCCAGTTCTATTTTAGCTGTAGGGTTAGAGGCTTTCATACATTGTCGTTTCTTGATCAGATCTTTCGTCTCCTGCGATAGCTTACTGGTATTCTGTCTAACGGAGTTACCACCGACTTCTATTGCACACTCCTTAATGATGCCCACAAGACTGTCGTTCATTGCTTCAACACTAAGGTTTTCTTCCTGAGTTAAAGCTGAATACCTGTTCTGTAGCTTGATCTGGAATTCGTATATTTTCCCTCTTAGCGCTAACCCATTTATCGGCTTCTTATGTACCAGTTTCTTCCGTTCCCTCCTCACGTCTAGGCTAATTCGAGTTCTTATCAACCTATGGTCACTGCAGCGCACCTCACCTTGCTGAGCACGTCCGCATCTTGTATGATACCTGGGTTAGCGCAGAGTATGAGGTCTACTTCATTTGTAGTCTCGCCGTTCGGGCTCCTCCACGTCCACTTTCGGCTATCCCGCTTGTGGAAGAAGGTATTCATTATCCGCATATTATTCTGTTCCGCAAGCTCTACTAATAACTCTCCCCTGCTATTCCTAGTGCCTATGCCATATTCCCCCACTGCCTTGTTTCCAGCCTGCTTCTAGCCTACCTTGGCATTGAGGTCGCCCATCAGTATAGTGTATTTTGTTTTGACTTTACCCATCGCCGATTCCACGTTTTCATAGAAGCTTTCGACTTCCTGGTCATCGTGACTGGATGTAGGGGCGTAGACCTGTACAACCTTCATTTTGTACCTTTTATTGAGTTTCACAACAAGACCTGCCACTGTCTCGTTAATGCTATAGAATTCCTGTATGTTACCAGCCATATTCTTATTAACCTCACATCCGACTCCTAGTTCTCGTCTCTCCGCTAATCCCCGGTAGCACAGAATGTGCCCGCTTTTTAGCACTGTATATGCTTCTTTTGTCCTCCTAACTTCACTGAGCCCTATTATATCCCATTTACTGCCCTCCAATTCCTCCAATAGCACTGCTAGACTCGCCTCACTAGATAACGTTCTAGCGTTAAACTTTGCCAGGTTCGTATTCCAATGGCAGCCTGTCCGGAGCCAGGGATTCTTAGCATCCTCTGCTGCGTCGCAGGTCTGACCGCCGCCGTGGTCAGTTGCTTCGCAGCTGCTGGGGACTGAGGGCCGGGGTTTGATTGTTGTGTTCATATAGGAGGTTGTGGCCAAGTACTGCACCAGGGTAGCCGATCCTGCTCTGGTGAGGGAGTGCGTTGCCGGTTCTGGTCACAGGGATCAGGCCACACTCCGGGCCTGTTTATGCAATTTTATCAACACGCGGATTGTTTTTTTTTAATCAGGTGGAAAATTGCGCGGCACCGGGATTCGAACCACGGACCTCTTGCACGCGAGGCGGGTGTTCTACCTCTACGCCACCGCTGCACTTTTTTTTTTTTTTTTTTTTTCTTTATTGCCGACTTCAACACGTCAGTTTACAAAATCAGTCCGCGCGAAGAACACAACACGTATGCTAAAAATACGTCGCCCTCACTTGGGGTTACGTGATGAGATTAAAATTCACGCATGTGTAGCAAAGCTTCCATTCTTGGAAGCCACTCAGGCACTGGGTCTTGTATCTTGTATCCTTCAATAGCTCTGCTAACAGATTCACAAAAATACTGTCTTATCGGCCTGGCATCAATGTCTGCGTGGCTGACCGCCATCCTGGATCGCCAAATACTGTACAGGCCCAATATCATAATCATGTCAAAAGGAACCCCGTCTTCACTCTCGACGGGTAGAAATCTAATTCCGAAAGCATCAACCGGTAAGTCTTTTTTAATCGTGCGTTGGAGAATGTCCCAAAAGAAAAGGGCTTCCCAACAATCTAAGAAAACATGTTCGATAGTTTCCGGCTTCCGGCGTATGAAACAATGATTTCCCCAAGGCACAAAGAAACCCTTCGCTTCCAAATACGTCTTGACTTCAAGAGTGTTCGTATGGAGCTTAAAGAAGAAACTTTTAACTCCGCCTGGTACAGTCATTCTTTTCACACGTTTTAGAACTGACTGCCATGGACCTGCACAGTACAACGACCTGTACAACGGTACCGGAAGAAAGACCTCACACAGGTCCTTATAAAGTTTCTTTCGCGACACCACTGACAAATATTCAAACGAAAATCGCACTTGCAAGACGCGACATGCCATGTACACCTCTTTAAGGAAGCCAAAAATGCTCCCTTGCATACTCTCCGAACTAACAACCAAATTTGGCAAAACCCTGCCCAACCTAACCTGACACACAGTTCGCAAAAAGGGGTCATTCGTGTCACGAAAAAACATAAATCGGTTAACCAACTGGCGCAGATATAGATGGTTTGGCCCATCTACGCCACCGCTGCACGCTTCCCTTCGTTGGGAGTAATTATAAAGCGTTTAGCTTTCATGGGGAGCTATCCGCGATTTATTCTTGTCTATTCCTTCTAGTGGACCAAAACGAGTGTACTCCAAAAGCGTGGTAAAATTCGCACTGGTGGTACCCTGGGGTACCACGCGGTGGTACTGCATTAAGGCAAGGTAGTGAGTGGAGCGTTCTCACATTGTTCCCTCATGGCTGCTGGCGTTTTGAGATGCCGCTACTAAGAAGCTGCGCCTCTGGCCGAAGACGCAGGCACTGCCGTTTGACACACTACGCAGGTTTCGAACTGGTCATTCAAGAAGAGGCGCTTGAACTACGGGTTGGCTCTCGCATATCGGGTAAGGTAGCGCGGTAAGGGGATGCGCCATACGTTACACATGGTGTAACTTAGTACCACGAATAGCCTCCTCCCAATGCGTGCTAAACGCATTCTTGAATGGCAACTGGACTTTACCACTGCATTATTTTTCGCAACTGTTAATTCGTTCTCGTCGAAAAATGCCTGACGTACCTACGTCTAAAAGATCCTGACAGACACGACAACGCAACTTGGGTACTGCAATGTCTGCGTCATTTCTGTACTGTCGACCACCTTTCTCCGACCCCAGTTAAACCCAATTATAAGCTCCAATATTACCAGATACAAAGTTCTTTTGAGCGCGGACTCAAGTTCATTCATCTCTGGCGAAAGACGCAGTTCGCTCGCTAGAACACTTGCCAACGTCGATACGCGGGTGACCGAGCATCTTCCTCCAATTGTCGTTCGTGCGCAGAAGCACGCAGAAGCACCATTCTGTGTTCTTTTCTCACACGCCTTTTCGCCTTGTAGGCTGGCGAATGGGATGGCCATGTGATCCACGTCCCCACTCACAACACATCGGAAATGTATTACCTTTTCTACGAGATATTTAGTCCGTAGTGCTCTATTACTGTTCCTTTTTCTCACAGTGGTGAGAAGACGTTCACTGTGGACGTGTCTGACTGAAAAAGTATGCGCTTTTATAATTGGCTGGTGATCGTTTGTCCTCCATGGCCTCCTGTTCGGCAACAAGCGAATTGGTCAGCAAAGCGATGATCGATGTTTGTCAGGGCGTTCAAATCACCTTACCCTATCTGAGAAATAACATGTGCACTTACTTACCTGTTTATGGCCCTTTACTTCGTTGCTTCGTCAAAGAAACGTTTCCGGTGCCTACATCTTTCGCGATTTTTATTCCTTCATGCCGCGTGAGAGCGAGAGCAGAGTGAAGGGCAGGTCGTTTTCTATTTTTATTTGTACGTTACTTTTAGGACGTTTGCCCTTTTTTTACAAGGACCTCAGTTGAGCAGTAGAAATCGGAGAAAAATTCAATTCGATGTTCCTGCTAGCGTGACCTTTTGAGATTGTAATTGACGTCTTTCTTGGCGCCTTGACGCCAGCTCGTTTGCACTTTATTCTTTCATCACAAGATGTACCAGCTCGCGCGGTCAGCACTCGCATGACAAGCTTAAATCAATGGCCTATATAACCAATTGGCCGCACTATATACATAAACAAAAATGTTAAATATTTTTCTAGCTCGCCCATGTCATGCAGCCCAATTTCACTTGAGCTAGATTACTCTTAGAGGCACACATTATTTGCACAAAAAATGAAACTGAATATTTCCTTGATTAAAGAATCTGTGCTAATAAACATTTCAACTAATTACATTACGCTACATATTCCAATTTATGAATCGTAGCCGGGGACACTTAAAGTGATAGCCACTTCGAACAAATTCTGAGGATGACGCCAGTTTCAATATATTCGTTCCTGAAGTTTACGATGATATACATTGGTGTTTCCGTAGCTTTCGAGATTCAGTGCATGAAAAGGCGTTTCGTTAAAAAAGTAAATGGAAGAAGAGTGGATTTTTATGGCAAGTTTCACTGCGCTTATCCCAAAACTGGTGCTTGCTTCAAAACTATATCCAAGTTAGTGTTTCTTATGAAACCACTGACTTCGATTCATGCTTTACAATACGTGCCCTACATTAATTAGTTAATGTGTATTAACTACAGTTCTGTTATCCAGGCAGTTAAGCATGTTAATTAGCAGTGTGTGTAGTGTATAACACTTCGAGTAAGATAGTTAAATCTGTATGTAAATTTGTGCGAAGTACCACAGGTGAGTAAAAGAACTCACCTGTATATATATATATATATATATATATATATATATATGAAGGATGTTGTTTATAACGTACAAAAAAATTCTATAACCAGGCTACAAGTATAGTCAACATTTCGTTATTTCAGAGTTTCCATGTGATGCGACTGTGGTATAAAGTTTGTAAGCAGGGATAAGGTGCCTCAGAAAGGCTGGCCACCGTTTCGATAGGAGGACCTGTCTTCGGCAAAGGCGGCCTCGTCATCCTGGGCATGGTAGTTTGAAAGGGTTAGTGCAGTGACGTCACGTGCGGGTGTTGTCGCTGGATGCGAGTATACTTCTCTAATTACGTGTGTTTCAAAAGCATGAATTTCGTAGTTAACTAATTTATCAGTGCCTTCGGGGCAGTTATGCCTTGTGAACCCTTTTCCCATGTACACCTCACCCTTCCGTTTTTTTCTGTTGTCACCCTCCTGTTTGTTTTCCATTTATTTTTCTTTCTTCCTACTATTTCTTTTGTTTTAAAATTTTTCGCTCTTATTTCTTTTAATTTCTTTTTTTTTGAAGACCCACACTGACACATTCCAATGTCCCAGACTGCAGGATACCTTTTCCTGCATCTCGACCAGACAGGGTTATGCCACTTCTGTATACCACGATGACGACGCCTACACCAAACTATTGAGGCGAACGTCCATTCAAAGACCAAGCTGCTGCCTTCCAACTATCCTGTCCATTACCCCCAAACTCCGTGTCGCCATTTTAACACCTTAAAAATTTGTCGACGCATTGCTGCTACGCTACTCATGTCAATCTTTCAACTCATGTCTTCTTGTCATTTGCACACTGAGCGGCTGACCGGCACTTCTGAAATCACAAACGCATCCTGTTTACGACACCTCTGGAGGCTGCCTAACCTTTCGCTCCCCCAACACCACACGCGTCTATGTCCTTCTTTTTGCTTCTTTTTTTTTTTCTGCCACCTTCTCACTCTACCGCCCTTGTCCCCTCGTCTTAAAAAGCACGCCTAGAGAAACTACGTCTGGAAACCACGTCTTAGAAACCACGCCTAGAGACGTCAAACGAACGCGTTCACTTTCTTCTCAGTCTTGCCCTTTACAGTCAGCCACCACCGACAACGACAGCACGTGACGTCCCACTCTAGTAACCCGCTAGAACTAAACTTCCGAGGATGATGAGGCCACCTTCTACGGAAATAGGTCCTCCTATCGAAACATTAACAAGCCTTTCTGATGTACCTTTATACCACGTGTGCTACTCCGCCTGTCAGCCCCCCTTTTTGATTTTCTATTTCCTCTCTTCGACGTAATTCGGAATCACATCGGATTATGGTCGAGGAAAAGCCACTTGGAAAAAAGATTTTGCTTAAATCTGCGAGATGGATGTTTCTATTATCATCCAGTCGCTACACAAGCAACCAAACAAGTGGTACTGCCATAAGCGCTGTGTAGAAGAACACAGAAATATGCAGTAAAGAAGCCACAGTGGCCCAGCCTCTGTGCCAAACATAAAATTATTCCGCAAAAAAACATGCATCGTGGCAAATTCGTTATGCATTCACATGTACCTTTGAAAGCCGCTTTCTTCATTACTACTTCACTCCGTTACACCTGAACAATATGGAGACGTCGGGTATTGCTATATTCCTGCAGGTATGATAGAACAGCATGGCTATGTAAGTATCTTTTTCCATTCCTCTGAAATGAAGGTGTTGCACATTTCTTGTTAGAATATGATTAAAAACATTACTTTCCAGCATTCAACAAATCCCCTGAAATCTAAGGGCTGATGGTCAGCATTGCTGGCGTAATGTTTTATTTTTGTACTGTAAGAGCACGAAGAAGGACAAGAAGGACACAACACAAATACATACATTATGAATTCTCAGTCGCAATGCAGATAGTTTTCTGTTGTTCTCTGTTCTAAACATGTCTGAGAACAGTGTGATATGCAAACTGTTTTAAATAATGAGATACCACGAAAAGCAACATGACGAAGCTAACGAGATGTTTGCTTTGTCTCCATCTTTCGTAACATTTCAGTCCTGCATGTCACGCTATAGAGCGACATCTGAAAAAGGGGTGGTCGATTTCCATTCCTATGTGTACATTGTGATATGACGTCTGCCTTTTTGCCTGAAGCGCAAAAGGGCAAAAGGCTCTCCTATACTCAGTTGGTCGTAGAATACGGCTGAAAATTCCATTAGGCGTTCCTGCTGGCGCGGCCTTTTGGGACTGTAGTTGACGTCTTTCTTGGGGCATTGACCACAGCTCATCTGCGTCGCATTCTTTTATTAGCATATGCCCTAGGTCCTGCAGTCCCCACTGAAATGACAAGTTTAGGTCAAGAGCGTATATAGCCAAGTGGCAGCCATATATATATATATATATATATATATATATATATATATATATGTATATATATAGACCCGAAGAAAGGGGTTGCACAGAGAGGCCCGATCCAACAAACAAAGAGAATAAGGAAAACATAGGGGAAATTACTTATGCTTACTATAGATAAATTAATAGTAATGAAAGTGGATGAAAAAACTACTTACCGCAGGTGGGGAACGATCCCACGTCTTCGCATCACGCGTGCGGATGCTCTAACCAATTGAGCTACCGCGGCGCAGTTTCCCCATCCACTTTCTTGGGTATTTATGCGTTACCACTAGAACTAACCTTGGGAGTGCTAGCGAGCTCCACCACTCACAAACCTTGGCGACGGTAAGCGACGGTAGAAGCGACGGCAAAAGATAAATAAAAGGCTGCTGTCTCATGTAATGTGATTGACCAAATATGCGCTTTCTCACATTCAGAGGGCCAAATCCATGAAACTTGTATCAGTTGCAGAAGAGTAGCCTACTGCAACTATAAGAACCTCATTCAAAAATGTAATGTATTACGGTTACCTACCCCACCACAGCAACTCAGTAATTACTGGAAAGTAGCCGATTACTTTAAGGCTTTTACTTATACTTCTCTTCTACTTTTACTAACATGCACGTACAAACACAGTGAATATAAAGAGCTGGCCTGGCTCTTTCGATGCGTTCTCTGTAGCCCTTCACACGTTTTTATGGTCAACTGCTTTTTATTTTTATTTTATTCTGCAATCTTTTCTCGTTTTCTTGTGAAGACTTCTGGCGGTGACATCGAAAACTCACATAATGTGGGCGATAGAGAGAAGGTCCTTGTAGCAACGTTCGAAGACCTCGCTCAAAAGATTGTGCTTAATCAATCCCGCGATGCTTGGGTCTTTGTTCTCTGGGTAGCGCAGCGCTTTATTGTTCAAGAGTCAGGGAAAGGCGCTTCTTAGAAGGCCAGTGAAGGGATGAAAAATGGTATTAGGTTATTCTTTGGCGTCAACTTCCGGACTGGCCATCGCTATCCATCCATCGAAGCGCCATTTCAATTTGTGGAACAACATCTGGAGCACCTTCTCTCGGCGACCTTTAATGATCAGCCATTTAGACCCAAACGACTAATTGCAACGGATTTCAGCAAACGTACACGTTCCTTGAAAAGATGGGCAAATCTGTAATGTAATTTAATATAACAATGCGTGTTATTCAATTCCCCAAATACTGATCATCTGTGACAATCACAGAAGTGGGTGTATATGAGTCCCGTAAAATCAAACAAATAGATCATATGACTCTAACTTTCAGAAACTGCCGTCTATATCAGAGGAGTCATAGGATGCACTTAGCGGCGAAGAATTGAGCAGCAGCTCTTACCGCTTATGAAGTCCGCCTATAAGCGCTTCCAGGAAAGAGGGAGACAGATTTATTACGAGAGAAAAACTCATATACGTCAGCATTCCAAAATAAGTGTGCAACTCTGCAAGCCTGCCACGTTTCGGTGTTCCAGGCGCAGTTTTAGGGCGCTCATTCTGGGAAGGAGGTAACCCATGTACAGGTGCGGCCACTGCTAGCAGAAACTCACGAGCCCGTGGCAGCACTGGCAGCGCTCTGCGGAGCGACACCACCAATGACTCGTGCAGTGTCGCCGCGCATGCGCAGTGAGTGCGATATCCGGAGCGCCCGGTGCGCCGTCTGCTACAGTTCCTCCCTCCCCCACTCCCACTCACACTGCTTTGATGTTCGCATTGCCACGTTGTGAACGGCAGCGAAGTTTTCTGACTAAAGCAGTATTCAGACGAGAGGATGAACCCGACGTAGGTCAGCGCCGAATCACGCCCCACAAAAACGCCGGAGACGAGGGGCTATAGGCATCAATTGGTCTAACCCAACCACGTCATGGTCGTTCTCGGAATAAATGAGCATTCCATGGCGCCATGTAAATCAAGACTACATGTCAGGTCGTGAACATCGCTGAATTCTTCTTGATGCAAAGGGGATAAAAAGCGCAGCTTCATACATATGTATTGCCGAGAATAACGAAGAGCTCGAGCACACCAACCCTTCGCGAAGTCAGTGGAATAATCGCAAATGTGAAAGACACACTGTCGCAAATATAATGACGCCAACTATTGATATGATCCTCTTCTTGTAACGTTCTTTTTTAAATACTGCCGCGTTTTTGTGCCACTTCAGCTCTTTGTATCATGTCCTTGCACAATGGCTATACTTCGACAAACGCTGCTCGACTATTCCCGATGGTGGTGCGACTAAGTATTAGACAATAGTTCCTGTCGTTCACCTGAAACACACGAACTGCGTGTGTCGTTTCTGAAATTCCTTGATGTTTCCTGCCACGCTGAATTATTCCAGGATTGTCGTTGCGAGCAATGCAACTGAGTGCTAATCGCTTCATCGGCTCAAACAACACAAGCTGGATGCGTGGTCCTGCAAGGCCGGCCATATATTGGGCGAGCACTCTCAAGGATTTCGTAGATATCTCGATACTCGGCACTGGACGCGTCGAAGTATAGGCCGACAGTGCACTTGGTACTGTGTGAAGATAGCGAACTTGGCACAGCGCCAGAATTTGCGTCGGCCGAAACGCAGACGCGTCTGGCGCTGATTTACGCAAGATTGCACTAAATAAAGGTAAGCGGACGAGCAACAAGCAGCACTTACAGAATTGCGGAAGCGAGTACAAACAGCCCCCGTACTGGCGCATTTCGACGACAAGGCTGAAACAGAAATCCACACAGACGCCAGCAACGTGGTGCTCGGTGCCGTACTCGTCCAGTGGCAAGACGGCGCAGGACGAGTAGCAGCCTACGGGAGCCGTAGTCTGACAAAGGCGGAGGTCAACTATTCAACGACTGAAAAAAAGTGTGTCGCCGTCGTTTGGGCCATCGGCCCAAACGACGGCGACGCTACATTCGACGCTACCTTCCGACGCGAGTTCCGACGCTACCTGTACGGCCGACCTTTTCGAGTAGTGAGTCACCAGCACTCACTGTGCTGGCTTGAGAGTCTTAGGGGCCCTTCAGGCTGCCTCGCTCGTTGGAACCACCGCCTTCAGGAGTACGACGTCACAGTGGTTTAACGCCGACTGCCTCTCACGTGCGCCTATACCTTTGAAGCCAAGTGATTTAGAGCAAGACTTCCTATTCCTTGGTGTGGTAGACACTGTCGAGATGACTGAGCTCCAGCGTGCAGAGAGTACATTGCTTCCCCTCATTTTATACCTCCAGGTAGCCGACGTTGTTGTCCCACGACCGATGTCACCAAGGCTGACTTATTACTGCCTCCGCAACAACGTTCTCTACAGAAAGAACTTCGAAAACAGCCTTCTTTTAACGATGGCCAACATCCAAAAAACCCGGGGCACAAATGCGCCCTTCGTCGTCTTCTCTCTGGCGATCGGTGCCTGTAGTGGGCCGCTCACTTCTCCTGATTGGGACTCGTAGTGGGCAGCTTACTTCGCATCATTATCACGAAAGTGATTATCCAAGAAAAGCGCTCCAGCTGTTTGCGTCCCAGCTTTTCGCACAGCAGGATGGCTGCTGCGATTGTCGCCCAAGTGGACTTGCCGCTGTGCAAGCCATAGTCCTGGTAAAGTGATAACTTCCATTTATTTTCTGAAAAAATCCAAGCACGGAGTTTTATAATCAGCGTTATTTTTTTTTACAAAGGAAGAAAGTTTTAAATGATCCTTAGCAAAAGAAAACATTCGAAATTCGGAATGCCTATATGCAGCATATAAAATCTGCCTGCATTAGAACGCCTGAAATTTCGTAACGTAGCCACACTGTGCTCCTCCACTTTCACTCATCGTTTCTCCGCTCTTTCGCGCTCCCTCATCGACCGTGACGCCGCCTACAACGCTTTAGCTTAGTAGACGACCTTTCGCAGAGTGAATGCACGCATACCAAGGCATTGCCCTTTAAGCATTCGCGTTGGCTTTCTAGCTCAAATTAACTTCATGTCAGCATAGAATTTCCACACGGATGGTTAAACAAGTTCAATGATGGCAGCCTTCTTTTTTTCCTGTTTTGATGACAAATTTAAAAAAAAAGTATCGAAACAAGTGCTAACGCCTTACAATGCCGACTCTAAATGTATCCCGTGCGCTGAAATTAGGTACGCAACATTTGTCAAGCGCCAGTCTCAAAGTGTTGTTGCTAACAGTTGTAAATAACATGCTTGCGATCGAATACCAACATGCTAGCCTCCAGGAAGCCCTCAGTCACTTAAATTATCCACGCCGTTTCTACCATGTGAATTCGCGGCGCGTATCAGCTATGATACACAAAGGCTGGCAGGGGACACGAACGATCGCTGCTCTGAAGGTATTACAAGAGTATTTATTACAAGCTACAGTGCCACCAACGTGCGTGCTTGCCAATCTTCTAAGCACGCTCAAAGGCTCAGAAGGGACCGCTGGAGCTTTTATGTATCATGTTCCTCGTGCCTCAAGGTCGACAGAAATATGCGCGGCCGATCATCGAGTTGGTACTCTACGTACGTAGAAAATGAAATCAGTTTTTTAGCACTCGTTCACAAAGCGGAAACGCGGTGACAGCGCTTCGCTCAGTCTCAAACAAGAGCATAGTGAGCTTACGTTGAGTAAATTATTTTTTTCAGGTTAGTGACATATCACGAGTAACCTTTCATCGTGAGTTAGCTCGTCCGTTCGCGAAGTGACGTACTTTTCGTGAACCGAGTTGCACTAAGGTGCATGCATGGAGGACAGCTGTGCACACTTCGAAATAACGTTCGTGAGGTTTGACGTTAGTGCAGTGATGACGGCGCAAAGAATTGCCGCGCTGTGACGCGGCCGAAATTACGGTAAGTGAAATGATGCAGTCGTTGTTAATCCGGCACCATCTTGTGTCTCTTTACATAATTAAACGCACCAGCCTAAGGGCCCTATACAGCAAGTGCGTCTCAGAGACATAGTTGTCGTACGAACTAATATTTGAACAAACGAACAAGAGAACAACTAAATGAATGACGAGTAAACCAGCCAGTGAACGAGTGGACAACCGCCCTTTTTCATTGCGAGTGCTCCACCGACGCCTCTTAACGTACACACACTGTAAAGCTGGCAAAAGTTAACACGTACGTCACAAATACTTATGGTGTTGTCGTTCGGCGAAGAACGCATTTAGGGAGAGCACGCACGTTTTCCCTTCGTGTCCCAAATCTACCGGGCGACCGCCAACGAAAAACATGAACAAAAGAGGCAAACAAAGCTATTCGCTCGGAAGAAGGCAAGTAAATAACCATAAAAGACGGAGTTCCTTTCGTAAGATGAGCTTTCACGTTCGAGCCTCAAATTTTGTCAGAAAAACTGTTCTGTGTTTTAAGTTTCGTAATCACTTTTTCGCGCGCAGCCTATCGCGCTTTCAAATTTAGGCCTGTTGGCATAAACAACGATTAGGCGCACCAAATACGAACATGTAGTGCTTACATAAACAAAATACACCACGCTGATATATGAATCGTGTTAAAGCGTGCATACAAATGGCAACATGCTCAGAGCAACGTGCGCAACATTGGCAACATTCGCAACAAATTACGCAAGCCTGACACATACTATACTATGACAGACTCTCAATTTGCCTCACATAGTCGTGTGGAGGATGTTGTCTGAATTTCTCCCTCCCAATTCGATTAATCCAAGTCTTTCTTCAACCTGTAGCGCCTACCGGACAGTATCGCGAAGAGTTTCTTGGCTTCGCTGAAACTATTTCGGAATCCGAAGGTTCAGCAGGTCATGGCGATGGAAAATGCCCTGAAGCGATGGCACATTTGTCACAAAACGTTGTTCAAGGCGTTCGCAAAAAAAAAAAAAAAAAGAAAACGCGGAAGAGCAAAGGCGCCAGCATGCGCTCCTCGCCAGTCGATAGACGCTTCTCAAGCGAAAATGGCAGTGAAGCACGGCTGTAAAGAAACGAGGCCGGTGCGAGGGCCCACATGATGCCATTAGGCCGATCCCGAAGCGGCGTCGGCCTCGGTCAGGGTGTGCGAGGAGGTGGCAGCATTCTGCAAATTGTGTGGCTACTTTACGCAGTTTAAGGGGTTTATTGTGGAGAAAGAAAAACGGAGGAGAAGGCCTACCCTCTCCGCACGCTATAGGAGAAAAGTGTGGAGGAAATGACGTAGTCATTTCTCCTTTATTTGCTTTTTAAGATTTCTTTTGTTTTGGAGGCCATGCTTTCAGGCCACAATGGCGGCTTTGATGTGGTTCTGTGCGCTGACAGATGTTCCGTGGGTTTCGTACCGTGGCAAAGACGCAGCGTGGGCAGGTTTGCATTAGTCTCCGTGTTTTGTTGCGCTGTGTTATCTGGAGCGTGCTCTCCCGGATGCTGCTGTGGCCAGGTGGGACAGGAGGAACTAAGCTCGTGAAATGAACGCGCATGCAACGCTGTACGCAATGTACCCCACCACGGCAATGACAACGGACGACGGAATATCCCCGGAAAATTTTGCCCTCTTCGGCGAAATCATGCTAATGTGCCATTGCAGGCCGCATACCGTGCGTTTCAGAATCTGTACAGTGAACGCCTAGCAGGTCAGTGATTCCTGCGTTCGAAAGCGCATGGTTCATTTGCGGCACGTAGAACGTACGTTATGCAAGAATTCATAGTCCTGGTTTTAGAACATTCGTGTTCAGTAACAACTTACTTTTATGCATATTAAAACACGCGTTGCTTAACTGTTGCTTGTTTCTTGCAGTACTCGTGACAGCACGAAGTCATTTAGGCAGAGCGCGTTTGAGGTTCATGCACACCTACACAGGTGTACCACAATACACGTGCTGATAAGCGTTACGCAGAATATGTGCATTTTGCTGCTTTCGGCACCATGCGCTGGCCAGTCGATGCTTCATCCGGGATGATAAGAAAGACGCGGCTGCTTTGTCTTAAGGAACGAATCCTCCCTACCACAGGCGTATCTTATCTGTGCGTGCGAGAAGCGCAGAGAAGTAAGGTTAGCGGATGCGCATCAAGAGTGAGCAAGGCTCCCCAAACGTACGCCTTGCGAACACATCAAATGGCTGTTCTATGGTGGCACGTAGGCCGGTTCTGCGCGCGTACTGTTCTACACCTTGCGCCGGCTATCGCAAAACGTTGATACCGTGAAGCTTCACTTACCGTCGGAAGAAGGCGTCTCAGGCCGCAGTCAATGAATCTAAACGCGGAGTCAGAAATGACATTCTCCCTCCTCGCCGGCGCCCTGTCGTAGTGATGCGCGACCACCCGAAATTCGTTCAATACAGCCACAGCGAGAATATGGGTTTGTGCTCAACAACTGCAAATGGATCGCAAATGGGTCGGTGTGTCGTACGTGTCTCCGGTGCGCTCTTGTAGTGCAGTGAGAATGCGTACATTTTTTCGTATCGCCAGACGTCTATCTCGCAAGTCCGTCTCAGAGCCCCAGGAAGCCAAAGCAGAGAAAAGCAAGTAGAGGGCAGCCATAAAGGTATCGTTCTTTAAAAACACGAAGAACTGGGCAGCGGCCGGTACCTGCGGTTGATGAGAACAGTTCAGGTGGCTGGTCTTTTAAAGCATGTTTTTTTCATAAAAACTGGTAAAAGCAGCCGATTCGACCTCGCTACCGAATTAGCGAAGTTAATTATGAACTTCTTTCAACAAGACTTCGGCAGCGGTAATGCAAGGAGACGTCGCGATTACATTTCTTTTAGTATTGCTGCGGAGCGCGCTCGTCCGGGCAGCCCGGTGGCGCGCAGCGCGGCATGGTTTCGCGAGAAATGTAAACTATAGAGGAGAACCGGGCCAATGTGATGGCGGAGCTACGCCAACTTCCGGCTTCACTTCCGCTTCGCAAAGGGCCCCTCCTCAGTTTTCCTGGCCTACGGTATTGTCGGTCAGCAGGAATTACGAGACCAGGGTCACGAAACGTGGTGCGCAGCTCCCGGATGTAGTTAGAAGCATCATGGGTGCAACGCGGCGACGACGCTAAGAATTCTCCAAGAAGGCGCAGGGGAACGCCGTAGACGAGTTCAGCCGAAGATCAATCTAGGTCGGCCTTCAGTGCTGCTCGGATGCCCAGAAGGACGCAGGGAAGTTGGACGAGCCAATGTTTCCTTGGCTGATGAGTGGTGAGGGCAGCCTTCAGTTGTCGATGAAGTCGTTCCACCATGCCATTCGCGGAAGGATGGTAGGCGATCGTGTGGATGTGTCAAACGCCCAGGATGTTGACAAGCGCGGTGAATAAGGCCGATTGAAACTGGCAGCCTGGGCGACACCCAGCCGCTCATGAAAGCTGTAGCAACTGTCTCTGCCGTAGTATATGTAATGAGAAACGCCTCTGGCCATCGGGTGAAGCGGTCCACAAATGTGAGCAGGTAATAGATCCCACGTGATGACGGGAGAGGGTCGACAATGTCGAGGTGTACATGGAAAAACCTCGCATCTGGAGACCAAAATGGGGAATTAGATGTGGCGATATGGCGGCAAATTTTAACACGCTGGCATTGAAGGTAGGTTTGCGCCCAGCGACGGACGCCTTCATTGATGCTAGGCCAAAGGAAGCGAGTCGTGACTAGCATCTGGGTCGCACGAATTACACAATGGCTCATGTTGTACAGTTGATCAAAAATTGCACGACGAAATCCCCAAGGTATGAAAGGTCGAGGAACACCAGTGGATGTCTCGCACGTTATCAATGAGGACGAAAACAAAAGCGGGCACTCATTGAAGGACAGGAATGAAGGCGATGCAGCTCAGGATCGTTGCGCTGTGCCGCTGCTGTGAACTCACTTCATTATGAACTCTAAGATAAAGCACAGTTGAGGGATCTCCCTTGCAGTGTAGTTGCTGCGATTCCGATTGAAGGCAAACCCCAGGGGCTTATGGTCTGTGACGAGATGAAAGTACCGGCCCTCCAGAAAGTGACGAAGATGCTTAATGGCGAGGTACACCGCAAGGAGTTCTCGATCAAATGTGCTATATTTAGCTTCACGTGGCTGCAGTTCTTGCGAGAAACAGCCAAAGAGGCTGCCAACCAGATACGTGCTGCTCGAGAACTGCGCCGACTGCCAAGCTCGATGCATCGGTGATGAGAATTGGGGCATCAGGAACGAGATGTACGAGCACGGTGGCGTCTGCCAGCACCTTCTAGGCAGTAGCGAAGGCAGATGCAGCTTCCTCACTCCACTCAAGTGGCGCAGCCGGATCTTTTGACTGTCAGTAGGTTGGTCAGAGGCTTCAGGAAATTGGCATTCTTCGGAAGAAAGCGCGTTGAAAGTTCGGTAGATCCAGGAATTGTCTCAGTCTCTTTAGTGAAGTCGGGGGTGGAAAGTCTTCAAATGTCTTCACTTTGCTAGCAAGAGGCCGATTACCTTGTTGGTGAAAAGGTGGCCTAAGAAGTCGATGGTAGCGACGCCGAAGATGCACTTGTTCGGATTAATGACGAGACCGTACTCATAAAGTCGTTGGAAAAGGGCGCGCAGGTGCCCTTCAGGCCTGGGGCTGGATGAGCTTGTGACGATATCATCAAGATAGGCGAACACGAAGTCGAGACATCGCGTGACCTCGTTGATAGTGCGCTGAAAATCTCTACAGCGTTGCGCAATCTAAAATGCATCATCACATTCTCGAAGATGCCGAAAGGGATGGTAATTGCCGTCTTCGGAACGTCAGCGGGTTCCACAGGTATCTTATAAGCTTTCACTAAGTCAGCTTTAGAAAAGACCGTGCATCCAGCCAAATTCGACGTGAAGTCTTGTATGTGAGGAAGTGGATAGCGGTCTGGTAAGGTGTGGGCGTTCAGAGCAAGGTAATCCCCTCATGTCGCCAGGATCTCCCTTTGGCACCATGTGAAGTGGCGATGCGCAGTTGCTTGAGGAACGTCACGCAATGCAGAGTTAGCGATGGCGAGACTGTCTCCAGGCAGTCGGCGGGGCCGAGTAAAGACGTCCAGTGGTCACGATGTGGTGAGTGATCAAGTGCTTCACCGGTGACTCTCTGGTATACGGCTTCGTAAGATTGGGAAAATCGGCGAGGATTTTTGCGTGCGGCGAAACGGGTGCGAGAACTCGAAGCCCCGTCGGCGAAGTGGTGCAGAGTACACCTTCGATGCAGAGGCGCGTGCTGTGATCGATGAGGCGATGAGAAAGCATATCTACCGCAAGGTTGAAGGAGCTGAGGAAGTCAGCGCCGAGAACAGCTTGCGAGGCATCAGCAAGAATGAAAATCCTCCGCAACGGACGGCGCAATCCAAGGTTAAATCCAAGACCGTTGGCCGTACATTTGTATGGTGGAGTTGTTTATCGCTTGGAGCGGGAAGGTCTGTTCGTTGCGACGAGGATCTGCACGAGAGGCCGGTATGACGCTAACCTGCGATGCGATCGCGCAAACAGCTCGCATTTCCGTTCGTTCGCTTGCCCTGTCGTGATTCGTCGGCGCCCGCGCCTTTCGTTACGGCCGCCATTGCGCCGGGGCCAGACCACAATATGCACATACGTCAAGCTACTGTCAATCATTCGAAAACCGAGTGGAGTCGTCTGCTAGCATGGAACCGTCGACGAGGCCGTTCGCTCCAAAGAATGAATGGCTGTTGCCATAGTAGCGCTTATAGCAGACGAAGCGCCTGTCATCTGCTCGTAATGTCTCTCGCCGCACATGGGTGGCTGTGACAGGGGACCCCTTTTTCGCCATTAAAACGTGACCCGCAGTCGCAGAACGTTAGCGATGGTAATTATTGAAAGCAATTGTAATCACAGTGACATTAAATGTTGTGCCTGCGCTCCGATAAATATGAATGGTGTGTTTTCTTATTGTTGAATGATATGAGCGCATTTGTCGAGAATGCTCGCCGTTTCACCTTGTGCTCAGGAAACCGCGTGCAGTGCTTGGTGCTCACTAGCCACTGAAGTGGGATTGCACACTCAATGACCCCGACGGGAACAGAGCCTACGAATCCTTTCTGGAAACAATACCTTCCATTTGCAATGAATTATTTCCTTCAGAAACGATAAAACGTAAACAGTGCACCCAAAAGCCAAACTTTACACATTACGTTAAGCTAAAATGAATGACAAATACTAGTCATGTCGTTGTTTTATTTAAACTAAAGAACCAAAAGACTTAAAAGCTTTTAAAACGTTTCGTAATCACCTGAATATAGAGCTTAAAAAAGCAGTAGGATATTATTGTACTGATCAGTTTGCCTGCGCCAGTAAACGCGCAAGCATCATGTGCAAAAAGCTAAACTATCTTATTGCGCATAAAGACTTTTCAGCTTAGCTCTATAATATTGAATGCTCCAGGAGTATCAGGGCAAGCGACAAACACTTTGAAAGTCTTTCTAGCTTTATAAGCACGCCTCTTGGGTCCAGTCAAGCTGCCTTTTTAGCCCAGGAGGACGTTTGTAGTGTATATTAGAAGAATTAATAAAGGTGAAATTTTAATAATGACCTTAGTGATGTTATTCGAGTCTAAGAGGCCAATTTTCTTGATCCAGTAAATGATAATGAAGTTATGTATGTATTTAAAATCCTAAATTATATTAGTTCCCTATATATAGATGGCCCCCAAATAAGGTCTATAAATTTGGTTTTTGACCGTCTTCAACGTACATATTTAATTTATGCATTGCTAATGCAGTCTTGTGTTGCAGAATACAAAATGCTTGTGTTACCGTAACATTGAAAAGGGCAACAAGAAGGATTTCGGGAACTAAAGGTGCGTATCTGTGCTTCCAATTTTTTTCCAAGGTATTCCAAAAAATAAGTCATCGGTTAAGTAAATTTCAGAAAAAACATTCTATTCTGAGAAATTTTTGAATGCAATGAAACAATAATTGGTATATTCGCGGATTTCGTTAAGGCTCTTCACCTCCTTGCTCACGACCTTTTAATTAGCAAACTTTACTGTTAGTGATATCGAGAAAACGCCGGAGTCTTACAGAAATCTTGCTTAAAAATTGCAAACAGTCTGTCAGCATTAACGGCTTCCTATCGGAAATGCGCATATTTACGCGTAGAGTCCCTGAAAAGCGCATATTAGGCGCTGCCCTTTTATTTTTGGCATTTGTATTAGCGATAGAGTGCCAACCTCAGCTGCGAATTTCATAATCTACGCCGATGACACGAGCATATTCTTTTCCGGAATTTATTTAGATGTCCTGCGGGTACTGCGAATCACGCCCTTGAAAACATATACAAACGAACCTAAAAAAAAAAGGATTATGTGTAAATGTTCCGAAAGCGAAAGGTTGTATATTTAGCGCAAGGACTAAAACTATATAATATTCCACTAGCCCCAGAGAAATGTACTTCACCTGTACTCCATCAGAAATTGTTCAGCCGCCTTGTTGGCTTAGCGGCTACTGTGTTGCGCTGCTGAGCAGGAGGGGCTCTGCTGGCCATCCACCTTCGTAGGGCCGAATGGCCTTAAACTTTTTAATTAAAGTGTTGACTGACGTATGTGGGTAGTGATATTCTATTACTTTTGGTGCTAATGTGTATTTTCATGTCAGCTTGTTTTTACTTCACTCTAAGAACAGTTTATACCCTTTGGCGTGCCCCCTACTGCCACACAACGATAATCGTCATCTGCCTTGATGCGTTTCCTTTCTTTATCGCTGCGAGCCCGGAACTTTCCAGTAACGAACGGCACGCGCGTTATCAGCATAGAACGGTTTACACACTTTGGAGCGCCCCTTTTGATAACGCGCGTGCCGTTCGTTATTGGAAAGTTCCGGGCTCGCAGCGATAAAGAAAGGAAACGCATCAAGGCAGATGACGATTATCATTGTGTGGCAGAAGGGGCACGCCAAAGGGTGTAAACTGTTCTTAGTGTTCATCTCTCGTTATTTTTTTCTTTGTCCGCGAGAAGGATCACGGACTTGCATGTCAATTTTATTTTTCTCACTAATCATGTATTTTGTTATATTATGCAGAACTTTGTATTGTTGCGGTTAAACGCTTTGTGAATGTTTAGTTTACTTATATTTTGCGTGACCTCATGCGGCTGCAATGACGCCAAAGTGTTATGCTTTACCACGGCTTTCGCTATCCAGCTATCGCTATCGTCATGCTATCGGCTATCGTGTATTGATGTGATCGCGAAATAAATTGAATTGAATGGAAAATTGAATTAAACTACTAAAGCTCTTGTAAGGTAGCTGGGCACGGTACCTTCAACATAGAACAGCTAGCTAGAGGAGTGAACCTCAACCCACTTCTCTGCATTTCGCATCATAAAGCTTTTCTCTCTCTCCGGGTTTTTTATGTGGCCTGTGTGTATACTTGTCGACGCGAGAGGAACCGCGAAAGGGTGATGTAAATATTCACAGTAAGGCTTTATTCTTCGCATAGTGAGGTCACTGCTCATGTCCGGAACAAAAGTGATATGTGCCGCATGGATACTTACCTGAGCCACCATCAAGGAGAAAGAGAGTATGAGGAGATACAGATTCGTGTGAAGAATGGCGGGGCTATCTCCATCGTTAAACAAATTAGGGTACAGGGACTCAACATTGAGTCGAAGGGAACTAACGGCGAAACTCTTAGAAAGCTCGTGACCAAGGTCACTAACGCCATTAGGCTGACCAGGAGAATCACGAACAAGTATCAGGGAATGAAGGAGGCTAGCACTGTTAGGCTCATTTACTCTTTTGCTATACGCCACATCATTTACGTAGCTAGCTGCGTACTTTAACTGGTACAAGGCAGAAAAGGACAAAATCAATACGTTCATAAGGAAAGCCTTTAAGCAGGTCATAGGCTTGCTCGAAAACACCCTTACGGAGAGATTAATGCAGCTGGGCATGCATAACAGGTTGGAATAATTATTTGAAGCTCAGCAGATAGCTCAGTTGGAAAGACTATCCTGCACCCAAACTGGCAGAAGTATACTTGATAAATTACAAATAAGTTACCATAACCAGAAAGGACCCAAGGTTGCGTTGGCTAGAGAGATCAGGAGCAGGATTCAAATCCCAAATTTACCCAAAAATGTGCACCCTGAATTCAATCAGGGCCGGAGAACGAGCCGGGCAAAAGGTCTACTCAAACACTATGGCAATGATGAGGAAGCGCTGTTCGTGGACGCCGCCGATTATTCAAATCACCAAGCTTTTACAGCAGTAGAAATTAGTACAAAGCAAGAAAGCTTACACAAGTGCTCAATCAAAACCAGGGTATCCGAGGTTGCGTAGGAGGGTGCCATCGCTCTGGCTATCTCATCTCCAAATATAGATACATTAGTAGCGACTCTCAATCGGATATATGAAATTACACCATAGCATGGATATCACTTGAAGCTGCAAGAATTCTAAACAGTAAAGCCGAACTCATATTATCCGAGGAAGTTTACGATAAGGAACTCATCTAGTTCCCAGCCCAAAGAGAGTGCGAATCCACCGCCACCCCTAACCTTAACGACTCTGTCCGTCGTGTTGCGCGAGGACTCACTAAACGCGCCCGATTAGGGAGGAGGCTGTGACCGAGGAGGAGATGGAACAGAATAGGAATAGACATTTTTCATTCAGTGAAATAACCCAGTTCTATAGAAAGTCGAAGTGTATACATCCACCTCCCAGCCCAAAATTCGACAGGCCTCAAACAGTTGACTGGAGGCGCCTTCAAACCAGAAATTACACGAACCCGGTATATCTTAATCGCATGTTTCCGGAATTATACCCTGATGCTAAATGTAAAGTATGTCATGATATAGAAGCCCCCCTACAGCATATACGCTAGGATTTCGAAATAGTGTAGAGGAGAATTGGGGTCACCCCGCATGGACTAGGGGCGCGGTGAAGAGCCGCACTGACTAGCTCAGATCTCCAGGACGAACTTTGGGCCAACCAGCAAGCCCGGGAAGCTTGCTGGATGGGCTTCAGAGGAGTCCTGCCCCCGGCGTGGCCTAGATTCAGGCCATTAATTTGCAAGATATTCAGTAAAGTTGTCACACACACACTTTAGACTCGCTAGCCACATCTCAGTACTGTCTAGTACTGTTAGCGTCCTCTTGCTCGCCATCATCTTTTTTCTTTCACTTGCTATTTATTTAATACATACTCTAGTCTGAAGATCCAGCATCGACGTGACAAAAGGAAGTTAGTGAACCAAGCTGCACAAGTTATACGAAAGTATATAGAAAGCATTACCACTGAGACAAGCAATAGACTAGCAAACATAATGAAATACACGTTGGAGGCAAAAATTTTACAGGTCTATAAAATTATTTTTATGCGCACAAAGGAAAAAAAGCAACCACAAGTTAGTTCGTGAATTGTCACAATATACAAAAGAGTGTGGCGTTGTCAACAATGAAGTTGAGTCATAATTATACATGTGATATTCTAAGTCAGGAAGGTCACTTTCTGAAAAACTATTTGGAGGCAGTGCGTTCCATTCGCTGATGGTTCGCGGTAAAAACGAGCGTTTGAAAAGGTTAGTACGTGCGAAGTATGGTGTCAGGTCGTGATTGCGGCTGTGTCTGGTCTGCCTGGAAAAACTGGGAGATAGGTATTCACCAGGATTTGTATTAAACAGTCGAATGTGGAGCAAGGAAAGAAACTTGAGCCTGGCGATTGTTCTGCGCTGTGCCAAAAGTGGGATGTCGTTACTAGCCATCAGTGAAGAAGGCGAATCAAGTTTGTGATAGGCGTTTTAGATGAGTGATACTGCTCCCGTCTGAACGATTCTAGTTTACAAACAATCAATTTAATATACGGGTCACAGGCCACGCTTGCGTGCTCTAGACTGGGTCGAATAAAAGTATTATATGCAAGAAGTTTGATCTGGGAGGGCGTATTCCTCAGTTTATGTCTAAGAAATCCCAATTTTCTAGAAGTAGATGAAGAAACGTCGTCAATATGGGTACCCCATGATAGTATATTTGTAATTCTGACTACCAAGTATTTAAAATTGTCGACTTCGAGGTCTGCGTTGCATGTGTCTTCGATTCAACAGTAGGCATCAGATGCCAGCACGGCTTCTGTTATAAGTGCACGTATCTTCATTTTTTATCAATGTCTATCTCTATTCAAGTGCACATTTAGGTGTGCGCAGTGAATTCATGGTTATCTGAGTTCACTACGAACAACGCTAGCGTGTAGTAGTTGAAAGATTGATGTCACCGTGCGGACGAACCCATTCATTAGTAGTGGGGATTCATTAACAGACTCCACTCTTTAGTTAGCAGGAAGCAAGCCATTTTTTGCTTTATTATAAATATATTATAACAAAATAAGCAAATTCATAAGGCGTAGGAGTCCTCAGTATCGTTTATTTGTCAAATTCACATGATAGTAAACGAAGCATTTCGCACTTTAGAACACTTAGATGAACAGCGCACCGGTTGTTTCTTCAGATTAAACTAAGTGAATATGTTTCTACAGAACAGGATGTATCCGAATTTGGTAGGTAGCTTGATGAATCCGTGTCAAGAAAAATTCTTTTTTTTTCAGAATAAGGCACATTTCATTCAGATAGCCGTATTGTTTTCCCTTTTGACGCCATATATTCGTTATAGCCGCTGTAAAAATAATACGTTTTTTAATGATAGTCAAGGAAATTCACATACAGTCGCGCCCAGGTTTATGCAACTCAGGTACAATGAACTACGAGTTACACATCATATTTTAGTCATTTCTTATTGTCAGCCGGTCTGCTACGATTCCGAAAAGAAGTACTTGCTTGTCTAAATTGCACAGCCATATGCTCGCATCAGCGGCTTCGTAAGTTTATTTATAATGGTTTATTCAGATATCTAGGTATCGCGCGAGCGGGCATTTCAGTCGGGGAGGATCGGCTAATAACATTCAATGCATTGTGCACTGTGCACTATAAAATGTGCACCATACAAGATAGAAAAAAAAGGGCATAAAGTTAACATATAGAAAGTTGCGGTTAGAGAGTCCGTTTCCCCTGTTCGTTCAGATAAATGTGTTTTAACTGCGAAGCATTTCTTAGCCTTGTCGGATCAAACGCGAGGTCACCCAAGGTCGCAGAGTTTGAAGATGATGATGTATTATTGGCATCCCTTTGAATGGCGGTGGTGACAAATAGTCGCCTAGCCTGGTTGAGTTAACCAGATATGCTAAACCTGCTTTTCATTTTAGAATTTGGATAAATCTCCTTCACGTTTTTTTCCCTTTCTCATCATCATTGATGGAGGGTGGGGCGGCAAAGGGGTTAATCCCCTCTTCCCCCGTATCGCCCCGAAGGAAAACTGCCGAACCAATTCTCAATAAAATTTCTTATATCTCTGTAGCAAACCTTCTCTATCTACCTTGTACCGCTACCTACACCCCAAGCGGACGGCCGCCGAACGCGTCGCCGAGACCAAGTGGCGCGGATTGTTCCGATTGGTGCACCGGTACTAGCAGGGCGCAGACGCGCACCTTCAACAGCACTTCGACGAAGCCACATTTGGTGTGGCATGTGGCATGTGGCATCTGTGATCGCCTCTGGTTCGTTCAAGACGTCGTCAGGGCGTCGCTGCCCGTGCATGTGGCGATCCTATGGCCAGCGTTTCCCCCTGGAGGACGTTAGTTTGCTTGTGCTGTGCTCCACGTGCAGGGATTCCATGAACAGGAACATGGCCCCTTGCCTCTCTCGAGGAAGTGGATTCTTTAGCCCGAGAGGCCCTCGTACCTTACGCCCCTTAACGAGATCACCGAACGCATCGTGTCGCCTCGAATCCCGTTCATGCGAGTGAGGCTCCTCATGCATGGTGGCCAGTTTGGTATCGTCGACCAAGCCGCCCACGTTCCGGTCGACGTGGAGGAGATGATGTGCTCGCTGCTCGGCAGTGTGACACCACGTGATCTTGTGTAAAAACAGACCCACTAGGCGAAGGGTGGCAAGCAGTGAAGGTGACTCTAAGGAACAAGAACAACACTCCGGACTGGGCGGCATGAAATCGAAAACAATATAAAGTTCCTGATGTATGGTTCCGTCACTGAGTTTCGAAATTGTGTCGCATTGACTTAGATGATGACGGAGGATGGTTTCCGCCATAATTTCGGCTTTCCCAAACAGATAGATACAGATTTATCATCACATTGCCGTTCTTCACTTCCCTCCTAGAATGCCTCGATAGCAGCGCCACCATCCAGAGTAGTGACCGCGTTTGAACGGTACCACGCGGCACGGCCGGCATTGTGGTATACGGCTACCGCAGTGAACGTACGCGGCGGGTGCGTCGCGGCCGGATCGAAATGCGGAACTTGTGCCGAAAATCGCACGAATGGGTCCGGCAGCAACTCGGTTGCGCTTCTCATTTCAGGCATAAAAAATGACTGGCTTTTGCGCCCCTTTGTGCACCGTATAGACGCGAAAAGAAGTCTCAGAGTGTTTCACTTCCCCCGAGACCCGTTGCGCAGAAAAAGCATAGGGAAAAGGATTCCTACGAGCAAGTCACCGAAAATGCTACGCCACAGAAATCTTTAAAAATTTTTGCAATACTGGGCTTGTAATATCTCTCCTACATTTGTTGGTGCTTAGTGCGGCAATGAAAAGGGGCATGCTTTTTTTTCAGCACACCTTTCCGGCATATTAAAGTAAAATATTGCTCTCTTGCCATACCGCGTGTCAGCTGCATGAGACCACAATAGATGTAAGCGCAACGTATTGCAAGTCAACGAAATTTCAATAAGACCGTAGGGAGCACACAAGTGGGGCAAGGATTGTTACGAGAATACTTTAGCAGGAGCTCAAGTCTCTATTACGATATTAAATACGCAGGAGGGAAAAATCATTTGCTGGCTTAAAATACATCAATGAGACATCGCTTACTTAAATAAAAAAAAGTTTCACCGCGTTTACACCTAATATGTTATATTAAGGATTCGATGCATCAAAAAGAAAATCTAGATCTTGGCAGTGTTAGAATTTTTTGGTGCACTGGAATATTTTCAGAAGTTAGCGAATATCGACCAGAGCCCACGGCTTCCTGCACTGAGGTGACGTCCGCCTCGGGAAAAAACTGTCGCCTGTTTATTTTTTATCCGATTAGCATTCTTTGTCTACTTTAGGCGTTTTCAATCCGTCCGTCCGTCCGTCCGTCCGTCCGTCCGTCCGTCCGTCCGTCCGTCCGTCTGTCTGTCTGTCTCTGTCTGTCTGTCTGTCTGTCTGTCTGTCTGTCTGTCTGTCTGTCTGTCTGTCTGTCTGTCTGTCTGTCTGTCTGTGTCTGTCTGTCTGTCTGTGTCTGTCTGTCTGTCTGTCTCTGTCTGTCTGTCTCTGTCTGTCTGTCTGTCTGTCTGTCTGTCTGTCTGTCTGTCTGTCTGTCTGTCTGTCTGTCTGTCTGTCTGTCTGTCTGTCTGTCTGTCTGTCTGTCTGTCTGTCTGTCTGTCTGTCTGTCATCTTACGCCAATGCAGTGGCTCAAGTCTACCAGTTCGGGCCACTAGGTAAGACAGGTGGTCGTTATGTCGTCGCGGTGCCCCATCGTCATCATTCCAGCTTCCTCATCGGACACTCGTCATGCCGTTGTCGTCACGCGTTCTACACCGACTTAGTGACCCAAGTTGTCTGATAGCTTGGACCACTATTTATGAGCTCGTGGTCATTGCATCGTCGTCATTACAGCGTTGTCATCCCGCTC
Organism: Dermacentor andersoni; assembly: GCF_023375885.2. NCBI lineage: Eukaryota > Metazoa > Arthropoda > Arachnida > Ixodida > Ixodidae > Dermacentor > Dermacentor andersoni. The sequence goes on from NC_092820.1 coordinate 156,124,233, forward strand.
TAACAGTCGTCGTATAACCGTTACATACGGGCCATTTCTCAGCATCAGTCACGTTCTCAGAGCGCAACCCCTCGACGACGTTTTCCAATTATGGTGTGCAGGTGAGCGGTGATCGTGTTACCAGACTCGCCAGACAGGCTGGTTAGCCTGCTCTCGTGTGTCGCCCAGGGAGCTTTCGACTCTAACCTTCCTCCCTCTCTCCCCCACCCTGAGTGACGCTTCCCGAAAGTAAACATGGATGTCAGCACGTTTGGAGGTACCTTTGTCGCGATAAAGCTTGCTTTGCAGCACTGAAAGGTCGCTCAGGGACGAACAGGCGAGGAGGCAGCGTGGGACGGCTGCGGCCATCGAAGGAGACAGCCCAGTGAGTGTCTCCATTGGCCGAACATGACGACACCTGTACGGGCTCGACGATTGGCTGAAAGCGACGTGATCCCGATGGACTGAAGGGGTTAAAAGCCAGCGAACGAACGAAAAGGGAGAGACTTTCAGAGACGTTCTTCTTGCCACGGGCCGCAGCATACGATGTGCTGCTGGCCATCGATGACATTTTACTGTTATTTTACTTGCTTGTAAGTCCTGTACGTAATGTAAATAAAGCTTCCGTTCTCAAAGTCCACCTTAACATCAGCCAACTCCTGCACGCGGCCGCAAATTCGTATCGTACACTCCTCATGCATTTCTTGTCATACTGTCGTCATGATGCTGTAATGTTCCTTTTATCATCGTAACTCCAGCTTCATCATCCGAATTTCGTCATGCCGTCGTCGTCACGCAGACTTCGTGATACAGTGCCTTTCAAGAAATCGTCGCTTTGCCTTCCTAGTCACCTTATTGTCCTCATGCCGTTGTCATGCGATCGTCCTCATTGCGTCGTCATACAATCATTTTCATTCGTTATTTATCATGCAATTGTTCTGAGCCGTCGAGGTCAACCATCTTCGTCATTCTAAGTTCATAATCAGACTTTTGTCATGCCATCGTCGTCACGCCATAGTCGTCAAACAGCCATCGTCATACTATTGTCATCATGTCACCGTCGTCACGCTGCCATGTTATCTTCATCACTTCATAACCGTCACCCAATTGTCGCGCCACTGTCTTCATACCGTCTGCGTCGTTCCTTCGACATCATTTCTTCTCCCTCATTTCATCGTAATTATGCTGCCGTTATTCAATTGTGATTATGCCGCCTTTTTCACGCCTTCGTCCTCATTCCGTCGTAGTCAGACAGTCGTTGTCATGCATTCGTTCTTAGAGCTGTGCACGGGCTTGGGCTGGCCCAAAAGCCCGGACCCGGCCCAGCCCGCGGGCCGGGCTCGGGCCATTTGGAGATACTCTTACTCGCGCTTGGGCCAGGCCCGTGCCAGGCTTTCTATGTCTCGGACGGACCGGTCGGGCTCCCCGACCTCGACTGCGTACCTTATGCGAAAGTATGCTTGTCGTCTCGCATGTAGGTACAGCAGGAAGTGCAATGTATTTATTCATCAAAAATGGAATCAACAGGGACGGGAGAAAAGTAAAAACGCTAACAAAAAGCAAACGAAAGCTAGGGGAGGCTCGGAATGCGTTTTCGGTTCTACCAAGTACCGACGCTTTGGAAAAGCCACCGCTTGCAGGCGCCTCCCAGTAGAAAGGCTGAGAAGGGAAGCGTTTGGGAAGCGAAGATAAGTCTGTGTACGGCGTACGCGGGGTCGCCTTTGCCACACATACAAATTAGCCAAGCGGTGGCGTATAGGGGGCTTTTGCACTCGGCACTGGTATTGCTTGAAGACTGGTCGTTGACCGAAGTCGACAGGAAGCACACGTCGTCACTGCCCATATTATTTCTTTTTGTGTCGGCGTCGCCTTATTGCAGGTCGGGCCGGGCCCGGGTCGGGTCTTAACCCGGCCTAAGGCCGAGCCGGGCTGGGCCGGGCGAACACAGGCTTCTTTAGCGTCGGGCCGGACCGCGCCGCCTGTGGTAGTGCAGGGCCCGGGCCGGGCGCCGGCTCAGAATTGCGGCCCGTGCACAGCTCTATTCGTTCTCATGAGGTCACCGTCATACAGTCACGGCCAAGCAATAGTCGTGATCCGGCCTTCGTCATTCGTCGTAGTCACGCCACCGTCGTCACACACTTCTCTTCATCTCATTATCATGATGCAGTCATCGACACGCTGTCGTTATACCATCGTCATCGTTTCAGAATTATCTATTTGTCGTCGTGCCTTCATTGTCATAGCGCCTTTGTCGTTCCATCAACATTATCCTGTCGTCATCCCGTTGTCCTCATGCCGTCATCGTCACGATATTATCGTTATACCATCTTCCTCTTTTCAAAATCGTTATCTATCTGTCGTCATGTCGTCACACCGCCTTTCCCGTCCCATCGACGCCATTCCTTCGTCATTCCACTGCCGTCACTTCGTCGTTGTCCTACAGTCTTCGTCATACCGACGTGCTCATGAAGATCATTGCAAACCGAGTGCCATAGGCAAAGTGAGCCGATACCAGATTCAGTGTATCCTGCACATAGCCTAGGCAACGGAGGCGTGGAACTGACCAGTACACATTTTAAATAAACGTGACTCCAGCAATACATTGTGTTGCTTCATTGCTTCAATGCTAATTGCGTTACCGTCGACAGCCATTCTGAGATGATAACAGCGGGGTTTGCGCCGCCGTTATCAGCCAAGCCTCTACCCTAATCTTGAGATGGCTTCTCCCATAATTAAGTTAATTTTTTTCTCTCTAGCGAATATCAAGTACTATTGAAAAATTTGAGGAGCTATATTTGCGATCTCGCAATATTACAACGAATAACTATATAACTATATTCCCTCTCTTAAAAAAAGCACCTGTTAGTGCGTTTGATAAGGAACAAAGCTGTCGTCTTAAACTGTAGACGTTTAGATGGACTATCGAGAAATTTTGTTTATGAAAGCATTATGTACATGCTGTAGCGAAATTTTTTTGCGTGTTAAATGCGCTGAGAGCCGCGTTTGACAAATGTCGGCTATCGGCTTTTGTCAACCATTTAAAATAGTGGAAAAATTAAGCTTCCAAATTTTCAGAAAGTGGTGTTCTGTATCTTTCAAAATCAACGCCACGAAGTCGCAAAGCTTGGAAAATGTGTACGAGGGCGTGGGGGTTGGAGAAGACGAGGATGCAGCTTCCCTTTTGAATGAGTCAGTTCGCAGTGGCAGTACAGGTGAATGCTGCACTTTTGTGGACTTCGTGCCCGCAAATTCCTGGCCTGGTGCAGGCGGGGACATGGAGTCGTGAGCGAGCGCGACGGTCCGCAAGTTCTCATCAAAGTCGGGACTCGTGTGTCACCGTTGGTGTTAGGAGCGAAGTTCTTTGGGTAGCTCCTGCTGCGCGTGGTGGTATCGTAGCAGCGGGTCAGTCACATTGCTTTCATGCAACTGGCTCTCCGACTGGATAAATCAGAAGTCCGGCGTGTCAACATGGACACCTTACAACTCCTGGAGGCCGCACATGTGCGGAAAGCCTGTCGGCACGTAAGGGTCCTCGTAACATCCGCCTTGGCCATGTCGCTGTGATCACGCTGGTATAGCAGGGTTCGACGGGGCGCTGTTGTTGGGGTCTGTTTGCATGTCATGCAGGAGTAGGCACGCCTCGAGGCTGAATCAGGTTGTCAATAACGAGAAGGTTCGTGAATGTCTGGTGCGAGCATCGGCAGGGACGAGGAGGTGGCACATTCCCGCGCAGCGTCCGGGAGTCACCGCTTCCATCAGGTGATCACATTACCATATCTCAGCTGTCCATTGAACGCAGGTGACCACAGGTCGGTACGCTGATGTCAAGATGTCCGGATGTTGGTTGGTTTTCCTCTACAAGTGCCCAGATGTTCTCATCGCGTGCTACCTGGCTGGAGCGTGGAAAGCACGCATCCGCATGCTTTCATAGATTGGCAGCTTCGTCGTCATCGTCCTGGTGATGACGGCAATGCCATACACCGATATTTGCATCCAGCTTAGCGGCAGCATAACTGCTGCGTGCAGAGCAGTCATTTTAGCCAAACGTCATTGCGGCCCAGAGCGGCCACTAGCACACGCCTCACAATCCGTTACTACGGCTACAATTCCCAGCAATTCTTGTCCGGTAAACATAAATTAACATTCCACGCAAAGTGAAATGGCTGACTCCCACCTGTACGATGATTGCAAATGCTCCCTTGCTTCTTTCCTGTATTATTGCGCCTACCCATTACGGGGCATTGGCCAAGAAACCGGTGGTTAAATGGGTGGGACACGGGGGAGAAAACATGAGGGAAAAATATGTGCATCCCACGCACTGTAGGAATCGATGTAAACGAAGCTTTCTATGCTGTTTTCTTTCATTGACGATAAACACCGATGGTGTTGATGGCGAATGTATAATTTCTTCCCAAACGAGACTGGTGAGTTGATAAATGTTAGCTTGCGTGCACCACAGTTGTTTGTCCGTCTGGTATGTATGCGGAATACACAGGGAGACGTGTTTGCTTCAGACGTTGTGCGCCGTTGTTCATAACCTCTGAGAGGGTTCAGCACTATCGTTATCTCACATGGCATATCGCATTCTGGCATAAGTGCTCAACTTTAATTGAATTATTGGGCTGCACGTGCCAAAACCGCGATATGATTATGAGACACAGCATAGTGACGCATTCCGGATTCATTTTGACACTCTGGTGTTCTTTAACGTGCACCTACATCTGAGTGCACTAGCGTTTCTGTATTTTGCTCCCGTCGAAATGCGGCTGCCAAGGTCGGGATTGAACCCGCAAGGTAGAGCAATGCAATAGCCGTAAAGCTACCGCGGTGGGCACAGAAGTGTTGATTTGACGCGCGACCGCTTCCGTAGCACCCCCTGGACCCTACGGTCTTTCAGTGCGACTTCACGTCTGCACGCCCTGTGTCAGTTATCCTCTTGGTAAATTTGCATGGTGTGTAGTTTTTATAAATAGCGATAGCGTACCATACCGTACTTTTAGTTTGCCCGCAAGCGCTGTTTCCTTGCTTTCTCATGTCATTTTTCCTTCTCCCGCCCTCTCACCCTGTATGGGAAATGCGAGAGTGGCAAGGCTGTTATTCACTCGCTTCGCGATTGCGTCGGTTCTATCCATTCTCTGCCTACTATACTCTCTACACTTCTTTCTACGTCCCCTCTGGACTTGCACATTGGTAGAAAGGTAAGCGCTGCAGTTTCTGCAATGCTTTTGAAGGGGGTCACGGATAATTACAGCTGTCAAGAGGCTAATTTGGCGACTCCCAGGGAGCACCAGAGAGCATTGTGCACATGCCACGCGATGGAAAGGTTCAAGCGCGTTTCACGCGCCGACCTTCCTCTCTGCCACGCTCCTGCCGTGTACATACACGCTCTATATATCGCCCCCGACGCGCGTGCTAGAGAACAGCAGCAGCGGCAACGCAAAAGTCTGCGGAAGAGGCAAAGAAACCTTCACTGTAAAAACACATGTGAAAGAACCGTTGAATTTGCACAATGAATTAATGTCACGAAATTAATGTTAGAGACATATTTTTTCCTTAGAGGAAGTGTGCTTTTCGAAATGAGGGCAAGCTCGACGGTAATAATTTGAATCAACTTAAAGATATATTTAAGCCCTTCGAGTACCCCCTCTTCCGCTTCCTCTGTTGGAATAACCGATATAATTCTCTTACAAAAGCGATAGGCCGACAAGGAGAAATCTAATTATATTTGCGTGATGGATCCAGGCATGTTTTGCGAACGTGGAATGAAATTGGGCTAAGCATGGTTCACTATCGAAGATTCATGTATGAAGTTTCAAAGGGAAGCTCGAAGTCGAATGCGTTCTTCAAAGGATGCCACCGCCTTGAGCCACTGTGCTTGTCCCTGGACTATCTTTAGTCATCTGCATTCCGACAGGGGGCTAAGGTAACCATGTCGTCGGTAATGGTGTGACACGTCCTGGCCTTGGCTGCCAGAATTTGGGCACCACAGGATAACACTACCAGAAGAGTGTGGTCGGGACCATGGGTTGCAACCACGGGTTTGTCGGTAGCGATTTTTGAGGCAGCGCTGTTCCTATTCAGGCGTTACTGCATAACTAGTGGGGCAAGCTCAGAGATTGGGAGTGGTGATTGAACCGTGCCTCGGGGAGGTTTGCCAGCCCGTGTGCCTTCTCAATGCCGCGTTAGTCATCGTTGCCTAGCACACATTTTAGGGTCGTTTTATGACACACCTCTTGTGAAATGCACCTTCATGCAACTGTGATGAGATAGGCAACGGTGTCGCGCCTTGTGGGCTCTCTTACGTCACGCCATTCCGCAGTGATGTCCGAATAAATCTTAATGCGATTGTTTGCATGTTTTCACAAGCGATTGGCCGCTCGAAGAAATGCCACTCAGTGCCTTCCAAAATTGTTCGGAGCTCCAGCTCTCTCGCCGCCGTCCTTTATAGAGGTAAAGTTAGTGGGTCCGTGGCCTCAGTCATTATCAGCTCGGAAAGCTACGCACGCTCTATTGGCAGCTAAGAGTCCTAAAAAGCCGCAAAACGAGGCGTTTTCTAATGTTTACATGAACCATCTGCCTTCTTAGCTTTTCCTTGTCTTCCCATTTCTTCATTCAATGTAGCGAACCATAAAACTACGTGGTTAGCATCCCTACTTCTCTTTGTTCTTCACTTCGTTCGTGTGTTTCTTTTCTCCTTTTACTAGACACCTTTTTACGCGTATACGTAAACCAGGAACACTTGCTATTCACAAAGAGGGAGGATTAGGACTTAATATACTAGACTTTCTTACTTTCGCCATACCATATTTCATCCCATGCACACAGCATTTCTATGTTTCACTGCAACTACTCTGAGGCATCTTTATCTCTCGAGCCCCTGCCTAAATACATGGGAACGCAGAAGTTGTTTTTCTGGCCAACCACTGCAGCAATTTCTATGAGATTTGTGGAAATTAAACGGGACAAATAAGTCCGGTTGACTTCGGAGATCGGACTTTCCTTTTAATCCGTCAAATTTATTAATCGCCGAATATGGGTCATCTCCAGAAACTGTCTCAAATATTAGGTTTACAACTTTCTTAGTGAACATTAAGATAAGGTTATAATTATTTCGTGAACTGCACCTAATTATACATGTCAAGTGGACAAAACTGTATTATACACTGCTGTAAAATATACCCCTACTTTTTTGGAAGCCCAATTGAAGAACGCTCGTAAGCATTATAATAATGTCGCATAAGCTGTAGAGCATATTATCAAATTTCTCGGCTTTATAGATACTTTAGCAATATATTTTACTGAACTGCGATATCTCTTCTTTGGTACCGAGTTACGGATTTTTAAAGTGAGTGTCTATATCCTTCTTTTAACGTCCGAATTTTTGGAAATTCCCTTACGTACTTCCGGCGCTGAGTCAAAAATGTGCTTCCTAGAGTCACTATAAGTTAATTTGCTCTCAAATGCTACAGGTTTCATTGAAATCGGTCCAGACATTGCCTCGTAAATGCATTTCTGCGTTTTACATGTATTCAAATAGATCAATGGGAGTTTGCACTCGCCTGAAACTTCCTCTTAATCCAAGGACAGTTGCAGTTCTCGATAAACTTTCATGCTTTCTGCTGCGCGTACTTAGCGCTATCGTGCAAGCTTAAGCAGAATATTATCCATTTGTAGTTCTCTTTAAAAGCTTCAGCCACGGTGCTCACAATTTCTGTCAACTGCTTTTTTTTTGCCAGTTCTCTCGAAATGCGAAAGCACCCGTGTACTTAGATTTAGGTGCACGTTAAAGAACCCCAGGTGGTCGAAATTTCCGGAGTCCTCCACTACGGCGTGCCTCATAATCAGAAAGTGGTTTTGGCAAGTAAAACCCTATAATTTAATTTTTTTTTTGCCAGTTCTCTGCAGCGGTTTCAGGGTGAAAGTCGCAGACGTCAAGCTGCAGGTAAATTCAACGCCCTTATCTGCAGTGCCTTGAAACACTTACATAACTTTTATGAATTTATAGACAGTATATCGCAATGCGTAACTGAAGTGGTTAGCGTAGGTGATGTAATGTGCTTTCAACTCTCGTTGGAGTACTATTAATTTCCATAGAGAAAATAAAGGCAATGGAAACTTCTCAGCCAATGTGACTTACCTGCATTGAAATTGGCAATTATGCAATCCCACATGAAAATTCAGATCGTCCGTTCTGTTGTCTGGATATGAGCAAGCGCAGTATTCTTCGCATTTACCTGAAGATGTGTTGTAAAAGGAGGCAGGGAAGGTTTCGTCATTTGAGTAGTCGCACAGTGGTCCGTAGCCGTAATCTTCGCTATCGTAGCTGCCAAAGCTTGGTCCGGGAACAGACTCATTGCAGACGCCTATCGGATCACCGGTGCAAGACGGACCATCGATCTCTTGGTCTGAGTTTATTCATTTGAAAGAAAAAATACAGGCACGTTATATACAACTCCTTCTACCTTGACTCTATATATACAATTTAATTTGTTATTTTGGGGAAGACCGTATAGGATGTATAATGGAAGTTTTCGGTTACCTGGCTCTCAATTCTCGTCCGAACTTTGGTGCGATGAATGCTTGTAATAATCTGGATTAGGTGTGAATTTTATACCTTTCAAGTTTATTTTTAGCATTTGCTACAAGAATGCCAGGGCAAGAAAGAAAAAGTTGCACAGCAGCTTCAAGGAGCTCCTGCCCTTATAACTTAGTTATAGCTTAAGTTGTTTATGTAATCCAAGTGCATTTAACCTACCAGGGTATGCTACAAATTCATATACACGTCTTTAGCTATGTAGACATGTACACAAACAAATGTTTTGTTTATGCACGCGAACAAGGCTATACAATTACTCAATTTACCAAAAACACATATATGTAATCCTGCATTTTGTTTACTTCAAAACTGCACAACGATACAGCAGTGTTTTTGACATAAATCGTATTATAACATACTGCCACGTTAATAAAAAGAAGTGCATTACGCTGACTTTTCACCTCACAAAAACATTCCACTGGTTAACACTTGGCCTTCAATTTCCCAGCAGAGATGCCACGAATGGATTATACGCGACTCGGGGCCTCTCCGTAAGCGCTGAAAACTTTTCCCTGTTTATTTTTACACACAAGTGTAAAGTGCAGTTCAAATTCAGCGAAAATATATTGTGTACCTAGGCGCGCTCAAGACCACGTGCATTGGTGATTTCAGGGAATAAGAGGTTAAGGATGCCGAGAATTGACGCTATGTCATGCAAGAAGCGGACAAATCAGCTGATCTCTTAGGCATGTAGGGCTTTCTGGGCCATAATTTTCGGCGACAACGTAGCCTAGCCAGCTGCCGGATTATCTTACTGAGCTATGTCGTATGCTCGGTTGCGGTAGTCGGAAGTTCAAACATTGCTGTCTAATGGCCATGTTTTATAAGTCTCCCAGATAAGAGGCAATACGGGGCAGTATTCTTAATCCATAAGGACATAGCGGGCAACATTGACGAATTCTACAGCATTAATGAGAGGGTAGCAGTAGACATAATCCAAATGAATAAGAGGTACAGATTAAAGGTAGTACAAGCCTACATTCCAACATCCAGTCCCGATGACGAGGAAGTAGATAAATTTTATGAAAATGTTGAATTAGCGATGAGAAACGTGCAAACTGGGTATACAGTAGTAATGGGTGATTTCAATGCAGTGCAAAAGGGGGGAAAAGCAGGTGGGTGAACATGAACTGTCAAAGCCGGATATCCGCACAAAAGAGGGGGAACACAGGATTCTAGATAACGAACAGAATTTTCAACAAATTTCGGAAGACCTAAACACAAACCTGATGGTTCTGTTTTTAAAAGAATTAGACAGGACTTATAGATTGGAGTTCCAGAAAAGAGAACGCAACCAAAGTCTAATAGAGGGCGAACGTCCATATAATATATTGACACGTGTACTTGTTTATCTTGATCGGATGACCACGCTTCTCCACCTAATAAATGTTATCGCAGAGCGCAGGACGCGCCTGCATGTGTCGGAGATTTCTCGAAAGTTATGTTTGGTTCTATCCGCTGTCTGTTGTGACCGAACCATGTGTAATATGATTTCATCGCGCGACGCGAATGGTGTAGAACTTCTTTACACGTGCGTCCGACACGTGCGTCAGACACGTGCGTCCGACACGTGCGTCCGACACGTGGGTCCGACACGTGGGTCCAAGACACGTGGGTCCAAGGGATTACTCTGGACACTTCGATGACCGATGTATGAACGCCGACACGCTTGATCCGCTGATCAGATTTCGATGATCGCTGAATGTATTCGCGGCTATCGCCGTTCTTTTGAGTGTATCCCCTTTTTGAGGGGACAGCTTCGCCCAATAAAACGCTAGTTTCGTCATTCCCAGTTTTGATGCTTGCTTTACCGTCACTACTACGCGACGTCTGGGGGAGGCGCTAGTGCGTTCATGTACCGAACGCCCCTGCAAAACCACGATCCAAGACCGAAACCCGGAGACAGCACCAACATCGCCAAGGACCAGCGAGCAAGCCGTAAGCAGCAAGGACTGCGACCGGAATACGGACATCTTCCCAAGTCGACCACAGGAAAGGAATCAAGCCCAGGAAAGAAACCCCAATGGCTGCTCCAGCATCCCCCATTCTGCTGCAACAACCTCGGGACCCACTAGCCATCCATGTATCATCGTCTGAACACCCAGAAACCTGGCTGGAGACATATGAACGAATCGTGACTTTCGACAACTGGGGCTCCGACGACAAGCTGCGGCACGTGTACTTCGCATTAGAAGACGCTGCCAGAACGTTGTGTGAGAACCAGGAGTCGACCCTGAAAACATGCGGCCTGTTCCGAAGCGGCTTCCTGTGGACATTTACGAGCGTTGTGCGCAAAGAAAGGGCCGAAGCTATGCTGGAAACTAGAGTACAACTACCCAACCAGAATAAAGCGATCTTCACAGAGGGGAAGACGCACTTGTTTCGTTACGCCGACCAGGATATTCCTGAGGAGAAGAAAATTCGCTTCCTCATGCGTGGGGTAAAAGAGGAGTTCATCCCCGGATTGATGCCCAACCCGCCCAACACTGTTGCTGAATTTGTTTCCGAAGCAACAACCATCGATAAAACCCTGGAAATGTGGAACCAACCATTCAACCGCCGCACGAACTTGATAAGATACACCGGAGTTCAATCATTGGCCAACGACGACCTGCGTGAGACCATCAAAGCAATCGTGCGAGACGAACTTCAGAGGATGTTCCTAAGATCCCAGACTCAGGTAGCCTCGATCGCTGGCGCCGTGAGAGAAGAAATCCAGCGGCCACTGGAACTTCCCGAAGCGCAGCCGGACTCGCCCCAGGGCCAGCCTGAAGCGGTTACCATCGCGCCCACGCCAGGGCACAGTAACGACGCAGTTCCGCCGTCCGCCGCCGCCAGCTTGCCCACCCATCGTCCAGCGAAACTACTCAAGGAAGACAGACGTCTAGCGCGCTCCAGACTACCGCCCGCATGGCTACTACTGCGGAGAAGCGAGTCACGTCTACCGATGATGCTCCTACCGGGAGATGGGACTGCGAGGGTTCGCCGTTAACGTGCCGCGACCACAGCTTGGCGAACGACCTCGCGATATCGCCGACTGCTTCGCCGCTACTCAGTGGAGAACACGACGAATGTCCCATTCACCGTCACCAGGCCGTTACCTGTCGCCGCAACGCCAACCATAGACTGGCCCAGGTCGGGAGTCGTCTGCGAGTCCATTTCCGGAAAACTAAAAGCAGCAAGCGATGGAGGTGCGGTTGATGTTTCTCAAACTAACGAAAATCCTCCACCGCCGACGATGATGCCGAAAAGACGATCTCGACGATATATCGACCAGACGCCACCATCCCGACGAAGCATAGAATCAACGAATACGCCGGAAGAACAAGACCTCATGACGCGAAAGTCCAACCACACGTCGACACGACGGAGCTGTGATCCAACGCCGAGATCAAAACTGCAACGAAAGACAAAGAACCACCGACCTCGACGTTCTTCTCGCTCGTCATGCAGTCACCGCTTTAGTTGACACAGGAGCCGATACTCCGGGAAAAGTGGACCCTTTGCCACCCAGTTGAAGAAAATTAGGACTGCATGAGAAGGCCCTCAAATTCGTACCGCTGGAGGACACCTAAAAAAGCCGATTGAAATCTGCACCGCAAGAATTACAGTTCAAGACCGGACCTACCCTGCCATTTTCGTTATCCTTCAACAGTGGTCAAGAGAGGTAATTCTCGACATGAATTTCCTGAACCAACACGGTGAAATCATCGACCTGAAGTCGAAGTCGATAACACTGTCAGAAGATCAAGTGATACCACCGGAGAGCTGTGGTCGTCACCACGCCTTGAGTGTGCTCGAAGATCAAGTCAGCATTCCGCCCGCTCCAGCATTGTCATTTCCGTCATCACCAAAACACCTACAGAGGCAGAAGGCGTCCTCGAGGGTGACCAACGTCTACCGCTAGACCATGAAATTTGCGTCACAAGAGGAATCGCTCGACCGGACGGAGGAAAAACGAAAGTATTGCTGACAAACTTCAGCCAGGAGTTCAAGCACATCAACAAGGGCACGACGATTGCATGCATCGAGGAAATTCTGGAAAGCAGCGATGCGTTTGTACTCTCGAATTCGGCTACATCTACTCCGACAACCGTTGTTCTCGAACCAGACTTTGACATAAATCCATTTCTCCCCATGACTAAGCAGCAACAGCTCAGAAGACTGCTCCGACGATGCAAAGACTGCTTATCCACGTCATTGAGGACTCGACAAACACCAGCCGAAAAGCATCGCATAATAACCGAAGAGTGCGCTAGACCACTCTGCGAGAGCCCTTACAGAGTTTCTACGCGAGAACGTGAAGCTATAAGACAACAAGCCGATGAAATGCTGCGTGGCGACATCATCCAGCAGTCGAAAAGCCTGCGGGCATCTCCTATTGTCTTAGTCAAGAAAATGGACGGAACCCTACGCTTCTGGGTCGATTATCGTCAACTGTACAAAATCACAAAGAAGGGCATATACCCCCTCCCACGCATAGACGACGTATTTATTCGGCTTTGCAACGCTAAATTCTTCTCGTCGATCGATCTCAAGTCTAGCTACTGGCAAATAGAAGTGTACGAGAGAGATCGCGAAAACACCGTCTTCATCACACCAGAAGGCCTGTACGAGTTCAAGGTCATGCCATTCGGTCTGTGCTCGGCGCCTGCAACGTTCCAGCGCGTGATGGACACAGTTTTAGCAGGTTTATAATAATAATGCCTTTATTTTCCATCCATGTGGGAGGTAGAGAGAAAAAGCTAGACTTCCAGCTTGACGGGCCCTCACCTCCACGATACAAATACATTATCTTTAGAAAAAAGGCAAACAGTACAAGCATATGAACACAGAAGAAAGGTATATAAGAATGCACAAACAAACGACAATTTTTACACAAATGTACAGTCCAAAAAACAAAATGATGTGCATAATATCAATTCGCAAATTTCAAACAAAGTTTGCCACCCTATCGCGTATAACTGAAACAAAATGACGCAAATTTTCTGGCCGAATGCGTTGAAGATATAAATTGTAATTTTGGCACAGGTTTAATATGGAAGCATACTGATACATGCAAATAGCGTGTTTCTTGGGGCCGATGCACGCGGGCGCCCTGACGAAGACGACGAACGCTCTCTGGCTCTCGAGCTGTTGGCTGAACTGGCCAGCGCTGCAGTTACCTTTTGTAAACATACTTTGTAAATAGTGTCCAGTCTGAATCCTTCGTTCGCGTAACATTTTAGTGGAGGGTGCCGTTCCACGTCCTCGCCATGGAGCTCCGCAGCGGCCGCACCGTCCTGCTTTCCGCCATGGCTCCCAGTGACACCTCGTCTCCTTCTACTTCTGCAACCCCGACAACAACGTACGCTACCGTTACCAGTCCGCGCGACCCTGGCATATTCTCCGGCCAAGATAATGTCGACATTGAGGACTAGCTCAACCTGTATGAGCGTGTTTGCCAAAACAACCGCTGGGACCCAACCATTATGCTAGCCAATGTCCTGTTCTACTTGGGCGGAACTCCTCGTGTCTGGTTCCGGACACACGAGGACGAGATCTTTAGCTGGGATGCTTTCAAAGGGAAGCTCGTTGACCTCTTTGGAAATCTCACCGGTTGGCAGCTGGCTGCTGGAAAAGGGCTTGCTACCCGAGTTTCGTCTTCTACTGAATTGTATATCTCGTACATACAAGACGTGCTCGCTCTTTGCCGGAAAGTCGACGAGAAAATGGTCGAGGTCGACAAAGTCGGCCACGTACTAAAAGGGATCGTGGACGACGCGTTCAACCTGTTGGTTTTCAACAATGTGCCCACCGTCGACGTCATTGACAGTACTCCCGGCTCCCTAACACGGCTGCGACGTCGTCTTGCGTCGACATTACCGTTTCACCACCCTTAAATGAGCACGTCACAAGTATTGTTCGCCGCGAGCTCGAGGCTACAAGTCCTGCGCCGTTTCATCAACGCCCACCGGACCTCACCATCGACCAACCAGCCCCAACGAACTAGAACTTGATGTTCACGTCGACGGTGTGCCTTTGACGGCGGTAATAGATACTGGAGCCCAGTGCCCATAATGAGTCGTAACCTCCGTCGTCGGCTGAGGAATGTTCTCACGCCTCGTTCTACTAGAGCCGTACGCCTGGCCGATGGCACCGCTGTTGACGTCACTGGAATGTGTACATCCCGTATAAGTATTGCCGGCCGCCACGCTCCAGTCCTTTTTACAGTGCTGACCAAGTGTCCCCATTACCTAATCCTTGGACTCAACTTTCTTACGGCGCATTCAGCTTTGATCGACTGTTCTGTCGGTACCCTTTGCCTCGCACTTCCTCTGCTCGCGCATATTTGTGCCGAACTGCCGTAAAACTTTACGACAACCACATTCGTAGGCCTGCCGCCTAAAGCCTTGCCTTTCGTCGATTTGCTATCGTCTTTTCCTGTGCCCGATGGTAATTACGTCGCCACACTTGTTCCTGATGTCCTTTTGATGCGCAATATAACTGCGCCCCTCTCCGTCGTCAGCGTCGCCGATAACCGGACATGCCTCCCTGTCGTTAATTTTGGTCTGACAAAGGAAGTTCTACCCAAAGGCATATCGGTTGCAACGCTCCGTGCTATCAGAGATGACCACGTCACGACGTTTCCCGTAGACGTCTGCTTAGATTCTTCACCATGTCTACAGGATACTATTTGCCCTGACGCAACATTTCGACCTATGATTGCTGCGGACCTATTGCCTGAACAAGCAGCAGCTCTGTGTCGCCTTTTGGTTCCCTACCACGACATATTCGACCTCAGCAATCGCCAATTCGGCCAGACTTCAAATGTTAAGCATCACATAAATACTGGTGATGCCAGACCTATTCATCGCCATCCATATCGAGTTTCTGCTTCAGCGCGTAAGGTTACTTAAGATGAAGTGAACAGGATGCTTGTCAAAGGCATTGTTGAAGCTTCGTCGAGCACCTGGGGGTCGCCCGTGGTGCTTGTTAAAAAGAAAGATGGCACATGGCGTTTCTGCGTCGATTATCATCATCTAAACCGCATTACCGTGAAAGACGTCTACCCTTTGCCACGCATTCACGACGCCCTCGATTATCTCGACGGTGCCAACTACTTTTCATCAACAAATCTGCGGTCTGGTTATTGGCAGATTTCTGTGGATTAAAACGACCAACATAAGACCGCGTTCGTCACTGCTGATGGTCTATATCAATTCAAAGTTCTGCCATTTGGTCTATGCAACCCTCAGCAAAGTTCGAACGTATGATGGACTCCTTGCTTAAACGGTTCAAATGGTCAACATGCCTCTGCTACCTAGTCGACGTTCTCATATTTTCGCCTACATTTGAGAAACACCTTGAGCGCTTATCAACTGTTCCGTGAGGCTGGGCTCCAACTAAATTCATAGAAGTGTCACTTCGGTCGTTCGCAGATTACAGTGATTACCTTACAGTGATTACAGTGATTACCTTGTCGACGCTTCCAGCATTCAACCAGACCCGGAGAAAATTCGTGCTGTCACGACTTTTCGTGTACCTCAGTCTGTCAAAGACGTCCAAAGTTTTGTAGGACTCTGCTCCTACTTTTGACGCTTCATTAAAGACTTCGCAGCGATTGCCCCACCACTTAGTGATCTTCTGAAGAAGGACGTGCCGTTTATATGGTGTCCCGCTCCAACTTCCGCGTTTACCCACCGAACCAACATTCTCACCACGCCACCTATACCGGGCCACTTTGACTCGTCCTCTCCTACAGAGGTGCGTGCCGATGCCAGTGGTAACGGTATCGTAGCCGTCTTAGCCCAGCGACAACAGGGTCAAGATCGCGTTATCGCATACGATAGCCGCCTCCTCACAGCAGCGGAGCGCAACGATTGGATTACAGATCGTGTATGCCTGGCGCTGGTCGGGGCAGTTTCCAAATTCCGCCCTTATTTGTATGGCATGCACTTCTCTGTAATTACGGACCCCCACGCACTCTGCTGACTTTCCGCACTCAAGGATCCTACCGGCCGGCTTGGTCACTGGGCTCTGGGGCAGCAAGAATATTCCATTACAGTAATGTACAAGTCGGGCCGATTACAACAAGACCCAAAGTGTTTATCACACTATCCCGTGGACGAACCACCCGGTGACCCTGACCCCGATACCACCGCTTGCGTTTTCTTCGTTTCTCAGCCGCTACACGTTGCCGACAAGCAACGCCGTGATGCCACTTTGCGCACCATCATTGATGGCTTGGAATCTTCGCCTTCTGATTCGTCCCTTGACCTGTTTGTTCTCCGCGATGGTGTATTATACCGCCACAATGTTCGCCCCGACGGTCATGCCCTGCTCCTCGTCATTTCTAAGCACCTCCGGTCAGCTGTTCTCCAAGAACTTCACGATTTACCAAGGGCAGGTCACCTTGGCGTCTCCCGCACGTACGACCGGATCCGCTGATGCTTTTGGCCAGGCCTTGCCCGGTCCTTTCGGAAATACGTAGCGATGTCCGATAAATGCCAGCGCCGAAAAACACCATCGAGGGTCCCTGCCGGGTGCCTTCAACCGCTCTACATTCCTTCGGAGCCGTTCTTTTTCGTTGGCTTGGACTTACTTGGCCGTTTCCCGCTATCCTCGTCTGGCAACAAGTGGGTCGCCTTGGCGACCGATTTCGCTACGCGCTATGCCGTTACCAGAGTGCTTCCAAGAAGCTGCGCGACAGATGTTGCAGATTTTCTTTGACGCTACATGATTCTGCAGTATAGTGCTCCACATCAACTGCTCACAGACCGTGATCGGACATTTCTTTCTCATGTCATAGCCGACATCCTGCAGTCCTGCTCCACCAAGCACAAGATGACTACGTCTTATCATCCACAGACTAATGGTCTCACTCAGCGTCTGAATCGCACCCTAACCGACATGCTTGCAAAGTATGTCTCGTCCGACCAATCTGATTGGGACCTTGCCCTACCTTATGTAACTTTTGCACATAATTCTTCGTGTCACGACACTGCCGGTTATTCCCCGTTCTTTCTGCTGTTCGGTCGAGAACCCACATTGCCACTGGACACATCCCTTCCATTCGCCGCAGTAGAGACCAGCGAGTATGCACTGGACGCCATCACTATGCAGGGCAGCCCAACCACGCGAACTTGCCCGCGCTCGCCTCCTGACTTCTCAAGACAAGCAACGGCGCTTGTACGTTCGCCCACACAGAGACTTTCACTTTTCGCCTGTACCTCTGGTACTCCTGTGGTTCCCGACTCGTCACGTTGGCGTGTCAGAAAAACTCCTGTCTCGGTACACAGGCCCATATCGCGTGCTGCGGGCCAGGACTCCATTGACCTACGAAATCGCCCCTGTCAGTACCAGCGACTCATCTACCCCAAATTCCACAGACGTTGTGCCTGTCGCACGCCTCAAGCCATGTTATTGTCTTGTTCTCACCGATATTTAGACGCCCTGGGACTGTGCTTCTGCCGCCGGGGGTAATGATACATGCCTATTGCGTGTTTCTTGTGGCCGATGCACGTGGGCGCCGCGACGGACATGACGAAGGCTCTCTGGCTCCCGAGCTGTCGGCTGAACTGGCCAGCGCTGCAGTTAACTTTTGTAAATGTACTTTGTAAATAGTCTCCAGTCAATCCTGCGTTCGCGTAACAAGATGTTGTCCGTGAACTGTTGTGAATGAATATACGTTCCAAATATCGGTGTTTCTGGTTGCGTACGTGACATCTCTTTTCTGCAGTGATGCCAGTGGTGCAATGAGCAAATTGGCAGACTTGTCTTGTCTGCTTGGATGACGTCGTCGTCTTCGCCGGGAATTTCGACGATCACCTTAGGCGGCATACGACAGTACTAGAGTCCATCAAGTATTCAGGGCTTACTCTCAAGCCGGAAAAGTGCCATTTCGCTTACGATGAGCTGCTGTTCCTTAGCCACGTCATCAGCAAATCTGGAGTCCGCACTGTCCCGCAGAAGACAGCTGCCATCGCAAAGTTCCCGCAGACCATTGACCATAGTGCAGTGCGTAGATTCCTTGGCATGTCTGCCTACTACAGGCGCTTTGTCAATAACTTTTCCCGCATCGCTGAGCCGCTGGCACATCTAATTGTGATGTCGAGTTCAAATGCTAAATGCCGCAGGCCGACGCATTTCAAGAACTGAAACGACGCATGTAGTCGCCGCCGGTTCTTGCGCGCTTCGACGAGGACGCCGATACTGAAACCCACACTGATGGCGGTAGCCTAGGCTTCGGTGCCGTCCTAGTGCAGAAGACAGATTTGAACGTGTGATAGCTTACGCTAGCCGGTCGCTGTCAAAAGCGAAAGGCAGTTATTCTACGACCGAAAAGGAATGCCTCTCCATCATTTTGGCTACAGCAAAATTCCACCCTTACTCATTTGGCAGGCCATTCAAACTCGTCAGCTACCATCACACGTTCTGTTCACTATCAAAATTAAAGGACCTTTCAGGATGGCTGGCGCGGTGGAGCCTCAGACTGCAAGAATATGACAACAATGTTATCTACAAGTTCGGGTGAAAATACTGTTCCTTGAGCTCGGTTGCACGACCCTGTGCTCGCGCTCGGGCTGCAGCATCGGTACAGCGTAGACGAGCTAGTTCCCGGTTCTGTTCGCGATGTCGCTGATCGAACGCTGCATGCTCGTCAGGAATTCATATGACGCGTGCCCTACCCAATTCCGAGCCGGAGAAAAACTGCTGCGCGAGCGCTCGGCTGCAACGGAGAGCGACGACGTCACTACTGGTGCAGCTGAACCAACACCACCTAGATAGCGCAAGGCCTTGTCACTCCGATCCATGACGTCATGTTAACTGGCCTGATTGCCATAGAAACTAATGGGGATGCCCCCGAGGAGGCAAGTGTGATTTTTACGTCACCGCTTTCACCACGGCAGCATTGACAATGGAAATTATGGGCCGTGTAGCTTGACGTCACGGACCGGGATAAACAGGCCTTGTGCGATCTAGGTGATATTGGCTCATCGCGCCCCTCTCTTCCACTCTTTTTTTCGCGTATGCGCATGGGGTTGCGCCGCACGAGTTTTCGGTGTACAGGCGGCCGACAGATGGACGGAAGGACAAACGGAAAGACGAATCGTCTAGCCACATACAGCTTCGCTATGATAGTTAAATTATCGTTGTTGTTTATTTATTATCTCGCAGAACGATATTTTGCGTCCGCGGCTGATTAATTAAGATGCTGCTGTGCAATTTCTCTTCGACTGCACTCGTCACTTTATTTTACTGGAATACCAATTATAAGGTCATTCCGGGGGAGTTTTCCCCATCGCCGTGGCCGTGATCTTCAGTATAATGTCCAAGTGCGATAAGCTCCTGTCACACCCCGTGCGCGGCACGCCCATCAGCACTTCCATCAGCCGTTGGAGGTAGCATGATCTCAAGTTTTGGATGCGTGCTGAAGCGAGAGGCAGCCCGAAGCGTTCGCTCCTCTCTGTTATTGCCTTTAAACACACCGGCGTAGTGACTGTTCATCTAGTGAGGTCTATTCAGGTTTGCCGTTGCGCTCGACACCATGCTTTTAGTTTAATTACTAAGCGAATGTTCACTGCACTTTACACTACCGACAAAACTACGAACCCCATTTCGTGTAGTCGTCAACTACCTTGCTATCGCTATCAATGATTTCCCTTTCAGGCGAGACTGCGAGTTTTTCAAAATATTGTTTTAGTGGTCTTACGCACTCTAAATTTGATTAGGTCCGGCAAATATTCAAATGGTCCTTTCTTTTTATTTGCGCACTGCTTCCGAATGCGGCTAAGCACTCCGGCCAAGCCAAGGGGCAGACATGCTCGTCAAGCTGATTCTGGAGCTTTTTCTAAAGCCAGTTATCTTTACAAACTTGCATGTTGACATAGTTCGCTTCGATCATCGCCGCTTACAACCTATGCTATTTTGTACATTCTCTCCGCGCGCAGCGGCGATTTTTCTTTCGAAGCAAGTTTGAAGGGACTTGAACATCTCTGCGCGAGAGCACCTAGTCACGGCGTGCCTTTAGACACTTCGCGTGCATTCATTGGAGCTCTGATTACATCAAAGCTATAATAGATAATTTCACGGAAACGAATCACTGGCCTGTTTCTTAATACTCTCTTCAGCCAGGCAAACTATTTCCCGTAGCCGCATTCCCACGACACTACTCTACTTCATCTGTACTGTACACGTCCCAAAAATGCTCGGTAAATAAATAAATAACTTCAGTGTGGAGGGTTTGGTATTGAATTCTAATTGTAGGGAGATAACTACATTATATTTTTAAAGTAGCTGAAGAATTTCTTCTCTGAATATAGTATAAGTTGATTGCAGGACATGAACAATACTACGATTTTTGATTCTACGTAGCGCGCACCGACTTCCTTTAAACGTTTAGCTGAAATACTCTATTTATTAGGTTTAGGAGACTCGGTATGTTGTACAAGATAAAGTTGTTCTGTTTTCATAATGAGCATAATTAACGTGAGCACTAAAGACACGCATTTGTTACTGTGTATAAGTGGCAAAGCACAAACTATTTACACTGCTCTAACGTTCAGAAAGCTTCGCCAATAATGCACCGAGTAAATAGCAAAATTTTTAGTACACACCCGTATCGCAGCATTGTATGCACTGTATGCGGCTGTTGAATGTGCCACTGATATTTTTGTCAATGAGGACAAGCTCGCATTGCTGGCTGGTCTTGTTGTATATGTATAGAACGTCGGTGTTATTTTTTGTCTCATTGGTGTAAAATGGCTGCTCTGGAGTGTTACAGGCTTGATAACGAATAGATTTTCCGAGACCACTAGCTGCTTGCATCTCTGTAAAAAGCGTCAGTTGAGGAATTAATATTTTTCCTGGAAGAAAAGAGGAGTTGGAATGCCGGTCCGGTCAAAGGTAATGAATTGAACGAAATTCTAGGGCTGTACGTGCCAAAACCACTACATGATTACGAGACACGCCAAAAGGGGGGGGGGGGGGGGGGGGCTCCGCTATAATTTTTACCACCTGGGGTTCTTTAATGTGCACCCAATGCAAGGTAAACAGGCGTTTTTGCATTTCACATGCATCGAAATGCGGCTGCCGCGGCTGGGATTCGAGCCCACGATCTCGTGATTGGCAGCGCAAAGCTATGCTGCCTCAGCTAGTACGCGGACAGGTATGCAGTGGTTTAGAAGTATCATATTTGATAGGCAATTTTCATTGTGGATGCATCATATGCATTGTACAATACTACTGCTGGAATCAATAATACTACCGTACGGTACAATACTAGCAAAGTTTTCTTTCGCTACCGCGTCGGGTTTATAATTTCCTCGCACAAGCGTACTCCCATTATGCGTATGATGCCTCCGTTTGATAACTTTAATTCGCAATGTGCCCATTAGCGGTCCCATTAAGGGGGCTCGATAAGCGGGGAAAGTGACGAGAGATGTGCCCGTATCGGCATATACGTATATCTGTGTACTATCGCTTCGAGGCCGCATTTGTGATGACGAAGCCCCTTCATGATAAGGCAAACGGCTTAGTATTCTCTGAGTCTGGTTAACCTCTCTGACATTTCGCTGGCTCTCTCTCCTCTCTCACAGTATGAGCCTCGCTCAACAAATGGTGCATGGCTTCGCATTCCTGACTTAGTGCCCTGACACACACCAGTGGTGTCATTTCCCTTTGGGGTTGTCGGACACCCACATCTGATCTCTCTTTGTGCGGCCGCCGCCTTACGTTTCGCTGTATAGTAGGAACTATTGCGACGCTGTTATCTTACATTGCGCTCAGTCCCAGTTGGGGGTACCAATATAGTCGCCATAGGCACTAATATGCCGAACTCCTCTTTGGGAACTCTCGAGTCCGCCTGAACACGTCTGTTCCACTTGGTTTACAGTCTGCATGGTGGCAGCTTCCGTCGTCGGTTCACTCAGCGGATCGTATTTCTTCTCATTTGTTTGTTGCACAGACTTTATCATTTTTTTAACTTTGTTTTCTTGTCCACGAAAATTTAATAAGAAAAACGCAATGTTATTGCGCTACTGCACCTAATTTTTTGCCAAATAGTGTAATTTGTTCAAATGATCCAAATATGAATTCTTCTAATCGCTGCTGTAAATTTGATTATGTGCAATTTCTTGCCTGTGGGCGCATAGAAAACTTGGAAGGTACGATTGTAAAAGAAGGTTCTAATCATGTTAATCATCTGTCCGCCCCTGCTACGCTCCTTTCGGGTTGGCTATGAATGTTCCACGGGTTACCAATTCAAGGGTTTCTTTTACGTCGACCAGAGCAACAACAGTCAGACATTCAGCACCAGGTGTCCCGCTTAGTTTTGCGGGTGTGTTCGGAGAACGTGCTTGGCTGTCGCGTGTGCTAGCACAGTTTGTCGTGGCATCACAAACGCTTATTAATGCTTATTGCTTAAATCGCTTACTCAATTCAGTGCAAAAGGAAATCTGGATCTCTTGCAATTCGTTTGACTATATGCTGCCCGGGTGCAATGAAAGCAATGTACTTACTCTATTTGTGATCACATAACCTGAATTCAATATTGTTGTTGTTGTTTTTATATGTCTTGAAGTCCTCTCAACTGGAAGGTTCTGCGTATTTGAAATCCTCCACTTGTGGGTTTTCAGATCTATGGCTTAGTGCCTTTTTGTTACGCATCCTACCCATGCCACTGTTGCTATTGCGTGGTGACGTGCGCACCGGCACAAGCGAACACTGACCATAGCCTCCAGCGATTTATTCGCTGGAGCTTTTAGCACAGTGTTAGAAAATCAATTTTTGTTCCAAAGTTCCTCCCCCAACTTTTATTCCGCCTACTGAGGACGATTTTAGCGATGTATGTATGGCTGAATTGTCGGATATAATACAGAAACTTCAGACGACTGTACAGGGCCAAGGTGTAGTCACTACAACTACGTAAAAAATTGTTTGAAAAGAGTCGCAAGATGACCTACTGAACAGTATTAATTATGCAGTCAAAAAGGCACGAATTGCGTGTGAATGAAAAATTACATTCATTTTACTATTCCTGAAAAAAAAAAACTGGGACAGTTATGCATCAAACAACGTCAGGTCCACTGCTTTAACGCCAAATTTTGTAAAGATAATAGAAAGAACTTTATATGTTTGTGTTCTGAAGATTATCAATAAGACAAAGCTCGTGAGTCCATATCAAATTGTTTCGTGACTAAGCTGTTCAATATGGCAGGCGCACATTGACTTTGACAGTCGTATACAGCTTGCGTGAGAGACAGTGTGCAGCATTAATTGCACTAGACATCACAAAACCATACGATAGCGTTCAACACGAGATATTAGCCAGGTCTGATAACTTCCCAAATATCTGCAAACAGGGATTTGGAGCTTTTAAGTGACAGAGAAATTTATTATTTTTAGAACGGCTTATCATCGGGCATAAATCAACAATAAAAAGGAATTCCTCAAGGAGAAGTGCTGTCCCTGGTATAATTGAATATATTATTGAGCTCCATTCCATGCCATGAAGATCTGTATACTTACTTTTATACAAATTATATGGCATTTT
The DNA here is from genome assembly GCF_023375885.2 of Dermacentor andersoni. Taxonomy (NCBI): domain Eukaryota; kingdom Metazoa; phylum Arthropoda; class Arachnida; order Ixodida; family Ixodidae; genus Dermacentor; species Dermacentor andersoni. Next base: position 156,148,343 of record NC_092820.1, read on the forward strand.
TCTCATCGGCAAAATACTTTCGCACACTGTTTAAAAGCCTGCAAACGTATTTATCTGGTCTAGAAGACCGTCTTAATACCATTCATTTCTCTAAATGTCGACAAATGCTAATCGCTTGTATTCAATAATAATAATATTGTTCAGCTGCTAAGACCCAGTGCGTATACAGGTTTTTTACCACCGGTACATTATTATGCAAGTAGATACTGTCAAGTATCTTAGTGTGATATATGAAAGCTGTCTCTCATGGCATAAGCATATAGATTACAGTAAGAACAAAAGGTGTTTGGACAATGGGATTAATGCAAAAATAAGCACTAGTTGAACAGGGATGCGCAGAGCCATCTTATCAAATTTCTGCATGTATGTAAGCCCTGTGCTGGATTTTTGGCGTGCGTATTACTATGCCGTGTAGGTCTATAAACTTCGCCCCCTTGTTCTTCTGGAAAGGCAGACGTTAAGGCTGTGTTTAGGGTTGCCTAAATTTGTAGCAAATACTATTTTGCGTCTGGAAGCAAGGGCGCCTTCACTTATAACGCCGTTTTATTCCTTGTAGGATAAATATTTTAGGAACATATGAATCACCAATAGGACGGAGCCGAACCATGTTCATTTCTTAAGCCTGCTATGTTTTTTTTTACGTACATTGGCGTAGGTTCAGCGTACCGCAAGGTAAATTTGTACAAACTGTTTTGGATCTATTGAGCCTTCATATAAAGGAGGTCGACGCCATTTGCTACGAGGAATATCCTCGTCTAATACGTACACTTTGATTATCTTTTTTCCAAGTAATGCAACATACCTGTCTTGCAAAATGTTAATTGCTATTTTGCAGGGTTGTTTTATGCCAATGCAAGCAAATGGGATAAAAACGACTGCAGCATGGCAAAACGAAGAGTGATAGCGGAATATTCTGCCCTATTCTGTGTTGGTCATCTGCCTTTCTTCTTCAAGGTGTTGTACACGTCTTTATGGCAGAGTATTTAGCAATTCTTTTGGTTCTTCTTAAACTAAACCCATTAATGGAGCCTACATGGGTCGTAACTGATTCTTTATCTAGGTGCACCTCGCTCACTGCATGTAGTAACAAACAGGTCTTGTGAGCGTTTAGATCATTAATACTTCACCACTTAACTAATATCTGGCTAGTGTGAGTACTTCGGTGTAGAGGCAATTTTCTAATGAAACGGCAGATTCAACGCCGAATACGTCAATAGGTGGTCAATATATAGCCATTCATATTCTCGCTACATCCGCTTTAATCCTAGCGGCAAGATTCCGGAGCAAATATTGCTTGGAGAACTCTCTGTGCAACTTATTATTATAAACTAGCGCATCCCAAACAACAACAATTGAAGTAGCTATAACTAGGATCCGCTGTCGTATATCATGTTACAATCTTCTTGATAAATTACGAAATAAAAAAAAAAGACAGCACAACAACTTACTGTAAGTCTACAATGAGCGATTCTACCACGCAGACGAAAGCCTGCCAGCCCTCCTCAGAGGAACAGGAGGAGGTCCGGCTCGAACACGCTCGGGAGTTCCACTCGTAGAAGGACGATGTGCTGTTTCAAATCCTGCTGAACAGGAGTCTAAGCAACTACGCCCTGGATTCTAAACTGTGTGAGGACTTATAGTGGGTGACTCTGAATTGTCGTTAACTGAAAGCCGTCGCAACTGCAGCAAAATGAAGTCGTAACAGCTGCCCACTTCAGAGGCCCCATCCCACTGCAACTTACTGGCCACAGCTGTCCTTCGCAAAAATATGCTGAACATCTTGTGACTGTAAGCAAACCGAGAACGGGCAGTGGCAAAGTAGTCTCCAGTGAACTTTAATAAAGAAATAATGGGGTACAACGTTCAATAAACATTGCACTATACACCGAATCACTTCGAGAAACCAGTCCTCGTGACTCAAACGTTCAAAAGCCGCAATCTTTAAGAAATGCTGCCATAAAAAGAAAAAAATTTACCTGTGAGCAGCAAAGCCATGAGAGCAGGTGATGCAACAAGGACGATCAGGAAACGCATCGTGGTTTCTGAAAGAAGACAAATATATTTTCTTTACAACCAACGCTTCCTTACCAATGTACGTGTTACGCTATATATCAGCATACGGACCTGACAAATATACTGTGACCCAACGGATGAGCCGATGATTTTTGTTTACAAATTGAACGTTAGCTTTAGATACGTGGTAACTTCGAAAAACTATATTTCAGACATGGAAACGTATAAATGAGCGAAGTGTGCGTCCAGTACTGTATCCAAGTTAGATGTCCAATCCATTGAATCAATGCCGCATAGCTCATTGCAGTTAATAGGATCTTCCATCGTTACTGCATGTGCACTGACGGTAAAACAACCGGCGATTAAGACAAACGCAATGAAATTTCCCAGTACTCGTTTACATTGGTTCATAAACTAAGTATTTGCGCTCACGTTCGAGCGTAATTTCTACCTCTAGTGCCAGAATGATGCAACTTCGCCGATTAGCTCATGTTCGTGTAAAGCACGGGAGCAGTGCGCGCCAGCTCGCACTTGCCCCGTCTACAGGACGTCGCTGTGTCAATAAAATTTCATTTTCAGCAAGCGAGGATTCAATGGCAGGGCACCTGTGGTCACGATGCCATCTCTGTCGTGAAAACCCGCACTGTGTGTGGGATAACGCGTGTTAGGCGCATATACGCTTTTCAATCAATTGTCGACTAGGGAGGCTCACCTGAGCCAAGATAATACTCGGCTCAACAGCTACCTTTTCCGACCGAAGACTGCATGAAGCCTCCAGGGGAATTTTTCCCAGGTGGCGATCGCTGGGAACATTGCACTAGCGTGTAAAAAAGGACACGGAGAGGAACGTGAAAAAGACACACCGAATGCTAGACATCAACTGGTTTTATTCTCAGGAGGGCACAAATACTACGAATAAATACGAATAAATAAATACGAAATACGAATAACCACCAGCTAGCCCAGCTTTCTGCCTTAAATGCGATCGCTGTAACAAGCAACGCTGCAGCATGGTCTCCGAGATCGGTCCACCCTAGCTCTAACTGGGAGCGCGATCTCGGAAGCCATATGGCTGCATTCGCAACTATCTCGCGCGTCATCGCGCAAAACGTGGAGCCTCGCCGACGATGCTCGGCGCGTTGGCTCATCGCACTGCTTTCTGACCTCACTGACGTGCGCGAAATTTATGCTTTCAGCTCGCGCTGAACTCAACAGTGCTGAGTTATACCGTATGCGGATATATGGGCAAAACGCGGTTCGTAATGTCGCTCAGACAAATTCACTGACGTCACACCCTTTTTTCATACGCAAACCACTTCAGGCTATACGCATGTGTTTGCTACGGCTTGCTCGACACCTCCTAAAAATGACTAAAAGCGTTCTTGCTGCAACGGAGACTTCACCATTGTAGCCCGACATTTCTCACCAGCTGCTAATATTCCGCGGTGGCTTTATTCGGTGTTTCCTTTCTGTCTTATTTTTAGTTTTTTTTTTTACTGTGACAAAGACTTGTCTGTCTTCTTTGAACCGTGAGTCATCATGCTCTTTTTTCGTGCACGTACCTGCCACTAAAGGAGTGCCTCTACAGCAGTTTTCGACGCTTGTTCATTCAGCGTAATGAAAGCCTAGGGATAGGGATTATTACTCCCCAAGAAAAGAAACATCGACAAAATTTAGCTAAACTAAAACTTCATGTGCTTTTAAAGCCGTAATAAAGTTTTCCACAAGCTACAGATCCATGCACAGTTCTTGGTAGCGGATCGCTCTTCGCGTCACTTGCTCTTAGGATTTTATCGTTGCTGTGTCTACAGTGGTGCAATTTTGATGCCAAATCATAAGTGTATAAAATGAGGTGTGCCTAGTGTGTGCGTCATTGCGCTCGTCACGTCGCTGCCTCCCATGCGTCACTAGCTCTCCCGATTTCATCGTTGCTGTGTCTACTGCGATGCAGTCCCGACGCGTCTATGTCAGCGGCAGCTGTGAAACCTGGTCGCGCACAGAAGGACGCCTCAGAAGAAGCAGCAAGGGAACAAAAAAAACAGAAAGGACGACGTAGTCACGACAGTCCTACCATTAGGCATAAAATAAGATTCATCGTTCTGCAGCAAAATAGTCACAACGTTTCCAGCCTACGGCCAGCGTGTACGCAGGCACACACACCGATTCAACTGAGAGAACTTTACTGCATGTCGAAAACATCAATCGAAAGCATTTCACCTAAGTGATCATAATGCTTTCGCATTCGTACACGTAAGCAGTCTTAATTGTGTCTGCTGAATTCTTTTTTATTTTTGTGCGGGCGATGTTAATGAGACTTTCAAGGTCTGCGTGACCGTGCCACATTGAGTAGCCAGATCTAAATCCTATTTGACACCGACACAGCAACTGATTTTTGTTGATAAACTGTTTATAAAACCCTCGGAGCACTCTATCAATAAGTTTCACAATGTTCGGTCTCAACGCCATTTGGCCTTCTGCTGTCAATAGTATATCCTGCCCCTTGCTATTTATGTAACCGGATAATGGGAAGGTTTGGCCAAGGCTTCACAGAGCCTGTTGTTCTTTCTGTTGGGGTCTCCACTTTGGCATGCAGCCACCGGGACGCTTGCTCCGATGTACAAAAAATTTCTTACAGAACCCAAACGAATGCCCTGTTAAATTCTATCATTTCCTCTTTGTGTACTTTTGAGTTGAAGATTGTTCATTGCGTCTCACTTTACTGATCTTATTTTAACAGATAAACCTACATTATAAAGCACTAAGTCCGTCGTTATTGGAAATATATTCATTATACATTAGAATAATGCATTAATTTTTTGTCCAATCTCCCATAGTAGGTGGGAGGCACATACGTAATTGCAAAGAACAACAACAGCTGGCGCGGCACCCTTGAACAGAACGCTTAAAGTGCATCGTTAGTTGCCATAAAGCAGTAGCATATCCAGAAAAACACGATTGCATGTAGTGCACACAGTACACACTGAGGGGGCACATGCACAACATCCCACAAAAGACGCGTTCTCGCACCGACGTCTCGTCGTCTACTGCCGGACTTCGAAAAATGGCGCTTGTGACGTAACGCGCCAGAAAAGCAGGCTTTCAGTTACATCTGGGAGGTGTGAAATAAGTGCATCTTTGAGCTTACCCGTGCCTGTTTCACATGAACGGCAATTTTTACACTGTTCTCTTCTGCGTGAGTACGAGTAGATATCGTTGCATGACATGCTGTTGCAATTATTCATTACAATAACCAGCATGAAGATGCACGCGGAAAGAGAGTCAACGGAAAATTGTAATGCAAATACGCCATTCGGCCAATTGGTGCATAGATGGATGAAGTAAGGGAAATGAGACGTGAAAAGTAAACTAGCAGAGCTGGCGAAAGCTCGCGTTCGCGTAAATGCGCATTTATTGTATACTTAAGCGGTATTAATTGCCAACGCCTTTGTATTATAGTGGAGTCACCAGCACCCCTTTAGTTTAGTTATTTCTCATCGACGCGGTCTCTGCAATAAGCTCCCATATTAAAAATTCTGGCTCTCCCGTAGTCGAGAGTAGATGCAAGCATGAAATGGCTACTGGCAAAACACATTGGTTGGAGTAATTCCGACGTTTACTCACGACCATCTCACAAACATCCGCGGCGCGCCAACGCCGCGGGGCTGGTCATGCCAAGTGGCGCCATCTCTCGAAGGAGGCGGCGCCAAACCCGCGCCGCGGAACTCACGGAGAGCTGGCGTTCAAAAGAGCACAGGCAATCTTGTCTCAGCGCCAAAAGATGACAATCAAGTGTATGGTGCAGTGTATCTGACTTTCGAACGTCGCTATTGGAAATGACAAATAAAACTTCAGCGTACTAGAAGCTACAGCTTCATATTGTGAACATGAAGAAGACATCTGAAGCAATTTTTTTTTAATTTGTTTAGGCAGTAACTAGCGTATGTAATGCGGTCATGTGCAAGAGGTTGGGGGCCAGAGACAGCATTAAGTTTTCACTCGTTGCCTTGATGATCTCGTTTTAATGATGCCTCGATGTTCTCTTTCGTTCTAGACCCATTCTTGTCCTATTCTCGTGTAGAGTGGCCAGACAATGGCTCTGGATTTTCGCTCAAGGTCTATTGAAGGTCCCCGACAAAGGCAGCTAAAAACATTTCATGCTGAAACAGAGGTGTAGAATTGCCAGACCATGCAGGATCAAAACCCAATTTCTAGCGAAGCACTTTCTTTCAATCAGTTATATTAATGTTTTCAGTTGCCAAATAAACCACTCTAAAATTTTGCTGGAATATCGCTCCTAGTCTTACTCTTTTCATGCAAATTTACCTGCGTATCAAACGTCATTCTCTTACGACACCAAGGAAACAGGAGTATAAAGCTTCCATGACGACGAAATTGTTGAATATACATTAAGCTTCGCAAATAAGGCATAACGGGACTCCCATTGCCTGCAAAAATAGAATGGGAGTCGCTCTCAATCCCCAGAGAACACCATGAAAAGCTACTATGTTCCTTTCAAAAATGAGCATTCAGTAAATAATTCCCGAACTTTTAAATAAATAGGTGAGAAACGGTATGGTTTCGCTACGCGTTACCTTTAACGTGCCGTCCATTTTTGACCAAATGTGAACTTGGTGCTTGTGATGCATAGTTAGACTATAAGACACTGGAGAAGGATTCAAATAACGCCGCTTTAGATCATTTCCAAGAGAAATGGTATGCAACACCCGTAATCAACTGATACCTTTAAACGCCCCTTGAATCCCTCCTTAGGTGTCCCCTGATTTTCAAAACGTCACCTCTGCAGCACGTATGACTTCTTGACTTCTTTGGCTCTCCCGTAAGCATAAGGTACGGCGGTAAGGGCATGCGCCAGCCGTTACACATTGTGCAACATAGTGCCACAAATACCCGCTTCTCAAAGCACGCTATACGCATTCTTGGATGGCAGCCGGGCTTGGCTCTTCATAAATCTTTGCAAGTGTTATTTAATTCTCGTTAAAATACATCTGCCACTCCTGCGTGTAATTGCTACCGATGGGCACGACGACCTCATTCGGCTACTGCTATGTCTGTGTCATTTCTACAGCGTCGACCACCTCTTTCCGACTCCAGTAAAACCACATATATGCTCGAATGGGATCAGAAACAAATTTCTTTTCACCGCGGACTCAAGCTCATTCATATCTGGCGCCAGACGCAGTTCGCTCGCTCGAACACTTGTCAACGTCGACACGCGGTTAGGCGAGCATCCTCCTCCTATTGTCGTCCATGTGCAGTATTCACTGTTAGTTTTTTCCTTCGATTTTTTTTTCACACGTCTTCTCGCCTTGTAGGTTGGCGAATAGGATGGTCACGTGATTCACTTTGCCACCTACAACACATCCGGGATAGATTACCTTTTCTACGAGATACTTAGTGCGTAGTTCTCCTTTACGATTACTCTTCTCATAGCAGTCACACGGTGTGGCGCATGGATGTGTCTAATTCCAAAAACTATGCGTGGCTATATGTGGCTGGTCATCATTAGGCCTCCATCGTTTCGCAGCGAGCGAATTGGCAAATGAAGCGATCAGGAATGTATTTTAATGCCGTCAAGGCGCTTTCCCTAAGTCACCTTAACCTATCTTAGAAATAAAATGTATGCTTACTTACCTGTGTATGACTTGTTACTCTGTTCCTTCGTAAACGAAACGAGACGTTTGCTTCATCCCCGTCTTTCGCGACCTTTTATTCCTTCATGCCGCGTGAGAGCAAGAGTTGGGTGAAGGGACGGATGATGCTTATTTCCATGTGTGCATCGTGTTAGAATATTTGCCCTTTTGCCTTTCAGGCAAAAGGGCGGACAGGCACCCCTATACTTTTTTCACCGGTAGAATACCGGTCGAAATTAGGTGCTCCTGCCAGCGCGGCATATCGAGAATGTAGTTGACGTTCTTGCTGATGATTTGACCCCATCTAGTTGGCATCGCATTCTTTCATTAACACGTGCACTACATGCCGCAGTCACGACTAAGCACCTAATTATTTATATATATATATATATATATATATATATATATATATATATAGTGATCCATATAATGATGAAGGAGCAGCAACTCCGAGCAATTTGAAGAGCTAGGAATAAATTCCAACATTTCTAAAATTGTACAGTTTTCTGCTCAAGTGATCTGAATATGTCTTTATCAATGATCCTAACTCCTTTCTTGCTCATTGGCCACGTTTACACGCTCCACAGATCGTCTTTGTACAAAAGCAATTAGATAGCATAAGTACGAACATTCGAGACTTTCGAACATTCGAGACTTTCGAACATTCGAGACAAACGAACATTCGAGACCATAATATGACTCAAATCAGAATATTACGATTAAATGCGATGCCATTTTCCCACAAAACACTAAGTCTCAATCAGTCAGGTTGTTAACTATTCGGTTTCAAGATTACCCTGTACAAATAACATAATAGCTACAGACGCGTCCGTGAACGACGACAAGGCGCGCACAGGCATTTTCTCGCTTTCGCTAGCTGGTCATTCTTTTTAGGACTGCCAGCTTTCACTCCCGTCATTGAAGCTGAGCTTTTGGCAATGGTTCTGGCGCTACAGAAACTCCCTTTTAATGCAACCATATGGCTTATTATAACATATTCTTTTTCTGTCTGTACTTCGCTCACAGCTTCGGCCAATTCACCAGCCTTAAAAACGCTTCTAAAATTAGTTCCTCCACGCCTGAATCTTCCAAAACTATTATCGTACCAGGTCACTGTGGACTACATATAAATGAAATGACCCATTAATTAGCGCGAGCATCCCAGAATGAACCGATAACATCGGTTCTTCCAAAAGTGGCACACATAAGAGCGATCAGATAACCAAAATTTTGAATTCGAAGAGATATCATTGAAACAATAACATCATGGACTACTCTTCAGCACCTAAGATTTTCGTGGACAATACGGTTGTGTTCATCAAGACAATTGTAAATAATTAAAACAACATTACGCTGCCGTGTGCCCCCATTAACCCTAGACTTACACAGTAGTGGTAACAAGGGAACAAAGGCGAGTTAATGACATCTTACTTGAAATCAAGAAAAAGAAATGGACATGGGCTTGGGCAGGACATGTAATGAGGAGTGAAGATAACCGATGGTCACTAAGGGTTACGGACTGGATTCCAAGGGAAGGGAAGCGTGGCAGGGGGCGGCAGAAAGTTGGGTGGACGGATGAGATTAAGAGATTAAGAACATGGCCGCAATTAGTACATGACCGGGTAGTTAGAGAAGTATGGGAGAGGCCTTTGCCCTGCTGTGGGCGTAACCAGGCTGATGATGATGCTGATTATGAAATCAGGCCGCCGCAGCCTGGATTTGATCGCGCTCCCTCCTCGGGCTTATTAAAATAGGGATAGCAAGCAGTAGGAGACGTCCTGCAAAAAGAGAGGATGTGCCACTCGTGCATAAGTTACGCTTTCACACGTAGGCGTCCTTTGTCATGCAGCGCAGGACATTGCGCGAAGAAATTAAGTGGGACCTCCCTGAAGGGAACTGTCAAAGGTGTGCGTACCATTATATGCCTATCGGCGTTGTGCGGAATGTATATGTTCGGCGATGTAAATACGTGCATCTCTGCTCGTCCTACTCACACATATAAATAAATGACGCATATACTACATCCGCATAACTATCCCACACATCGTTACCACGCATAAGAAATTCTATACAACGACGATCACCATATAATGGCACGCATATCTTGGACAGTCCTCGTTCGGGGAAGTTCCGGTTAATTTTATTCGCTGTGAGACGTCGTTTTCAGCGTCCTGCGAAAACGCATGCACGCATTCCACAAAAGCGTCTGCCTTGCTCCTGGCACCCGCAGCTGACATTCTGATGGGCCTTGTGAAGATCTGTTTCCGCAGAAAACATTTGACGTCAAAGAAAACGCTGACCTTGCTCGTCAACCGCGACAAGCGGTCTATGCGAAGAATTTATGTTCTACGATAAGATCAGGAATGTCTGCAAACGTATGGTGCTTAACCTATGCATTGTATATGCATTTGTGAACTTGAACCTTGAAACTGAAACTGCCCTTTCATCCTCTGTCTATATCTCTCTCACGTTCTCAGCCCTTTTTTTATGCATGTTGTCTTCAATTTCGATGGGAGGTAAACTATTACTAACGAACAAAATTACCGTTGCCAATTTAAATCGTTTAGCTACAATATAAATTATCTGAACTTTCACTTCTGTTTCCTTCAAAAGCTCGGCGCTTGTTCTTGGTGAAATTTTCTTACCTTTATTGTATGCAAATTTAAATCTATAGACGTGATGTTTTGCAATCATGTTCAACTTCGGCGATTTGCGGACAAGTTTTGCTGTCTAAAGATCAGACGCTATGAAATAAACTTAATTAATCGCAGGAACATATTCACCGCAATAGCAAGTGGTCATTCTTTCTTACTTAACTGATACCTTAACAAATCTCCTGTGGTAGATATTGTAATAATGTCACCTCGTTTGGACGACTTGAAGAAACATATCGTACACGAGTCGCAGTGTTTCGTTAGCTAACAACAATGGTTCACTAATTTCGTTTCTAATGATTCCTTTCAGGGCATATGTCCCAATTGCACAATTAAAGCCGAGCAGCAAAGAATATCTAATAATCAATCAATCAAGTTTATTTTCTAGTTTGTAAAAAATTCAGGATTGAAAGAAAAAAGCAGAAACACAGATGCAATCTGGAACAGAGCACTGAAATGCCGCATATACACTTTGCTTAGCATTAGTTTCGCGAAATTCATTCTCCATTTCTTTGGGGAAATGCATCGTTGTTTCATTTACCGATTATCACTACTGTGTACGACTGAAGCGCTGATACTCAAATTTGAAACGGAAGTGAGAAGTAGTTTTAGCTTTTTTTTCTTTTTTGTGTACCCAAGGTTAGATGAGGACTGAATTAAGCACTTGTGGCTCTGCTTAGTAACGAGGGATATTCGACACGGGATTCTAGAACAGCTAAGATATGAGAGCTCCACACGACAGCTCATGGAGGATCAGTTCGCTGATCCATTCATGCAGTTTCTACTGACGTGGATTTCCAGGCTTTTATTTTGAATAAATAGCTATGCAACAGGGCAAGCCGATCCAGAAGAAATGTGAACCAACCCATGTTCTTTCTAATGTCTGCATTTTCGAGTTTCGCCTCAGCTTCAATTAGATTTCAGAAATCTGCCAAATTGCTGCGTATTTCTTTTGAGTAATCCGAGACCCCACCTGGCATTACTTGTCTTTTGTCTCGGCCTCCTCTTAGGCCATGTTTTAGGGAGAAAATAATAAAAACCGTTTCTCGCTCTACGAAGTGAACCCGTATTTCGCGTGAGCGTTCTTTGTCTCCTTTCTGCCTTCATTGTTTATCTAATTATTATCGTATTGTTTATCTAATTCTTTATCTTATTGTTTGTCTCATCATTTCTCTAATCCTTTAGCACGCTTCAAGTCAGCTTGTTTACGCACATTATTAAATTACTATTTTATTTCACATTTCATTCACTCACCGCACCGCACTGCCTGTGCGAGTTGGCCCCATGCCAGCTGTGCCGACGACGTCATCCGCAGTGGCACTCGCCTATTCTTATCTAGGTCGGCAATAATTCGCTGTGTCGCCTGCGCCACTGACCTCATAATTGGTGCTGTACCAACATTTCCAGCTTCATACACCCGCATCGCGAATCTCCGACGTGGGGGCATGTACGCTCACGCGTAAAGAAGTTGAGCCTGAGGTAAAGCTCCTTGTTAAAATACACTTTTACGTGTATGCTCTTGTGACGCATACGTATAGCTTACTCGACACAAAAACCGTTCCGTTAGATGCGCAATTCGCAGCTGCTCCGCTACTACCACGCTGCCTACTCGCTTATCTTCGTGGCCTTCAAGCTCGGCTGGCTGAACGCCACCATCTTTTTTGCCGACCATGCCTTATTTTGGGGCTGGACTGTCTGGGAGTGTCCACCCTCTGAATGGGGCGGCGATGTTCGATATCACACATTACAAGCTCTTCCAGTACGTCATCTTTGACGTGAGTTGGGAACGAGTGTAGGGTAAATCAACGAGAATAACACTGCTTTCTTTCGATGAACTTCGAATGAAACACTGAGAAAAAAATGTACTGCAGAAGCACCAGCCATGCCTAAACAAAGAATCTTCGTATGTTACGCACATTTTGTCCTCCCATCGAGTCTCGTGCAGGTTTCGTCGTCAAGACAGTAGAAGTCGAGCACTTTTGTCTGCGACTGCAGAGCTTTGCTAACAATCACACGTACCACTAAGAGGGATGGGTTAAAATGCGGGACGCGCATAATGCCGATAAAATGAGGAACTAAGATGTCATATACGCACGCATGAAGCAAACGTTTGAAACCTATAGCCAAGTTTACATTTTTTACTCGCGCTATGTTCAGCCAAACCGAAACACACTGGTCCTCACGTGCTCGTGTGTATGTACAATGCACATTACCCGGTTTTACAGGTAATGCTGAGTTTCCTTTGTGATTACTGCTCATAAACCAATAAGATTTTTTCGTAAGGTAACCTACAACGTGACACATTCATACATCTGAGTGATTTTCTTAACATCTTTATTTTAGGGTAGCTAGAGCGATAAAAGGACAGAATGTATCTAAGTGCCTGGAAGAGTTTGAAACAAGGAGTTATGTCTGCCGTTATGTAACGTACGACTGCAGTTTCCGAGGTTCTTGGCTGTGTTAGGGGGCAGAGGCAAACGTTCTCGCTCGCCTACAGGGCGTTTACCAATCGCACGGCAGAGGCACCTGCTAGCTCAACCCGGTGGCCTTCTATTGGATGGCGCTGAGGTGCCTAGGCTTCTGTATGGACTTCCTCTGGCGGAGCGAAGAGGCAGATTCAGAAAACACGGAAAAGCAGCGCTGCCTGCCCGACTACTGGAAGACACTAGCATATACCTGCCTCCACGGCTGAAGGACGCTTTGCTGAACAACGAGGACTTTGATGCATCGGAATGCGCCTTGCCCTTTGTTTCCTTTAGCGCATACCGGAGATTGACTAGCGCAGACGTTCGTCGGAACGTATGTCGAAACGCGTGTAGACGCTGGTGGTGAATTTTTCCGGAGCAGGGATCAACTATGACGCGCGAGTGCCAGTGTTGTTAAGAGAAGCTGTTTTCTAAGAAAGAAAACACAAATATGTTCCAGGTGGTTATACGCTGCTGTAAAACGTTTGTGAATCAAAGAAGTGGAATACATTCAACATAGACGAAACAAGTTCGTCAAGCTCTGCCGCCAGCAATGATACTTCCTGCTTCTACGTCTTGCTAAGCGAGATCAGTACGTGTCCTCTGTTCTAAACGGTTTTTTTACGATGTGTCTGTGAGGTCGACCTCATAAAGCCTCCGCCGTTAAGCGAAGGAATATGCAAGGTGAACCTGGGTTATGGTAAACTGGATATCTTAAATAATAATTTCGATTAGGCTTAAATTGAGGGTGCCGGAAAACGACGTTAACGACGCGAGACAAAGCCAGCTTCGCAATCAAGAGGGTATGTTGATGCAACTAAATACAAAGGCGCTTATGAAATGGATTGGGGGACTTCTGCTGGCGCTCACACGTTTCAAGGCGATGTTTTCTCTTTGTTACCCTTAAACATAGAATGAAGCGTCGACGCGATTGCGGGCACACAGTTTTCTCCATCGAAGGCCATCAGAAGGCGTGTTCACGAAACGCGACTTCCTTCCCGCCATCTGAGACAATACGTGTGAAGTCAACGCGAAACGAGTTGACGTAGAAATGACATTTACATGAAGTCGTCGAACTCTTGATTTCAAATGATGCTGACGTTTGATCTCATGGGAATGCCAGAAGCATTATAAGCATAACTATCAAAGGGCTAATATTAAAGGGTGCGTAGAATCTTTTTGCAAAGGATCATTAGAATCGTTTTAGTCTGGTAAAATGCGTGGCGCTGTACAATATATCGTCTGTCCACCTATAAGTACAATAACGCTCATGGCGCTTAGCAAATCTCAAAATTTTTACAACAGTGTCATGCACCGCATACTAAAGTTTTTTTTTCATCAATGGATCAATATTGTGCAGTTTTCAGACAAGGAAATCTATCTCAACGCATTCAACGCTTATTATTATCTATGCTGCTTCCCTTAGAATCACCCGCCGTGGTTTCTCAGTGATTATGGTGTTGGGCTGCTGAGCACGAGGTCGCAGGATAGAATTCTGGCCACGGCGGCTGCATTTCGATGGGGGCGAAATGTGAAAACAACCGTGTACTTAGATTTAGGTGTACGTTAAGGAACCCCAGGTGGTCGAAATTTCCGGAGCACTCCACTACCGCGTGCCCCATAATGAGAAAGTGGTTTTCGCTCGTAAAACACCATAATTAAATTATTTCGTAGACTCAACCTCGAAAACTTTCCTGTTGTCGCTCTTATCGCAATTGCACAGAAAGTTGGGCGAGCTGGTGGAAGTTCATATTAGACAAGCATCAGAGCTGTCAGCGCTTGCGTTCTAATCCTCTTTTCTTCTTCCTCGTCTGGGTAGCGCTGCTGCATGCCAAATGGGAATGCTCCTAGTGCATTCAGATGGCTTGAAATAGATTTGCTACATCATGAGCATAAGAATGAAATAATGTCAACGAAACGTTTACAACGTTGCAGAAACAGGCATGTTTCCTTACCGCGGGTGCTTTGAGGCTCACTGCTTCAACTGTTCCGAACGCGAATATCCACAGGAGATATTGAACTATACTGCCTCTGACCAGGTCTGCTACCTTGACCGACGCAGGGCGACAGTTTCCGCCTATTCGCGCTTGACAACCGACGTGTGTTTTTTCACCTGCTGTGCGGTCTTTACATGAAATTGGCGAGGGGCTTCTTAAAACCCATAAAATTACATTCCCAGCATGCGCCACTGAAATATCGTAGGGTATACATTTCACAGCCGTGATCGCGCGCACGTGAGCCAAGTTTGTCCATGCTTTCCTTAACCTAATACTTCTTTTGTAAAACTTTCAAATAGGATCGCCATTCTGTCCTGCGTGCATTGTGAGAAACGGCATAACACCTCATCTGCAATTTACACTTATTTGCCCTCCATAAGACCATACTGATGTTCTTACTCAGTGTCACTCAAGCGTTACACCTTGAACTACAACACCTACTTGGACCATGGATCAGTGTCGCCTGCGCGTCCCATGTTAACAAGGCGTTTTTAACTTTTCGGTGAGACGGAAATATCGACGAAATATTTTGTATGTTGTATTGTGTATGCGCTAAGTGTAGTAAGTAAAGTGTCGTATGCCGTGTGTTCTGGCGGCAAAATCGAGAGATTTCTGGAGTTCTCCGCAAGTCTCCTCATTAGCAAAAACATGCAGATATCCGTATACATCCGTAGATGTAGGAATTCCCATGTATGAGCTCATTCTATCGCCTCTATTCGCGTGCAGGTGACGAAGCCCAAACATCCGGTGTCATTGGACGACATCAAAGCCTGGGTCGGTGATCTGCGCTCCGTCGCTTACTTATTGCTCTTGGATTTCATGTGTCACCACTTCTACAGGTAAACAGCGGCCGTTCGCCTGTCAGACACGAGCAACAAAACTATAGGTTAGAACGGAAGGGACGACGACGTTTTGACCTCTTACGATATGCCGATTTTATTCAGTGTTCATTTATACACGTTCATTTGTAGTGTGCACTTGTAGATTATTTGTCCGCACATTATTAATGTAAGACCTGTCTTTACACCTTCGCTCAGTCACCTCTCAGGTAGAAGTCTTCCCAAAAAGGCTGAGCGAAGAGCTCATTCGTAGTCAACGATGTACGATGTGAAACGAGGGATTATTCCTGGTCACTTTGTCGTGCACGACTGCAAGAGCACTGTTGTTGCGCACCCGTAGGTGGTTGGTTGGCTTCTCTTGTGGTCTCCTGCGTGTTTGATAGGTAGACTTGGGCCGCACGGGAACATGGTGGATAACGATAATCTCAGTTGTGTTGGTCGTTTCGGCTTCCTTGGGCAAGATGTCGCGGAGTACGGCGGGAAGGGTGGTGCTTTCAGCCAATGCCTGCCCTGGGAAACGGAGATGTGCTACCGAGGGGACAGGAAGTATCTCGTTTCCGGGTCCGCGGGCCCGTCGGGAGTCTAGAGTGGTAGAACGTCTAGTACGAGACGAGCCGGTGCCCCACTGTACCTTATCATTGATGAGCGTGAAGGCCGGATAAAGGACTGCTGTGGTTGAGAAGGGGGTCTCGGCCCCATAGGAACCCTGTCTAGTTCTAGGACTCAAGGTAAAGCGGAGAAAGTTTACTGCACCGTCCTCGATGGTGAGCCAAACTTCGCCAAAGAAGAGGTAGGTAGCGCCCAGAATTAGGTTGGCGGGCAGGACCACAAGGACGGGAACTACGGCCGGGAACTTGCTTCTCGATTCAGTGTGGAGCTGAAGGTAGGTCAAGCGCCCCGACAGACATCACAGTGCCACCAAGGTAAGGTAGGGGTGTCTTGATCTAGGACTGCAGTAGGACTGCGGCGTGGCATCGAAGCACCGCCATACACTCAGCTCCAGTGTACACAGGAGCAATGAGTCCGCCTATGTCGTCGACGCGTTCCCGCTGCGTTGGAAGCGTTCGCCCTTGGTAACGAACGGCTAGAGCTTGGGCTTGCGGGCAGTTCTCGTGCGCATGTCTTGCACGTCCGCACGGAGATCATCCGAGGTGCGAGGGGGCGAACTCCATAACGGCTGTGCAGTAACAACCACATGTGGCCTCGCGGTATTCTGGAACTCCACCGCTCCCTGGACGAAAGCCTGTAAATAATGTTCGACTGGCTGCACACACAGTATGACTGCGTGCGTCGAGCCATGCATACCGTGGACGACATACTGTCTGGCCGCCAGAGAAGTCCAGACCGGACTACAATCTTCCACTGGCACTACTATGCCGTAGATGAAGAGTTCGTAAATGTAGAGTTCGATGTAGAGTCCTCGCTCTCGGCGTGCCGGCGCGACCGCAATTCCATGAAACGGGCGTCATAAGCGCTCGTGAGCACTGCAAATGCCGATGTCAGCGCCGCGCTCCAAGCTAGCCATGTAAGATACGGGCTGCCTTGGAAGCGATGCTTCGCTAGAGCCTCGGTGCCTCAAGCTAAGCCTCGCACTCACCTACTCGTACTCATCTACACTCATCGCGCAGGGGCGTCTGCGTCAGCAGGCGTTTGATGTGTTGCGACGCTACATACCCGAGCACACGAGGGTTGGCCCCTCCCGCGTGTAGCCATGCGCGGCTTAGCCGTGTCTAAGGAAAGGAGGATCCTGGAAGTTGAGCCGATGCTGGGTGTTTGGACCTTTAAGGCCTCCCGGCGGAGGCAACACAGCCCTTTGGCCTCTGCTTCACGCAGACGGCACCTCCAGACTGACCCACCTGGAGGAAACCGGCAGTCGCCTTTTCCTGTCTCTCTCTCTACCCTCATCTCCGCCTTTCTATTCCACTTTCAATCTTTCCTGTCCTCTTATTTTTTCCGCTCTCGAGTGGTGTTGGGATTTGTGTTTTCGACCGTCATCTTTTTTAAACGCGTTTACATGAAATAATATTCATTGAACATAACAAACTTTCTACAACGTTGTTCACTTTTCGCTGGTGCGTTTGTATGTAATCAAGATTAATGCCTTTTCGCGCAATCGGAAGTTATGACAACGGCGTCGCTTTAATTTGTAAAAAGAAATGTCTGTACATGAGGTGGCGCCTAGAAGTTTCTTTCTGCGGTGCGAGTAACCAGCGAAGTAAACAAGAGAAGGCAGCGCCGGTGCTTGCGAGGTGCTCAAAATATCACACGACGGTCGCTCCGATACGCGCTAGACGCGCATGCGCAAAGAAACCACGGAAGGCTAGACGACGGGATGGCGCCACGGCGCACGCACCGGCCCGCGCTTACCCATCAAAATATCATCATGATTACCTGACAGAACCGTTCTTGGTGAATGCATGATTTCCATTCGCCAAGCAGGGGTTTAGTCCTATGCAACTTGTTATTTATGCATGAGTTCTCTTCTTGTTGCCATTTTCATGCTAGGGCCTTCCGATTCAGTCCAATACTGTATATGTATGGAAGTTTTTATTTATTTATTTATTTATTTATTTATTTATTTTATTTCATACATACTGCTAGCCTCCATTTGGAGGCTGTTGCGGGACATGGGAAAATACATTGCATCAAAATATGAATGCCAAACTTATACACTTGTTAATATTGTAGTTTGCAAGAAGACGTCGTTGAGTAATACAATAAGAGGATGTGACCTCCTTGAGTCATCCCTTAAAGGTTAATGAACAGAAATGCAGAAGCATAAGGTAAACAACAAAAAAGTACATCAATACCAATTAGAAACAACATGTGGTGTGTGTAGTTTATACTTATAAATCAAGATGCGTACTCATAGACATATTTTTCCAGCATAGAAGGAAATGGTCAGGTGAGCAAATTATAATATCACTAGGCAATGAATTCCAATCTCTGATTGCCTGAGTTATGCTTTTGGTGCGCTGCCATGGACGCGCTTTTATCGGCTGCTTCATTACCTGGTATCCCAACATGGCTTGGGACCCTGCAGCATCGTATGATTCCTCCGTATTTCTTGTTAAAGGCCATCTTTAAGATTTCGCCAAGCAGGGGTTCCGACGCAGAGTTTAAGTTTAGAGCTCTCAGGGCACTTAACGAATCGATATAAATAATAACATTCTTCTGCTTGTCGGTAGTAATTTTCTTGACTATCATCCATATCGCATGAACTTCGGCCGTAAATACTGAAGAAAAGTTATTTATCCGAATTCGATTTTCCCAATTTTTCTTTACGATCCCGACACCTAGGTATTCTTGTGTTTTAGAATCGTCAGTGTGAAATTCTGTGTAGTTTTTATATTTTTCTTGAATATCTCGGAACTCTTGTATTATGTATTCTTGTGAAATGTCTTCTTTCTGTTGATGAGTTACTGTCCAGTCATATAGCTTTGTGGAATTGCACCACGGGGGCAACATTTGGGGCCTTTCAGCAACCTGCAGGGCTTCATGAGGAACATCATGAGTCTGACAATATTCTTCGTGTCGTAAGATAAGTGGCCAAATCATGTTCGCTTATATCTGTAGTGTACTCGTGACTTGCACTGTGTTACGATATTGTAGCATATATGTTCTGGTGATGACTGAGTTCCTAATAAATAGCAAAGTCTAAGTAGTGCTCTGCAGTGCTGTAATGAAGGCTCATTGCAGTCAACGTTTAAACTTTGGACAGGCGATTATCTTTCATTTTATGTTGTTGACCACCTTTAGAGTAGCTTTCAGTTTCGACAGTAACTCTTCGGCAGAACCAACAAGCAGTTCACACTTCGCAGAGCACATGGCGAAAGTAGCGGAACGCTGCGCGTGGGGCGGTAGCCCTTTAAATACCCAACAGCTCATTAGTGCTACGAAACTTCCGGCAAAAGCCACATTTACCCGCTAAGTGAGAGATTGGGGGCGACGGCCATAACGATGATCATTCTCATAGTTATGTCCATCACTAGTCTAACTCCACCGCGTGGACGAATGTATCTCCCAAAAGTACCCAGTTACAGTTGTGCTGCATTAGCCAACTTCATTAAACGCGTGCAAATCGTCTAAATTAATCACTTCGTCTAATTCCCGCCTGCTCGCTGCTGCGTTTTTTTATTGATATGATATAAGGAGATGTTGGCGCACAGTTTAAGGCGCCGGCTACTCCTGATCTCTTCAATGGTTCCGTCATACATCGTACAGGGTTCAAGGTGACATGTCAAATAGTCTTTTCACACAAGCACCAGGACTTATCTCGCAACGTTTCCACAGGAAGTCTATGACGTAAGGAACACATGGTACATACAATATACAATGTAAATGTCTCCACACTTATGCAGATGAAAGTCTCAAAAGTACAAAAGATTTTGTCGCCTAATAACACATTGTCTAGCCAGCGGGTGGTACATACATTGTGTAAATGCATTATCACATACAGTCACAGCAGAACAGTCAACATAACATAATTCACAAACAGATGGATATATACAGTGACAATGAAATGAAGGGAACAATGAAAGCGCTAATAACGTCCAGCAATGCCGCTGTCTTCAAGAAAAGTCTTTAGTGCTTTTAAAGCACTCTTTTGTAAGGCCATTGTTGGCCAAGGGCCCAAAAGTTTCCTTAAACTGAAAGGTCTGCGGTCTAATTTAATTAGCGCTGATTTAAGTGGCTTCTTGGTGTGTCTAGATGTGGGCAATCTAGAAGGAGGTGATATATATCTTCGTCTACAAATCCACAATCACATTCGGGGGTTTCCGCACGGCCAATTCTGTGTAAGAAATGCTTTGTGTAGGCAGTGCCTAGCCTTAATCGATGAATAAGGGTTTCCATAGTTCTATCTATTGACAATGAAAATTTCAATTCAATAAATGGATCAATATGATATAAGTCCGAGCTCTTAGAATTCTGGTCAAACCAAGTGTTTCTAGACATTTTGAGAGACGTTGTCCTTATAATGCAGCGTAATTCATCCTTTGATATTGGGAGCGGAGCCGTATCATCTTTGAGGTGCGCTTGTCGTGCTGCTTCATCGGCTGCTGTGTTGCCAGGAATGTCGCAATGCCCTGGTATCCACTGGAATGCTATTGAATGTTTCGCTTCGCTTGCCTTTGTGAGGTTTTTAAGCGTTTCATATATTATACTGTCACTGAATGTTTTCCCCTTTGTGTTGCAGAATGATGTTAGAGCCGCCTGTGAATCACTGAAAATTACCCATTTTTGCGCATCTCTTACTGACAATATAAATCTTATGGCACATAGGATTGCGAACAGTTCAGCTGTTGTGGACAAAGTCGCACGAGATAACTTAAATAATTCTTCTTTGTTGAGGTGCGGTATAATGAATGATGAAGTTGAAGAGGTTGCTGTACTGGAGCCATCTGTATAGACGTGTGTGTATCCTGAATACCGCATATATATCTGATACAGCGCTAGTTGTTGAGCAGCTCGAATGAACATCTCTTTTGCTGAATATCCCATCTACTGACAATTCGATTTTTGAAACTGTAAGCAGCCATGGAGGATATTCGATGTCTGAGTTCCAAAATTCATTTCTTGGCAATATGTGAAGATTTTTTTGAATTTCTACATGAACATAACTTCTATCTCGTTTCATTATGTCTAGAGCCATTTGGTGGTCTTTATGCTGGGTTTGAAGACGGAAATAATGCCGGCATGTTTCTGTAGTTCGCCTAACTGGAAACGGTGATTGGCGAGCCTCAGCTATTACAAGAGAACTAGAAGTCGCTCGTGGAACTCCTAGACATAGGCGTAGTCCTCTAGCTAAAAGTCTTTGCAGCCACTTTTCTGACGTGTGGGAAAGTCCGTGTAAGATGGGCGCGGAATACGCAACTTTTTGTCGTATTAATGAATTGTGAACAGTCAGCATGGACGATACTGATCCGCCCCATGATGTGCCTGCAAGTCTGCGAAGTACAGTCACTATGGCATTGACCTCGTTTCGAGTTTTTTTATGTGGGGTGCCCAGGATAGCTGCTTATCAAGTATTATGCCTAGAAATCCATGCTGTGTGACAATCATTAGAGGGTGTCCTTCCAGATTAAGAGTGAAATTTTTTAACTGCCTTCGAGTAAAGGGCAATACAGCTGTCTTTGCGTGTAATAGTACCTTTCTTCTCTCTGTCAAAAATTTGTTGATTATATTTATGCCGTCTTGCAATGCCATTTGAAGTAGTTGAGCATTAGACCCAGATGTCCAAATACACACATCATCTGCATATAGTGAAAACTTTAACTGTGATGGCAGCCTTCGCGTTAAATCAGCCATGACGCAGTTAAAAAGGAAGGGGCTGAGTACGCTTCCCTGTGGTACTCCCTGTTTGACAACATGTTCAGCACTCTTTCCTTCACCCGTCTGAACAAATATTTTGCGACCTGGTAGCAATTCAGACATCCACCGCAAGGACCTGCCAGACAGACCAAGCTCCAACATGCTTAGCAAAACATGAACGTGACTAACAGTGTCAAATGCCCTCTTGATGTCTAGGAATACTGCTATAGTCATGTTCCCACGTGGACGCTCATGCTCCACACAGGTTACTATATCTAATATTGCATCTATTGTGCATCCATGTTTTCTAAAACCTACTAAGTAGTTGGACAGCACATTCGTTTCATTACACCACCATTGAAGTCGCGCGTCAATCATTTTCTCCATTACTTTGCAGGAACAACTTGTCAAACTAACAGGGTGGAAGGATTCAAGGCACAAGGGCGTCTTACCAGGTTTTAAAAATGGTATGATTCGAGCGACTTTTCAAGAGTCAGGTACAGTTTCCTCTATCCATAAGTTATTATAGATGTCTAAGAGAGCATTTGTACCTGCCGGTCCGAGGTTTCTTAGCATATTGTACGTAATGCTGTCCGGCCCAGCAGCGGATTTTTGACGACATGATGCAATAATTGCACATTGAAGCTCGCTTAATGTGAAAGTATGTGAAAGTATGATCTAATTGAGGATGTTGGGCCCAGTAGCAAGCAGAAATTTTTCGCTTAGCCGACACTACTGAAATATCAAATTCTGCACATTGCGATGAAAAAGTAGGTCTGGAAATAAGCTCACAAAATTCATCTGCAACTATTATTTCACACGTGTCCCGAGCTACACCGAGAGCACGAAATGGGAAGCTCTGTGTTACAGGTCCGCTTAAAGAACGAATTACTAGAAAAATTCGTGGGACAGCCGTGTGAGGAGACAGCGTGCCGCAGAAATCGCGCCAGCGCCGTTTGTCTAAATTTTCCATTCGTCTGCGCATTACATTGTGTATTTTCTGAGCGTTTCTGTATGCTTCAAAACTTCCGCTCCGTCGGTAAGCTCTTTCGGATCGACGTCGGATTACTCTTAGGTGTTCATATTCTCCGTCAACTGCAGCATAATCTTTTGGAATTGGGACCTTCTTTGTGCATATGTTCATATTGTCCTGCAAAAATTCTGTAAATTTTTCCACTGTTGCATGTTGATTAATTTGAGCCGTTAGGCGGTACCGAAAAGCTTGCCAGTTGGTTAGTCTGCTGTAACGCCTGACATCACAGGGCATGCAAGGGTGGTAAACAAGGATGGGAAAATGATCACTTCCGCGCGTTTCCATATCTGTTGTCCATCCCACACCATTCACTAGATCATGTGAACACGGGGTAACATCTATGCAGCTTGAGTAATTATATCCACGAAGGAATGTTGCCGACCCATCGTTTAAAACAGTCCAGTTGCATTCATCTATTGCGCACTCAATAACTTTACCCCGTGCATCACAATGATCACTGCCCCAGATGGTGTTGTGCGCATTGAAGTCGCCACATATAAATACATTAGAATGAGCTATTTTGAAGATATCCACTAGCGCTTCTACTGAAATCCGGTTTGAAGATTGTAGATATAGATTAATCACTGTTATACAGAGCTTGCCAAAGGATACTTTACATGCGATGAATTCCGGGAAGTCTGAATCACTGGACGGAATTTGATAAGATGGTAGGTCCTTTCTCACGCACAGGAGCACTCTGCTAACAGCACCTTGACGAGAAGTCTTGTATATCACATAATTTGAGAGGCGAAAGTCGTCATCGATTCCCGCCTCTTGAATGCAAAGTATTGGGAAGTTGTATTGTACAAGCAGTTTACGAAAGTCAGAACACTTCCTTCGAAGACTGTTGGCATTCCACTGAAATATGGAGACATTTTTGTAGCGGTTATTCTTGTAGTGCCTGCCGCAGTTTTGGCCCGGATTGTTGACACAATAGTGCTTATAGAGGCAACAAGGCTTCCACTTCTGGTAGGTTGTTTGCTTCCGGCAGAGCAGACAAGATTGCCTTAAGAGCTGCGAAAAGCATTGGCAAAATCAGTTGTGTCACCGATGCTGTGGTATGGTCGCTATTAGCTGGTGTTACTTCTGCAGTAGATGAGTAAGGCCGCTGAGAGAAATGTGTGCGAGTACTGGAGCTTTCTTTTGTATTACTTTCTGCCTGTTGTCGTCTGGGTTTCCGTAGCACTGATGCATAAGACTGGGCACCCGTTCTGTTACCTATACCAATAGAATACCGGGCATCTGCTATACATATAACATTACTTACCCAAGGCCACTAGTTTATTTTGATCTAAAGCAGAATATTAGCTATGGCCATTTCCGCGCTAATCCGAACTGCCATTTTCCTAATCTCAACGTTACGTCTATCATTTTTCATGCCAGCGATCGATGCTCTTGTAGTACAGCGAGCGACGCCAGCAAAACTTGAACGCAACCTTGTAAACGAGACGTTGAACAATTGCCTTTAAAGTGCCTCACTAGACCAAACAGCAAATATTTGTTATCTGCTGGAGCTTCTTACGTGCCATCTTCAGAGCTTTCTACCGCAAGAACTTTTCAAATTGGTTCTTTAATAGCCAATGCAGAAATATTTCGGAGAAACGGACCCATGATTTCAGGAGACCAACGCCACCACCAACATGGACACTCTCTCCACATGCCCCGTCTCGACTCCACAAGCAAAATTCCTTCCCTGCTTTCTGCCATATAACGGAGCTGGAGAATCGCGTGACGCATACGTCACGTCTTTCTTTTTTGCGCTTTTTTGCTGCGCGGCGCACATCCGATGACGATCGCGCGCGTGACCTGTTGCTTGTCTCGTTTCGCGCAGCGCACGGTTTTGTCAATGTTACATAAACACTGAGGCAGTCCCCACGGATCACAGAGCATGATTGCGAGTGGGACCCGGTTGCAAACGACATACTTTCACTCTCAGCACGCGCGAGTGCATGACGTGGGAACAGGCCGACGAAACGGAAGTACATCTCTCTTGCTGCTGTGCGAAGCAAAAGAAGAACACGCAGACGTTCGGTTTGTGTTTTATTATTTCTATAAACTTTAATTCGTCTAATGAAGCATTAAAGTACACAAATAACAGATGTGGCATTTAATAATCCTCGGAAAAGTCGCGGTACACTATGAGCGGCCTCACAGCATTTACGTACGTAGGCGTACTTGCTGACATACGTCATCCCCCTCGTCTTGGAGCCCGGCGCCCGCAAGAAGGGCAGACGGCGTTTAGTTCGAAATATCAACTCTTTCTGCGGCGCGTAGCGATAGCAGACACGATCGTCAGCACGCATTCTTTGCACAACGCTTCCCTGAGAAAATATTGGATGAGTTTCACATGAAACTCTCCTCAGTTTTGACATCACAGTCATTTGACTTCCCTATGTTTTTCTTTGAAATTTTCTGACGTATTCCTAATGTCATGCTAAAGCATATTGGGCATCGTCTTTCTGTTGAATACTTGATGAGTGTTTTTCTTGTGAGCACGAAATACCTTCCTAATGTGTGCTCCAGAGCAGTTTCCTTGTGACTGTCGCATGTCTTCCTAATAAACTTATAACAAGCTTATGCATTAGATTGCCGGCGTTCATAGCATTCCTATAACAAAATTAGCCAGCACGTGTGGTAACACTTTATGATATGCTGCATGTTAGACATTACTCAACGAAACAAAGTTAACAAGAACATTTATTGAACATATTACAATAATATTACAGACGCCATGTTTCCCTTTCATTTATTCTCGCTACTTATCGCTCAGGAGAGGCTGGCCATGACGTGGAAGGTTGTCGTCTTGCAGTGAGTGCACGCGTACCCTGCATGGTAGAAAGGACAGAAAATAAACAAAACTTTTCCATCAACCGCCAAATTACACACTGTATCACTTGCTGCAGAACGATTTGGAAATGTTATAGCTAGTTCGGCAAAAAATTTATGTGATGTCGGTTCACGCAAAGCTGTTCAGGAACCATTGTGTGCCCTTTGGGTGCAGCAGTAACTACAGTAAGCAGAAATTACTTTTGGCTGTGCGAACATGTAATGTGGATCAGCTGTGGTGCGTGTATATGCTGTGAACTACTTCGGCTTTATCGGTTTCCACTCGACAAAGGGCAGCAATGTCTGTTGATTGCTAGCGTGAATTGGAAAATCTTCTCACCATCTGATTACTTAGCGAGCAAATAAGCATAGGAGTGCTCGTGTACGGGCAACCCAATGCATCACCGAGACATCCAAGTGTCGGTCATTATAGAATATTTGCATCAGTTATCAACATAGTTCTCGTACATTTCAAGCTTACTATGTGATGCCTGCGTTGGCCACCGGTATTATGACGTATACCCCAATCAAGAAATACGTACACCACACCATGTCTGGTGTTTCTTAGCGTTTACAACAGCGCGCTTCTTTCCGAGAGAGGGCACAAGTTGAAAAACAAATGTATTAAAACACGATAAACAATACTTGCATAAAAATGAATAAATAAGCATGTAGATTGCTATTCCATGTCATTAGACAGTGTTCCTCTTTGTCATGCAATCACAATGAGCGTTGGCTGACACACGTCCCATTTTTGGATGCGCAATTTCTCACTGATTTTGTTGCATCAATCGGTCGCCATAGATGAACAAAATAGATGAACAATCTAAATCTGGTGCACAGCTCGTCATGTCGATCCATGCTCAAGTGGGACAAGCCCACTGGTCCCTTGAGCACGGGCCAGTATGGATGGGCCATGTACCTTTGACCAAATACGCATGTGATCAAAAGAAAAGACTACACTACCCCTGACAGACACGAGACAAATTTTGGGCATCTTTAGCAAAGCCAGCTTCCACTGTCTGGGTGGCTTTCTCAATTCACTTGTGGACTGCTATGCACATATATTTCCAGGAAAAATAAGGTAGGTAGAATATGCGCAATGGTTCAGAACTGAATTGAGAAAGGCAAGGAGGCAAGTGAATTGTTGTTAAAGATGCCAAAAAAATTGTCCAATGTGTTTGAAAGGTAGTGTATTGTATTCCTTTCACATGTGGTCAAATATACACATGGCAGACTGCCTGGTGCCTAAACATGTACCTATGAGATCACCATATTTCATTCAAAAGACCAGTATGCTCGTTCGACTTGGCCATGCATGGCTGCAATAGGGCTTCAGGCCGGATTAGGATCGTTTATCTCTTTTCACAGATGGCTTAAAATTGGCAAGAGAAATCAGTCAGGAATACCACATACATAGCAAGACGTGTGAGCCAGCCCCATTATCAATGCTTGAAGAAAGGTGTTCTTTC
Organism: Dermacentor andersoni; assembly: GCF_023375885.2. Lineage (NCBI taxonomy): Eukaryota > Metazoa > Arthropoda > Arachnida > Ixodida > Ixodidae > Dermacentor > Dermacentor andersoni. Next base: position 156,175,605 of record NC_092820.1, read on the forward strand.
AAGCTGACAAGCGAGAGAAATTAGTCTGTGCATATTTACTTTTTCTATGCAAACACCGCTTATCGTGATTTTATGCCTTTGTATTACCACTTCCTCCTTCCCACTCAAATTAACTTCTGCACAATGCAAGGGCACATGCAGGGCTACTTTTCTTAATCCTTCCATCAACTTAAACAGTCAGTTTTTAACCGAGGTCACGTTGTGTGTTCTCCATTTCCTCCCTTTGTAAATTTTGTCCTGAAAAGTTGCATGAACTAACCGGCAAACTCAAATGGACACTACAAGTTTCATCTACTGGACACGGCTGGTTCTCAGAAATGCACAAAAACAGTGATGAGTATCTGTTATTACCTGTATTGTGTGCAAACTAGCTTTGACATTGCTGCAGGAAGCATACACTCACAAATGCTACATTGCATTCCTGCATGATTAGGGGTAGCTTGCAAATAATATGAAGAAAGGGAGAGAAAACACAGCAAGTTTACCAGAAAACACCTCACTACTAAAGTAATTGTAGCATAATGAACACTGGCCTTCCTATTTCAGTTCAAGAAATTCGAACTCATCAAATGTGAATTTGCCAATGACAGTACTCATTATTTATGACCATCAGGTGTTACAGGTGCTTCAGCATCCTCAATGCATGCAGGGTCTCGGAACTTTGGTGGCGGCCGTTTCCTTTTAGCCTGAAATATAATTTTATTTTTATTCTAGAGCAAGGCAATATTAATCTGCAACCTTACTTAAATGAGAAGGATAACACTAACATGTCAACTCCGTGTACGTCAACCTTCTGAAAACACCAGGGCGCGCTAGCACATTTTCGGATCCGCAGAGCACCACGAACGGCAAGATAAGACGACCCGAAACACATAAGCTGCGGTGGCTGGCGTGCTTTTGCCCCCCCCCCCCCCCCTCACAAGATGACGACGCATTGGCTTGACTTGACGGACGCTTCAGCAGTCTTTCTGTAACTTTCTTGATTGCTTTACCTTCCTTGACAAGTAAGCACAGATGGTGCGAGACAAAAATAACCATAGGGAAGTCTATATTGTAAGCTTTAGTTTATCACAGAAAAAAATTCTGTGACATATTTTCAATCTTGAATCGCTGCTGGTGTCTGCAGCCAGCAAAAGCATGGCCTTTGAGATCGGAAGATGTTATGGCGTTATTCGAACTATTTGCACTTCGGTCACCTCTCAAAGCCCTTGAATTACGTCTACCGCCCCTCCCCGTGCTACCTGCGGCGTTATTTCATTTTAAATAACTTCCTGCTATCGTTAACATCAACTGCATAGTCTCAGACATTGTTGACTCAATCTCCGAGGTACGCATGTGCAGTGTGCGATGTTTGAGTGCGCGTTGCAACAGTGGTTACACCCGTGTCGTGCGTATCTTGCTGGCGCGTCAGTGTTTTTAATGAGAGTGGGCTGCACTCCTGTCGTCCGTGCCTTCTTTGTTTATCGTGAGTACCACGAAGGTTCCTCGAGAAACACGCATGTCTCTGCAGCGTTCATGTGTCCTATGTAGTGTGGGCCAGAAATGTGCACCGGTGCACGATGTGTCTGCGACCAAGTAATACCGTGCATTCCAGAAAATAGACGCTGTCGATTACAAGCAGTTTTCTTTGCCATGGTCATGTCAATTTGCACCATTATCGCCTGCCACTTAAGAGGAAGCTTTATCTCGGGTGCTCCTATATAAATACATGCATAAGGAGAATTCGTTTTTCTCCGCGACCACTGCAGTAAATTTGACGCTTGCAGCATCTAAGAGACAAACTTAATATGTAGTGACTGTTTGTTTCGAATCTTTTATTTGCGTCGTAAATTTTTTATTAAAAATGGGCGAAAATCGAAAATTTTTGGAAAACGAACCTGCCTGCCTTTCCTCTCTCTCTCTCTCTCTCTCTCTCTCTCTCTCTCTGTCGTACCCAATTCATTGCTACTTAAATACAATGTGTGCGTGTGAATCGTTGGATGCGAAATACAGGAACTGAGGATATACGCCCTGACTACGTTGCGTGTCGTGATCGGATATGAATTGAATATTGAAAAGTGGAGCACATTTAAAATAAATAACAAAACAGCGCGACACAGGACGAGCGAGTAAAGAGCATAGGACAGAGCGCTCTTCGCTCGCTCGTCTTTTGTCTTCATGGCGCTGCTTCTGTTTTTTATTCTAAAAATGAATGAACCAGCACCCTAGAGCACATTTAAGATTAGCGTTCACTTTGACAGATTTGCAAAACCAGCTCTCACTGGCAATCTTTCTTTGCTCATTGAGCATACTGCCGAGCAGTCATTGGATAGTGTTTCTGTGTTGGGTGTTTCTTTTTATTTGTTTATTTAGGATATATTGCACGTCCAAGAGCTTGTAATGAAAAGCGTCGAATGCTACTGCATTGTGGACGCATAGCTATTTGTGGACGCGTAGCTGACAGGCACGGACCATAATAATGTAACTGTTGTTCTAAGATCCATTCCATGATTGTATGCTCTCCGAATGAAAAAGAAATGGGGGGAAGGGGGAGCCATTCTTCTCCTTTTTCGCTCGCTAACTGCCACGGCACAGTAACAGAAGAACCATCTGCTTCACGCCATAAATAAGAACGAAATGAAAACAAGAAGATGGTGCACTGAGCGTTTTATTATGCCGGACGTGTGCTGAGGCAGAAGCAAACGACAAAGTGATTTGCTTGTTCGATGTCTCAGTGTCCTGTAATCTTATTGGCGCGGGAGCGCCACTCATTGCCACCGCTCGAGTTCCAAGAGCACGGCAACGGTTGTCGAGAAAAAGGCTACGGGTGAAGCGTTAGTTCTGCGAGCAACAGGGTCGACGTGAAAGCGGAGTTTCCTTACAATATCAACCCTTCAAGCATCAATGTTCGAGTGATTTCACACACTGACGATGACGGCACCTATCTGCAGGCGTCTCCTAAGCGTCGACACACGGCCGCGAGAGAAACCGCCATGACAGCGAGGAAAGAATCGAGCTCCAGCTGCCGAGAGCGTAATCTGCTGCGAGGTCAGCATGTTTTCAAAGGTGAGAAAGTTGTAGGTATCCACGACCAGCCTTGCTTCCTGATACCGCGTTTAAATGTTAGTTGGCAATAATTGCAGAATTATTTGCTACGACTTATTAGGACATGACGTTCTTCCTTGAAATCTGTTATATTTTCACCACCGCACCCAGTTTTTAAGGGTCCTTTGCTCGAACCTCGAAAATGGCGCAGTTTTGCAGTGCCGTGGCGAAAGCAGAATGGACCTTCGGGAAACGCACGCATCATATTGAGGGATCGACGCACTGCTAAGGCCATCCGCGAACACGGCGTCTGATTCTAGTTTTCTGCCACGAACCAGCGATCCAGGCCGTCTGCGTTTGCGCACGCTCTGCTTTACTGGCGTGCACAACTTCGTGTGGCACTAGAGGCAAAGCGCGCGCAAGTAAGAACGCTAATGGAAATAGCCCGAAATAGCCCCGCACTCTCATCCGCGTTAGTTTAAGCGGGTGAAAAAAAAGGAAGCAGTAACATCTTATTTGCAACCGCAAAATAAGACAAAGAAATGCGCGACTGAATGCTGAACATGGCGGCTAATTTTTCTGATTTTCTATTCCGAGTTTGGGCAAATACGAAACCGTCGCGCCTGTGAGTTATACGCTGACTCAGCCTCAGCTCCAAGAAAATAAAACTTATTTTCGACACTGCCCAAATACTTGCCCTAGCATGGAGGAAGGAAACTGAGGAGAGGCCCTACCCCCTGCGCGCGCTAGGAGAAAAGTGTGGAGGAAATGACGTAGTTGGTTCTTCTTTGTTTTGCTGTTTTTTTTATTTCTTTGCTGTAGTGGCCCCGCCTTTCGGGCCACAATGGCGGCTTTGTTATTGTTCTGTGCGCTCACACGTGTTGCTCCGTAGGTTTCGTACCGTGGCAAAAGGCGCCATGCGGGCAGGTTTGCGTTGGTCTCGCGTGTTTTGTTGCGCTGCGTTATCTGGACCGTGCTCTACCGGATGTTGCTGTGGCCAGGTGGGACAAGAGGAAATAAAGTTCGTGAAATGAACGCGCATGCAACGCTGTACGCAATGTACCGCGTCACGGCAATGGCAACGGATGAAGTAATATCCGCGAGAAATTTTGCCCTCTCTGGCGGAATCATGCTAACGTGCTAACGATTGTTTAGTATGGCTGCGGAGCGCGCCAGTCCGAGCAGCATGGTTGCGCGCAGCGCGGCGTGGTTTCGCGAGAAATGTAAACAAGAGAGAAGAGCTGGCCCGATAGGCGGAGCAATGCCATGAGCAACGCCAACTTCCGGCTTCACTTTCGCTTCACAAAGAGTGACGTCAGGGCCTCTCCTGAGTTTCCTTCCTCCGTGTGCCCTAGTAACCATAGTGCTAGTAACAGCGTGTACAGGCTCCGCTCCTGTAGCTTTCCCTTTAGTGCCACTGAAATCTGTTGGCGGGTATCCTTGACCCTTTACGTGGAGCAGTTTGGTCTAGAGAAACGAGATGGCGCTTTCGGCGGCGCGCCGCCTTATGCCCCAACCACTGGCACGCGCTGGAAAGCTTCGGCGCGCGCCGAAGGGTCAAATGCGTCAAAGCGTCGGTCGGGAACTCGCTGAAGCGGAACGTCGCGCAGCGATTATGTCTACTGCCGATGCTAGAAGTTTGCCGGCGCGCGGCGAAGCTGCGCCGGCGTGCACCAATGGGAGGCTGCGACGCCTCGCAGGCGTCAACCAATCGGAGGCTGCGGAGCCTCTGGCTGCTAGGCCTGTAATGGCCGACCGTGCGGAGACGCCGGCACCAACGATCGTCCGAGTGTTTTGGACGCACGACGCGCGCGACAGTGTTCCTGAAAGACAGTGTTGTAATAGTAGGCCGACAACGACACGATCAACCGACCGACGACCGTGGGTTGTGGCAGTGCGACGTGGATCCGAAGCGACTTCGAACGACGCCGACTAATACAACCTGCCCACTGGGTTCCGCCGGGCTCGGTACGATCGTCTGCTAAAACAGCCAACCGAATCACGATTGCCGCAACGTCTGTGCTTGTTGTATGTGCATATTGTCGTGCTCAAAACGAATGGAAACACGTTTACGAGCTCCGAAGTCTGGATAATCAACACTCGCCTATCGCCGATGTTGTTTACGTTACGCGTAGGCCTAGCGCGTCCATCGAGTTCGTAACTGGCGAGTGAACGAACTCACCTGAGAAACTCTGTCGAAGGAAATGAATTTTCAGGTCCGTTTGGTGCTGCAGTGATTTAAAATATGGCACTCTTGACTTCGTGTGACCTGTGATGTGGTGAATGAACCGTGTGGAAGTTGGGTTGGTCAACCGCGGCGTGTTTCGTGTGGTGTCGGTTGACTCAAGTTTAACGGGCAAGCTCTGCGCTGTTTCCAGTGGTAAAGATAACTTCCGAAAGCGAAATACATTAGTAGCCGAACTATTGGAAGTACTTACATAATCAGCCGTGCCGCCTGTTTCAGCTGACACTGCGCTCTTCTATTCGGCATGTGAATCCAGTTCAGTACAAGTTCACTGTACTCATTCACTCACTTCTTTCTAGTGCGTCCGTCTTTTGGGCTAGTTGGGCATAAATCGCTCGTGATGCAATCAAGAACACTGACGCACTGAAGCATACGTGACAACGCAGTCATGTTTGAGTCAGTGTGTCGTTATAGTTGAGCACTGCAAAAAGAAATTATCTGTTTGCAACGTGTGCCCTGTGTGCAGTGCATAGCAGGACCTGCATCATGCAAGACCTATGCATGTAGCAGCGTATACCACGATTCGATGCCCGCTTCAGAAGCAGCAAGTACTGAGTCAATGAAACTGTAATTGATTTTTTATCTCACTTTTTGCTTATGGAAAGTGTAGATGGTGTGAGTGCATTGTGGGGAAGGTGAAAAGGTGTCATCAGTGTTTTGTGCAGTCAGTACGCTTAAACTGCTGGAATCCCTTCAGCCTCTACTAAAATGTTTCTTGCTGCGATACTATAAATTGTAGTCAGGACAAAGATCTACTCAAAACCAAGTTACTAATGCATCTGCGGAGAATGTGTTTGATTAACAAGTTAACGCTTCCACAACAACAATATGCCGATGCACAGCATATGTGCTTACAATAAATACATTCCGTAAAGGCGAACGACTGGGCCTACAATATCAAACTTTGTAGTAGCACCGTAAAAAGTGCTGCCATGCGTATCAGCTACAACGAAACTGCTGCACGTCCAACCTTCTTCCTTGGAGGCACTTCTATAAAGACTGTTCGGGCCCTTCCCATTCTGGGTGTAGCATTTAGCTGTTCTCTCAACTTTTCCGCATATGTCACCAGCACTGTATGTAAGCACCGGCCCTTTCTTGGGTTTGTGTCCCGTGTCTCCCTTCCCTGATGCCCTAAGGTTTTCCGAGCACTCTACACTTCTATCATTCTGTCATGACTTGAGTACTGCTCATCAGTATAGTTCCCGTACCAAACTCGCAACGCTAACAAGCTTAAGCTTGTTCAGCGCCGGACAATACGCACCCTTTACTCCCGTCTTTTCGGTTGTCACAAGCTCATGCCAGCCTTCGAGGATTGCCTCAAACCCCTCAAGTAGCACACCCTGCAATACCAACGCAACATTGCACTAGTCTATACTGCAGGGTGTTTGACGTCTCTCTGGACAGCACTAATCTTTCTTCAGTTCGTCTGAACAAGTGGTCAGCACAGCCTGAGCCCTCATCACGCCTCTATGGCCCGACACCACAACTCCATGATTATATCTGGCATGCAGAGCTTTCTCTCCACCCCCCTGGCGATTTGGATTCTCGTTCCTTGGAACCAGACTTCATTGGCACTCCTGTGTGTTGTGCACCTGTTGAATGTGTGCGTGTGTGCCGTGCTGTGTTATTGAGCAAGTGTGTGTGCACGTGGAGCGGAAGGAAGTGTCTTCTGCATCCTGCAAATTCCTGCTTTGGATGTCTGGTTATCAGATGCTCTAACATACAGGCATCAGCCTTCTTTTTAGTCTAGTGTGCCAAGTTAGCACTAAGATTATTATTATTATTATTATTATTATTATTATTATTATTATTGTTATTATTATTATTAGAATCATCACTTTGACCACATTGATTGTGTTGAAGCCAGCGTGACACATAATTCAAAATATTTCTGGAGCTTTGTGGGCTCTCTTTTCTAAAAGGAGTGCCAAAGATGTACGTCTTCTTCATGAACATAGTGGTGTTGTCTCGAACACTGCTGATGCCTTTGCAGAACATTTCTGTTTGCTATATGGTGTGAAATATGCTTCAAGTAACCTTCCTTCTCAGTCTGGCGCAGTGTATGCTAATAGTCAATGACAAGCTCGTTTCCAAGTATATGAAGTGCCTTAAACTTTCCCTTTCTTGTGGTGTTGATGGTATTTCCTCCACAGAGCTTAACCCTTTGAGACGCTGTCTACACAATTGGGCACAGCAGGAGCATGCATCAATAGCAAAAGCACTGATGAAAGTAATGGTATTTAAAATGTGTTTCATACATCTTGAAACACTTATTATTGGAACTGTGCTGCAATTTTGAATAATGTGCAGAATGTTTTAACAAAATGAGTGAGAAGGTGGACGGCTGCGTGTTGTTACTCTGTGTCAGTATGTTGTATGTAGCGGGTTCACTTCTTTCATTGTTTTTTACAATGTCGTGCACCAGGCATAATTGTCAAGTGGCTGGATAAGTGCCTTTCAAGCTTTTCAAAGCACGAAATAGTACATGTTTTCATATTTTGTGTTCCTGTAGTGAGTTTTCGCATGGAGTCGAAATTTTGTAAACTTGACAAAACTCGCTAAACAATTGAAAATTCTTAATATTTGCTGCAGCTGTACACTTTCTACGATTCTGAGGATGCAAGAGATGTGGTGAAAGCAACTTTCAATCAACGGGATAAAGTGGTGTCTGAAAGGGTTAAGACGTATGGAAGCATACTTGTTCCTCGTTCTCACAAGCATCTTCAATAGTTCCCTAAAGTCTAGTACCTTTTCTAGCACTCGGAAGGTAGCATGGACATTGCCCATGCACAAATCAGGTGCTAGATGTGCAGTTACTAACTGCCAATCTATATCTATCCTCTTCAGTGCGTCAGGTGTTTGAATCGATATGGGATTCCTCGCTTTCTGTTAGTGCTAAGAGCATTTTAATAAATGAACAGCATGACTTTGTGTGCCGACATTTCAGACTTTCAGACTATTTCAGACTGTCAACAGTGTTCACCACTGCATCGACTTCCAAAAAGAAATTTTTTCACTCTCAAACTGGTGCAGAAGCAATAAGTACTCTTAAATGCTTCCAACACTATGGCATTAAGTTATATGCACAAAACGCACCATGTGAAATTTTGATACACCCTACATGATGCTCCACTCCTTAGGGTCGATGAAATGAAAGATCTTGGTGTGTACTTCGACAAAATGCTATGCTAAGCTTCTCTTCACATAGATAATTACACAAGATGCCCTTGACGCTCTTGGAATTGCATGCCGTATATTGCATGATTTCCACTCACCTGTTGTGTTTCTGAAATTCTGCTGTGTGCCTCCAACTACTAGAGTATGCCTCTGTAGGAGGGGGGTGCAATGAGCAAATCTAATTCTGACCTCATTGAACGCATCCAGAATAAATTGATGTCTATCTTCAAGCACCACTTTTGCCATTCTGGCGACCACAGTTGAGCCTTCTCAAATATACTTCAACTCGCACCTCTAGATTCAAGTCTTAATTAATCGCACCTTTTGTTCCTGTATAAGGTGGTCCATGATATTATACATTCCTTAAAGCTTCTTGATGATATGCATTTCTTTGTGCCGCAACAGTATACCAGGTAGCATTCCACATTCGTTGCCTGGGCTTGTTACAAGATTGTGCTAATAAGACTCAACTCCAAAACATACTTCAGAGTTCATTTCCTGTGTATTGTGTATCTGTAGATAATCAGGTAGGATTAACTTCCTTTTACTTTTCCGCATTTCCGTTTTTCCCCATTTGTTTCTCTATCTCCCATTTTTTTGTCTACTACATTCATGTTTTCTCTACATTTTGTCTCACATAGTGCTCGTTAAGTGCACCAGTACAAAGGCTCTCTAGCTGTTCCTGGGCACTACAATAAAAATTTGAATGATTGATTATTATCGTAGTATAAAATTGTGCTTTTTAAGTATGTACTAGTATACTATTTTAGTGCAGTAGCTTTCGTGCAATTAAAAAAAGGGCATGAATTAAGAAGAGAGTGAGAAAATGATAGATGAAAGGTAGGGAGGTTAACCAGGACTGAGCCCAGTTGGCTGCCCTACACTGGGGAAAGGGAAAGGGGGACGGAAAGATTAAAAGAAGAGAAAGTCCACGATGGATGCTGACCTTGTTGGAGAAGGACGCCTGTGGTCGTCGTTCTGGCATGAATTAAGAAAGTGCAATAATATGCTATGTGCCTGATCATATGCATTGTGCTATTGATTTCTTCTGAGTTTTAATAATGGCTGGCTACTGTATGCAGTGTTGTGCAATAAAATAATATGCCACAGCAATTATTCCGTGCCTCGCAGAAAAAATTGAATATATCTTTCTCAGTCAAAACATCATAGCAGGCTGAAAACAATAAACTGCAATTTTTCTTTTTGTGGTGACGAAGTGTGTAAATTGTGAAAATAACCTGTTTATATATTTCTTATACTATGCAAATGAGCTGCTCCCATACATTCAAATAAGTGCTTCAATAGTACGACTTGGCAAAGGGCAACGAAAGACTCCTATTAAAACCCTCTAATTCTCAAGCTTGTATTATCTGACGGTATGTCATTTCATTAATGTAAAGAAAGGCAAACTTGATATGTGGAAACCAGTTACAATAGAACATGGCCCTTACACTGTGAAAATGTTTTGTAGCAATACACTCAATGTGAAGGCCTCCGGATGCGGTGTTGATGCATCAAAACAACCTAGAATAAGAGAGGTGCTCCATGGGCTAGATTTGACAGAATCAAGAATTGGGGGGAGACAAGATACGAATTACATACATTTTAGCTATTCTAGTTTTTTTTTCGGTGAGTGCTGCAGGTGTTTCAATTCGTTTGTGCTGATTTTCTCAGAACCCACTTTTTCACGTTTCTTTCATGTACCAACAAGCATAATTATATTGACACGGATGCTTTATCTGTGTCCGGTTACCGTATTTCACCGGCTAAAAAATGTTAAACGTTATCGCTCGCTGCACGATGCGCCTGAACGTATCGGAAGTTTCGCGAATGTTATCGATGGTTCTGTCTGTTGTCGACGAACCTTGCTAATCTGATTGCATACGCGACACGAATTGTGTTGTAGTTTCTGGAAGGCGCGCGGGCACCAGCGAATAGGCTGTAACTTTCGACGACTGCCGTATGCAAACCGGCGCGCTTGACCCGCAGATGAGATTTTCTACGATTGCCGACAATGCTCGCCGCTATCGTTGCGATTGAGCCGGCACTATTTATTTACCGTCACTACTACGTGGCAATATTTCCAACACAGATTTTTTTCAATTATACATTGCACGCCTAATTCTTACATAATTGGCTGTGCAATAAGCTACCAAAAAATGAAATGGTGCAACAGTTTTTGATATATGGCATCGTCGTGCAGGTGTTTGGAAAGCGATCTTGCAGACAGACGACGCGCGAGCGCTGATGTCGATATTTTGTACACTATTGTTACTTCAGAAATAAAAAACTGTTGCGGCAGGTGTATATTCATTATTCAAACGTGTTTTTTATATCTAAAAGCACATACAGATCACTAACTTATTGTTTCAAGCTTAGTTTACAGCAAGCTGTTTTATGCCGGACTTTGACGAATGAAGACGGAATAGTCCAGCAACAGTGCGCCGCAGCCGAGGAGCGTGCTTCGGCGCGCGTCGGAGCTTGTCTCCAGTGGTTGCGCGCCCTTTCCCTCCAGCCGAAGCGAAGCGACGCATTCGCTTGCCAGCGCGCGCCGAAGCTTTCGGCGCGTGCCAGTGGTTGGGGCATTACGCGCCGCAAGTATAGCCTCGGTGACAGTGCATGAATACGAAACTACGACCGCTTCCACATTGCTTTTTTGCGACAGCTGTCGGAAACGCAACTGAGATTTCCCTAACGCACTGTGCTCCAATCATGCTGAATCGAATTATGTGGATTGAAGACTTGTGTGCCGTAATGGACTGAATTTGTGTAGCCAAGTTCGCGGACTGCTGCTGCAACTGTCCGTACGTGCGACTGACACTTCAAGATGTACGGCTTTCCTCGAGGACACAGAAATTTGCTCATCTGCCAGTGCTCTATCGCTAGCCTTCAAAGCAAGCGCTTCGGTCTCGGAACGTCGGCAAGAGTGAGTACCACTCGTTAAACCATGACAACGGGAATAGCGCCGTTTTCTGTTATAGTAAGTGTCGCCCACAGTATCAACGCACATGTACCCCAACTGGCACGGAATCTTACGCCCACTCTATCGCCAACGTGTCAATGAGCGAATGGGCGCACTTGAATATATACGCACCATTTACGCACAATAAATGACGGACTACACCGCTAGTGCCCGAATGGCCGAAGCTGAATGTTTCGTGACGGTCCCCAAAAGCAAGCGAGTTACTAGCAGTAATACATCTTTGCTACAAGGTATTACAAGGTGCAAAACAGCTGCGTTTCATGGCTTGCGCGCAGCACGAACAAATATATCGGAAGTGACCACACACGTGAACGATTAGGCAGAAAATAATCAGATAGTTACCGCACCGAGGAAGTCAGAAATGTGACAAGCCGCTGCTTCAATATATCTGCCAAATAAAGAACGAAGAGCAAAACACAATAATCTTGATTTAATTTATAAGCGGAAATTTCAAATATCTTGGAATACATATTTGGCCCCGCGTTTAGAACAAGCAAGATATACGCCGATTCCAGCAGCAACTGCGTATTCTGCGGCCGCGCGCGCCCTATCTTGAAAGCGATCAGCGTTGAAGGCTGAGTCTAGACGCTTGGACCGCTTATACCTTTGGACGTGCTGCGTTCTCGGCGCTCAGTTTCCGTTGCAGCGATAGCGAGGAGTTCATTTCGCTGGCTGTTGCGCGGTAGAGTGTAGATGCGCCAACGATTCGTACCTTTTGCTTTTCGTGCGTGCTGCGTTCTCGCCACGAGACCCAATCCGGTACCTCTGGTCCGGTACCTCGGTACCTCTAAATTCGAAAGCTCTGCCAGTCGCATTGTTGAAATCGCAATCGGGTGAAATGAGCTGTCTAAAAATCGCATTCCGACGCATGCGACTCGACCGATATTTCTCTTTTTTTTTTTTTCGCTCCAGTCTGAGCATGTGAAAGAGGCCTCAGATCGCGAACAAACGCGGATTTATTAACCTAAGATACTCCACAGGAGAGGAGAGGAGACAAAGGGGAGCAAAGACAGGGAGGTTAGCCAGTGTAAGTACCGGCTGGCTGCCCTGTGCTGGGGAAAGGGGTAAATGGAATAAAAGGAGAAAGAAGAGGAAAAAAGAAGGAAACCAGAAAATTCGCACACTAACGCGAAACTACGCGCTACAACATTCAAAGGCGATGGCACAATCCGCATGTCCTTAAAAACTTAAGCAAAGCCCTTAAGGCCGTGAGTGCCGAAGCCCGTCTGGACCAGTGTCCTAGAGCTTTTTCCTTTGTAAAGGGCGATTGTCCAGTTTTTCGAGCGCGGTCACGAGCACTTTTCTTGGCACTTTGTAACGGGGACAGTCACAAAGAAGGTGCTCAATCGTCTCCTCGCAGCCGCAGTTGTCAGAAGTAGGGCTGTCGGCCATTCCAATGCGGAATGAATAGGAGTTCGTGAATGCCATGCCGAGCCACAGGCGGCACAGAAGTGTGGCTTCCGCTCGTGGTAACACTGGTGGCAGGCGCAGTTGCAGACGTGGATCCACTCTGTGGAGACGTGCGTTCGTGAATTCACTGGTGTTCCACAGACTCTGCACGTTGGCTGGAGGCCGCCAACGTGCTAGTGCTACTCCACAGGTTGACAGTCATGGCTTGAGGGGAAATACTGGAAGATTGTTCAAGCACGTACAAATGCGCTAGCCAAACCGGGTAACGATCCACGAAGCGCGAGAACCAGAAGTCACGGAAGCCAGGATCCCACGAAGCCGATTTCCAGTGGTCCTGTTAGCATCTCCTACGAAGCGCCTAGAGGCATAAAGCTCTGCGGAGAGGTTACGCGGGGGTGGCTACTGAGGGGCCAATCAGAACGCGTACTGGTGGCGTGCGCGCTTGTGTGACTCGGCGCCAAGAGCGAATAACACAATTTGCGCGGGAATGTAGCGCCGGCGAGCTCGCTATGTCCGCCATGTTGACACTTGCCACGACGCCATTGTGCCACAGTTTGAGCTTGGCCGGAGGCCGCCAACGTGCTAGCGCGAGCTGGAAAATGAGGCTCGAGAAGGCAGCTCAATCACCACAAGGGCTAACTGTTCCTTTCTGCGTAAATAAAAAAAGATAAGCAAGCGCGGTCCCAAGATACAACGCAGTATGGGTGGGTACCGCTCAAAATACTTAGGTAAGTTCTACTTAAGGCCATCATGGGAAAGCAACGGTGAAACTTGTAAAGCATAAAGCAAGCTCTGCTTGGCTTTTTGCAGAGAAGTTCAATGTAAAATACGCATTGAAGCCATTCTCCAGTGTCGCTCCCAGGTTGTGAACCTTTGCGACGATGTGAGGTGGTATAAAAGGAAGCATGAAAGAAAGTAAATCGCAAGTCGGAGGTTTCCGGAGATAATGTAATAACGTTTAGTTTGATTACTGCTTAGTATAACGTTTAAGAACGAACCCAATTTTAGCAATGGATTGTGGCCTATTAGCAACTACGAAAGCTTCTACCGGTTTGTGATGTTCACGTACAAGGCGCAATGCTGCTCGTGTGCGTCATAGCTCTAAAACTGTTCAATACGCAGAAAAGCAATTGGAAAAGTAGCAGATGGAACGTCAGCATTCTTTGAAAATCACTTTCTTTGTTGTTAAGAGTAGAATTTCGTCCCTTTCATTATCTCTTGGCGTATTTTCAGTGCTCCGAAGTTTCCACACTAAAGTGTGTATTAGTGTACATATATTGGTTTCATTTATTGGCTAGGATCGTTTAACTTGGACGGAGTGTCGATTTGCCACAATGGCTGTATGCGAAAATCTGCTGATGATGACGAGGTTGAAGAAGGGATTTTCCTCAGCATTATCGCGGAGGTAATATGGGAAAGTGCATGTATGTCGATATTTAGGTCCTTTCTAGCGAACACATGACGATCAAAACTGATGTGAAGCCTCCAAATGCACCTTTTCTCGCACACATTAGCCATATAGCAGCTCGTCAGTAACGACCATTGACAAATCCTAATTGTGAACATAATGTTAGCGAAGGCGCGTATAAAAATTAACTCGCCATGAAGGCCGTGCGACAGTGGATGTCCATCAAAGCTGTCGAAAACCACTGCTACAACTGTTGAGGGGGATATGGAATTCTTTATTGCTTTATAGTTTATGGTAGTAATGGTGACAGTGGATGTCCATCAAAGCTGTCGAAAACCACTACTACAACTGTTGAGGGGGATATGGAATTCTTTATTGCTTTATAGTAATGGTAGTAATGGTAACTTATATTGATGGCAGTAATGAAAGTAATCGTATATTTTGACAGCACGCTGCTGCTGATCGTATTGCCATTTATTTTTCCCTTAGCCGGTCCTCGTGTTGATGCTGCTCCTCGGGAGTCCTGACTATGCAATACCTACTCATAGCCGTGCTCCAACGATAATGAGATCAGTTGATAGGCTAGGCTAGTGACGTCACTCCACGCGTCGCGAGCTGCCATCCGCTGCGGAAGCTTGCGCAACACTAATCTCTGCCGGGAAACGTATTCGGAGAGCGCTACGTGGGGCGCGATCGGAGATATTCTGTTCGATACGCGTTCTGTTCAGTTGCTGCAACGTCACAAAGTTGCAGTATGCAAAATTTGTGACAGCGGGGCAGAGAGAGCAGCCAATCAGGAAGCGGTGACCTCCCCGGAAGTTTACTTCCGTCGTTTGTCGTCTGCTTGCAAACGGTATACTACAAAACCAAATGTTTCTCGTCTTCCAAACGAATTAAATCTTTATCTAAAGAAATGTATTTTTTCTTCTCAAGCCCACACACGTTTTCAAATAGTAGTACGTGTGACTACTGCAATTTATAACTATTAGGTTCTTTGCGTCGTCCCTAGGTGGTGTCGCGCACAGCGAGAAGAAAAAAGAAAAAGAAAACGACGGGAGGAGTGGCGCACTTTTCAAGGGGCAGCGACAACATTCCAGTGGCTCGCTGGCACCAATGATGTTGTCGATTTATCTGTACGACCAATGAATTATTTGTTTCGAGAAACAAAAACGACGCCGGAATTCACTTTCTGCCATTTCTTCAAACGCGTTTTGCACCGCCACCCGCTCTCCTCCTTCCTCTAGAAACGCCAGCGCAACAACCTAAGTTCCCAACGGAAGCGCCATTTTCTCGAATTAAACTATGGATTGGATTCAAACGTGCTATTCCGCAGCCGAAAAGGCCGCCTGTTGGATCCAATCCAATCCACCAGACGCGCCATGCGAAGCCGTATGATCGCTCCAAACTTCTCAACTCCCGTCGCGTTCGGACGAAATGCTCGGTGGGCGGATGATTGACAGGAGCGTGTGGTCATTTTGACGTCACCAAAAACGGGGCGGCGCCCCGCGGCTGGTGACGTCGGCGCGGAGTAGGCCAATCGCGCGCGCCGGTAACCGAACGAACGCGCCGAACAACCATCTCCGATCGCACCCGTGCTTCGCAGTGTTATCAGGAAATCCTTATCATCAATGAACTAGTTCGAATGATGGTTTTGTGGTTGTTCTTTGTCGGTCGGCTGGTCAGTCGCTCGAAACTTCGCTACGTCTACTCGCCGAAACACCGGTGCCAAACCATGATAAAAGGGCAAAAAGTGCTAGGTTCATGGGCTACGTCCAAGCGACCGTAATGCGATGTACTATCAGGCTTGGCCCACACTCGCTTTTGAATTTGCTCCGTCCATGATAGACTCGCGTTCCAAACAGTATTTAAGCCCTTGCAAGCTCAGTGAATATTGGGCACTAGTTTTGTGACCGGCGATCCCCCCCCCCCCCCCCAAGTTACAACCTTTCATTACCCTTTGATTACACTGGATTGGCCCAGTTCAGTTCGCGAGCCAGACGGCCCACCATTCCCACGAAGTTAGGTTAAAAAATTGGGCAGCAAGCATGGACGATCAATGTCAATGTAAGCGAATAGCTCGAAGAAACGAAGGAACAAATTATTGTATCGTTTGCCGAGTCCGCTATCGCTCACCAACACCACGAAAGCGGACGAAAGGGGCAAAGAAAGCTGTTCGCTTTAAAAGGCTTACACGAAATTCTTGAATGCGTGCCAAGTTTTTTTTTTTATTATTATCTCCACCATCGGTGCAGCTTACTCGGCAGGACAGCCGTCATGCCGAATTGCGTATAGACGTAGGCGAAGAAAGTTTTGCTTTTAAAAGACAAATGTCATTTAACTGCTTGCTAGTCAAAAAATAACCATAGAATGACAGATAGGTACACATTTAACACAAATGCGATTTATTTGCTTCCCAGTGAAACAATAACCGCGGTATCGCAACAATGGAAAGCAATCTACAAGAAGAAATATCGAGCACCAGCAGCTGTAGATCCCTAAGCCTTCAAGTTGGTCCCGTTCCCGTAAATATTCGATGCGTTGAAACCCCTGCAACAGAAAAAGAAAACGAATGCCTCAACTTCCAGTTTTCCTGATTAATAAGAGAAACATCAAAATAAACGCCAAAGGAAACATAATCACTGTATATGAGGGCTGGTGTGAATCGATTCCCACTCCAGCTACATTTGCACGCTTGCACAATTTGGTAACGTGTTCTCGCCCTTGAACAATACCACTTTGCTCGACAACAGTATGCACCATAAAGCTCGTAGTCGGCTGCAAAATTGGGGTCTACCTTTCAATAGCCTACGTTGCAGTGCACATTGTTTGATAGTAAGTACAAAATGCTTATTAGAAATACACACACATGAATATGCACGTGAGCAGAAGACAACATATGAATTATAAATAAAACTGAACGCATGTCAATTATAAAACCTGGCCGTTCTTTGATACACACTCTCAAATTAAAAGAAGGAAGGAAAAGTGGAGAAGGAAAGGCAGGGAGGTTAACCAGTTTAGCTCAACCGGTTTGCTACCCTACACATGGGAGCCGGATGGGGGGATCAGTCTTGCGTGGTGCGTGACATCACTGTCACCGCTGCTTGTCCAATCCAGTCACTTTCAAAAACCGAAATAATCCCTTCGTCGCCTTCAGCTGCGATGTCTTCTGTCGGCGACATGTGAAAATCGTTTCAAGTGAGAATGGTCTATCGTCAAGGTGCGCTAGAACGGACGCCAGGGACAGTCGCTGAGCATTATATTCAGGACAGTCGCACAGTATGTCTTGTAGCATCTCCTCGCAAAAACAGACATTGCAGAGAGCGTTGTCGGCCATTCCAATGCAAAATGAGTAAGGTTTCGGAATGCCACTCCTAGCCATAAGCGATAAAGCAGAGTGGCCTCTCTTCGGCGGAGTCGAGTTGGCATACAGAGATGCATCAAAGAGGGCAAGTGGTATTGACGATTGCTCCGGTTGCTCTGGCTCTTTGGTGTGCACCATAGAGAGAGCGTGATCTCCTGTGCAAGCACTCGAAGTCTCCTAGCTACGTCGGACCGCGAAAGTGGTATGGCCTCTTCCTGTGTGTCTTCAAGAGCTGCACGAGCGGCATTATCGGCGTCTTCGTTTCCTATGACGCTGCAGTTACTTGGCAGCCACTGAAATGTCACGTGGTGTCCTTTCTCCTGTGGTGTATTGAGTAGGCATCTAATATCGAATACGAGCTGTTCGTATGACCCGCGAAGTAGAGCTGACAGTACAGACTGTAGGGCTGCCTTTGAATCACAGAAGATTGACCATTGTCGAGGTGGTTCCCGATTGACGAAACAGAGTGCAGCGCGAAGAGCAGCTAGTTCCGCAGAAGTCGATGTCGTTGGCTGGTCAGTATATAAGGTGATGGTAATAGGTCTTGCTTGGACAGCCACAGCACCGGACGAACACTGAATGTTTGTGGAACCGTCAGTATAAATATGTACACTGTCCGCAAACCTCTCTTCCAGAAAAAGCAGAGCCAGTTGTTTCAACACAGGGGACGACAGCTCAGACTTTTTTCTGATTTCTGGTACACTAAGATGTACTGTGCAGCTGATAAGACACCAGGGGGGTCTCGATGGTTTAGATGCAACGGTTAAGCCCGAAGGAAGTATATCGTTGTACTTGACGATAGTTTTAAAGAATGATGCTTGGTGCCTGTCTGAAGGTAGTGTTGCAAGGTGGTGATAGGGGGCGCGTGCAAAATGTCGGATATGCGTTCTCAGGGCTTCCCCTGTAATGTGAGTTTGCATTAGATGGGCCAGAGCAATCGCAATAGATATCTCAAACTAAATAGTACTACAGCATCACTAGTGCATTGTGAGCCCTTCGTTACGAAGTCGAAACCTTAAAGAAGGTTCTTCCTTCTAAGTGAAGCTACTTGGAAGTTACTGCTACATTTGTCAGTACAGATTGATTAGATGTAACCGCCTTTTCGAAGTGATCATGCTCGATAGGATGGGCCCTTTCTGTGGATGTAGTTTGTGTCGTGTTTTCTTGTTATATTGAACATACACCCTTGGTACGGTGCTCTTTCAAGGTGCACCCGGCGAGTCAGTGGATAACTCCCTATTTTTCTTCGAGTTTTATATCAATTTAATTGTGCTGTCCCAAGTGCAACCTGTATACCTCATTTGGCATGAAGTAACTAGAGTATAAATTAAAGATCGCGCATTATTAAGTAACACAGCACAAATGGTGCATGTTTAATCGCAAGTGGAATTAATTTCATCTAGGTCAACCAGTTATCAAAACAAAAGAATCGGAGGGAAAGAAAGATCTGTTAAAGAAATGAAGTTGTCTCAGCATCGTTCCGCATGAGTTTTGGGTCGGCTGTGCTTAGCGCGACCTTCTACGACTTCGGCCACGAGGCACCTTACCCCCTTCGCTCACTCTAGCCAATCATTTCGCACAGAGCTGGACCTCACACTTGCATACCAGGCGCATCTGAAGGGCAGCTCATCCTGGCTAGGAACGCACCTCGCCTAGCGCCTCGTCATCTGCTACCATTGATTCCTGCAGCTAAGATTTTTTTTTATTGCGATAGAAATTGCACAGACACCCCAGGCGCTTTCACGCTGTTCTGCTGTCACACCATCGACATCAGCCATACGCCAGCCACACAGACTGGGTTTGGCTGCAACAACGACAAATTGGTCGCGCCAGTCAAGCTCAACCGGCGCAGCAGCGGAGCCAGTGCAGCGTGCTATATCCCATTACTGTCATGAGCACCGTGCGCACATACACTAGCGTTTCTGAGCAGCTTGGTGCATACTACGCTAAGCATAGCAAGTGGGAGGTGTAAATTTAAACATAAGGTGCAAATAGAGAGAGAGAGAGAGAAAGCCAACAAATGGTCATGGTCGGTCACGATCATTGCACATGCAGTTTATATCGCAGCATAGAATTACGTGCACCACAAACAACAATTCAGATCGCTTGTCCGTTGTTTTCAAAAACTAAGAGTGCTTTTGTTGCCGTTTGCTGTGATAGCTTCCGAAGTCGGCATTAGAAAATGGCGCGTTGTGACCACGTTCTGTGAGTGTCTGATTACCGCGCGCAAACGCAGTGGCGAGTGATCGTCTATGTACACGATAGCAACGGCAGTGACACATATCGAGTTTAAGGGACTTCTAACGACCACATTCATCAGGCTTTGCCTTCACAGCCACCGCAACGCTAAAAGCAAAATACTTCGTAAATGCCCCGCTTATAGCTATTGCCGACAAAGCACGGTCGCCTTCCTAGCGATAGTCGGCATTAGAAAATGGCGCGTTGTGACCACGTTCTGTGAGTGTCTGATTACCGCGCGCAAACGCAGTGGCGAGTGCTCGTCTGTGTACACGATAGCAACGGCAGGGACACACATCGAGCTTCAGGGACTTCTAACGACCACATTCATCAGGCTTTGCCTTCACAGCCACCGCAACGCTAAAAGCAAAATACTTCGTAAATGCCCCGCTTATAGCTATTGCCGACAAAGCACGGTCGCCTTCCTAGCCAACTGCCCAGGTGGCGCAGTTCATTGTTTTGAAAACTTACCCACAACATGCCGTCTCATGCAAGCACTCATAGTTTGCTCATATTGTTTGATGAAAGAAAATCCGTGCACAAGAAAACGGGCACTGAGGTTGTGACGACACCAGAGCGCTGTGATGTAGTGTGACTCCGTGCCCGTTTTCATATGTGCATTGTTTCTCATGTCTGAAAAAAATAGAAACTTTCGAGTTTAATGTCGACGCTTACCTTCGATCGTTTTCTTTGTCTATCGTCCAGTTTTCAGTACTGTCACTTCTATGAAAAACTGGAAGTTTCACCCGAATTACGAAGCATTGACAGCAATAGCAAGCTTTAGGGTTGCGCTTGTAATACTCAGACGGTATTCAAAGTATTCGCGGGGCCGAAATCTCGATCCGATGCAGCACGCAAAGCGATCACTGCTGTATAGAAGGAACAGCACCCTGGTAGCTATCAGGCGTTTCATAACGCTGGCGTGATAAGGAACGCGCTGGCCCTTGTTGTTGAAACGTATTTATTATAGCGCATTATCCTCCCCTAAATGTTCAATGCTGTCATCAGGAGTTCACAAGGTTGGAACAATATTGACACCGTTGACTTGGGGCACGAGGCCCGTCTCACCAAGGTAAGCACTTAGTGTGTCTATAGGATCCGCTTGCGCAGATTGTCGTCTGCAACGGTTCGCGTCCGCTCTTGGAATGTGGATGGCCTGCAGGGCGGTGGCTTTCGTACAAGCGTGGATCACGCTGTTGTGATAGCCGGACAGAGCAAGACTACATGTTTTGAATGCATCGCCCGCAAGGCGGCAGTGAGCTGTTGGACAAGTTAGTTGCTCAACTCGTCGTCGGACACGTCGTATTAATGTCGGAAACGACGCTAATAGATGCGTCCGCATGCTGGCGTGGAGGTGCGTAAAATATAGCCAAGCGTGTGGGTGTGAGGGCGATGTCGGTGCGCACGGTCCTTAGGCATGCTGATGCCAAACGCCCGTAACCGTGCGGGACATAATCCCTGTCCTCCGCGAGATGGTGCTGAGGGCTTTGTGCCTCCATTTGGCCTCGAGATGGAACCGCCGCGAAATTGTCGGCGTTGGGAAAACGCTCCAAACATGCATCGGAACGCGTTTAATTGAACGCGCGAAATTCTTAAGGATGTTATAGGCCGCCTCTTGAGGCATACGAGTGTGGCCTAATGATTAGAGTACCGAGCTTTTGTGCTTCAAGGTGCCATAATTAAATCTGGTCGGTGGCCATTTCTGTTTCTGCACATTTATTTAATTTCAAATTTATATATATATATATATATATATATATATATATATATATATATATATGCTGGCACTACGACGTCCAAAATTAGACTGGGGTATCAATACACTTGCTATCGCAATAAAATTGTCCTTTCGAGCTACACTACGAGGCTTTGATAGAGAAGTTCCACCTGGTGCGCGTCTTGGTTTCCGTTTCTATTTATTGCGGGTACGAAGAAAAGGAAAACAATGTTCTTCATGTCTGCTGCACATCGATCTTAGTATGCGCGCATTGTTTATAACGTATGTCCGTTTCATTAGTGGTTGCTGCACTTAATGATGGAGACTTCATTAGCTTTGATTAATCGCTTTATTAATTGTCTGATACAGTGCTCTGCTGCCTTAGCAAGAGCACATTATATGTTCGATGCTTCATAAAACACCACAAACCAGAAATTACTCACCCGCAGTCTTTTTCACACGTCTCGTTACGCCAGAAAAAATTCGTTACATTGTCTCCCTTTGGAACATCGGTTGCCAGGTAGCCTTCGCATTGCTGTGAAGTCACATTATAAAAGAACGCTTCAAATGGACCGTATAACCAAGCATGAGGATCTTCAGTCGTAGCTGCTCTGTCTGGGTACTCAATATCCGAATTATTGAAGACGTTTAGCGCAGGTCCGACACAGTATAGATTACCTTGTCCTAAAATAGCAAAGAGGAAACGTTACCACTGCGAATACACAGAAATACCGCAAGCAACTCCAAAGGTTTTGCAACCTGAGCACGGCAGTACTAATCTCTGACAAAGGTGCCAATCGACGTATACCATCGTGCACAGCATGAGCAACAACGCGTGAGCTTGATGCAAAGCGATCGTGCATTGCTCGTGCATACTGAGCATGATGGCATATATAGAACACAGACATATACTGGACAAATGCAAGTTTCACAACTATGAACTCATACAGATTAGCATTCGTAATCGAAATTTATTGCTTATATTGCCGGAAATGCGATCATTTTTGATGGTTTTATATTTTATCGCTTTATTTGAAGGACTATTAACCGCAGCATATGATGTGATGCATGAAGCATTAGCCTAAGTGGTGGTATTATGAGTGCGGAGCGAAGAAGTATTAGTCACAAGATATTTTTGAGAATTTTTATCCGTAAATTAAAGAAATACGGCCCGAGGAACGTTGGGGAAAAGGCCAATTGTGGATTTTTCCGGAGAAAAATATCTAGAGGAAAAGAAACCTGAAATATACAAGACATGTGCCTTTTTCAAGGTTATCCACGTCATTGAGTTGAAAATTGTCACAAAGCTTTTCGCAGAATAAGGTTAGCTGGTATGTTACGAGTATCTTGGGAGAAAATCATCGCTTTGTTAAAAGGAAGAAAGAATAAGTATTCGTCATTATATTGCAAATAGTGTTTGAATCGTCTTAGCAAGCTTCCTGTTTCTTCCTTTCCGCATTCCTTTACAATTTTTAAGAATTACTGTCAGGACAAAGGGCATCCACTATGTTCGTCATACTCGATAAAGCGTTCCTTGAATGCAATCTCGCATACTCATTCTCAGCGCGCTCCTAAGCACGAGGTCGCGGGATCAACTACCGGCCACGGAGGCAGCCTTTCGATGGGGGCGAAATGCAAAAAATCCGGTGTCCCGCGCATTATGGGTGCGTTAAATATCCCCAGATGGTGAAAATAATCCGGAGTCTCTCAATGACTCAACTTCTGATAGTGGTATTGGCATGTAAAACCCCAGGCTTTAGTTCTTTTTTACTCATTCTCATTGAACTAGTGCCGTTTCCTTCGAAGTATATATTAGACCGTTTGAACAAACTGTTCAAAAGCAGTAAAAGATCAAGCCGCTGGCCAAGTTTCGCAGAAGGCTGGAATGAAATTTCTCTTTTTTTTTTTTTTTTGTCTAAGGGTCAGCTCCGAACAGTGTGAAGAATCTTTTTTTTTTTTTTGGTAATACGTTGCACATGAACTGTTGGAGCCCCGAGGAATATAATAGCCGTGGAGAATAGAATGCAATGGAGGCTACAGAGACTTCTTGCAATGGTATCGTTCTCACTTGGATATAGCTCGATGTCCTTTGACCGAAATTGTGCGCAACTTTTGTTTATACAGGCTCAATATTGAATGGAAAAAGTTTTAATTCTTAGAAACGAACGCACTGTGGTATACGGCTGCTAATGCGTTGTTTTAGATCATTTTTACTTTTTTGTTATTTTCCGGGTTTTATTCGACGTACCTTCAGAGGCAAACTTCTGAGTGATGTTGCAGAAGTCGTGGGGCGCAGTAGTGCTGAATGTAGCGTCACAAGTTGATGGCTGGACGTAACTATAGTTATTCAATCGTGCTTTTTACTAATTATAACGTGTCATTATTTCGCATTATTGGCGGCGTCTCTAGGGCACCAAAGCGACAACGAGGACGCCAAAGCTAGAACCCAGACGCTTTTTTACCGCTAGTAGGTACAGCGGGGCGTAGCACTTGAGGAGACGCCGGATGTTTGCGCGCATGCTCGAGCAATTGCGGTAAGAGTATGTGGGGAATTTTGCTCCTTGAATATATTACTCTGCCTAGGCACTACGGAGGAGTCCCTTAGCGCGTGTTGTATGCGTTTGTCCCTAGGCGTGCCGGCAGTAGTCGCGGGGCGTGGTAGTGTTGAACTTAACGTTACAAGTTGGTGGCCGGACGCAATTACATTTATTCAATCGTGTTCTTTTACTAATTCAAATAACGTGTCATTATTACGCTTTATTGCCGGCGCTGCCAGGACACCAGAGCGGCTACAGGGACACCAAAGGTAGAACACAGACTGGTCCGTGGGTGGGGGCTCGGCGAGGCTTCCGCATACCAGGACTGTATAAGATCGGCTGTCCGCGATAGCGGACAGCCAATTTTTTGTGAGAACACCCCGCGCTACCCCTTGGGCGCGTAGAGATCCGGCGCCCTCTGCGTTATTATAACCTCACGTGCTCTCCTGAGGCCTCCGTTTGCCGGTCACATGTGCCCTCCTGGAGCAGTGCTTGTAAAAAAATCGAATCTATCATCGCGACGAAACAAGCAACTCGTGGCTTATACAGCAACAGTAAGAACCTTGCCCCTTCAGACACAGCGATCACCGAATGGGGCGTCCGTGCCCATTGCCTCACCGCGCGGGCAGCCAGAGTCGGAACGTAAGCAAACTCGACCCCACTCCACAATGCCGGCATGTCTAGGGGACAAACGCATACAGCACGCGCTAAATAACCTCCTCCGTAGTGCCGAGGCAGAGTCATATACTCAAGAAACAAAAGCCCCAGATTTTCTCTCTCGCACCCGCTCTTACTCGCGCTGCGCGCAAATGGCTGGCGATCCCTTAAATGAACGTGTCGTGTATAGACGCCAGTGGACATTCAAGGTGGCGCTTGCTCGACCTTCTAAAAGCATAGTGTGTCACGTTTCAAACCCTGCGATTTCTCAGCGTTGCCGAACTTTTCCAGCGCAGTGGCGCTCCGTTCAGGAGCGCCAACGCTGAACGCGTCTGCATGCAACGCATTCGTGTCTGGCCCTGCTTGCTTGCGGGAATAGTTTTTATCAATACAAGCGTGTAGCTGACTTAACCATTCTATACATCTCTTCCGAGACACGGTGTACGGCTAAAATGGCGAACTAGTGGTAACCGCACCGTCGAGTAAAATCGAGGAGTTGAAGCACTTGAAAAACATGGGATTCGTTTTTAGGGGCTCCAGGTCAGGCATCCAAACAGTGAGAACACTTCTGTAATTGAGTGATTGAATACTGCATATTTGTACGCTTTCAGGCATGACGAAATTCACGCCGCTAGCGTCTGCATACATTCCATTGTCGAGCTGAACTTTACCTTTTTCGCATCCTTCGTTCTCTCGAACCTCACCCACTACACCGATCTGAACCGCGCCGCCCTACTGTTGGCTAGCGGCAAAAATGCACAAGCCCATCTTTCCGGCTGACGCGCTTGATCGACGTGCGTCACCCCTCAACTAACTTGATTTACAATCTATAAAACGCATGAGAGAGGAGGTGCCTGCACATTGACACGAATGGCGCTACTGTAGTTTGTTTTCCAGGAGCTTTACTGACCACGAGATTTCAATGCCAACGGCGGAAGTCGCGGTCGAAGCAAGAGGCAGACAGATTACACAAACTATGGCTACTGAGAAGGCGCGAATCTCCAAGTGGTTGAGCTCGCATGTCACTCACACACCAAGCTTCCGGTGTTACCGTCCATAAAACACTCAGCCTTGCCAGCCTGGCCACTGCAGCAGCTGGTCCCTTCTTTGTGCGCAACTCGTGTGGTGCGCTTTGGTAATTGGGGCGGCGTTCTACGGAATAATCGACAACAATGCGCATGTTGCCCACGTGGAGGCACCGATTCCGAAAATCCGACGGCAACTTGTTCCTTGTGACTAGGCTTAGCCAGTCTAGCGTAGGCGTGAGTCGAAAAATGAGCTGGACTGGCCCCATGTGTGCTGATTCCTAGGCGAGTATCATCATCATCAACCTGGCTACGCCCACTGCAGGGCAAAGGCCTCTCCCATACTTCTCCAACTAATGCCGTCATGTGCTAATTGTGGCCATGTTGTCCCTGAAAACTTCTTAATCTGATTCGCCCACCTAACTCTCTGCCGCCCCCTGCAACGATTCGCTTCTCATGGAATCCAGCACGTAACCCTTAATGACCATCGGTTATCTTCCTTCCTCATTACATGTCCTGCCCATGCCCATTTCTTTTTCTTGATTTCAACTAAGATGTCACTAACTCGCGTTTGTTCCCTAACCCAATCTGCTCTTTTCTGATCCCTTAACGTCACACCCATCCTTCTTCTTTCCATAGCTCTTGGTGTCGTCCTCAATTTAAGTAGAACCATTTCCTTAGCCTCCAGGTTCCTGCCCCGTAGGTACGTACTGGTAAGACACAGCTGTTATACACTTTCCTTTTGAGGGATACTTGCAACCTGCTGTTCATGATCTAAGAATGCCTGCCAAACGCACCCCAGCCAGTTCTTATGCTTCTGATTATTTCAGTCTCATGATCCGGATCCGCGGTCACTACCTGCCCTAAGTAGATGTATTCCCTTACCACTTCCAGTGTCTCGCTACCTATCGTAAACTGCTGTTCTCTTCCGAGATTGTTAATATTACTTTAGTTTTCTGTAGATAAATGTTTACACCTAGCTTTCTGCTTCTCATATCCGGATCAGTGAGCATGCATTGCAGTTGGTCCCCTGAGTTACTAAGCAAGGCACTATCATCAACGAATCGCAAGTTACTAAGGTATTATCCATTACCTCTTAACTCCAATTCTTCCCAATCCACGTCTCTTAATACCTCCTGTAAACACGCTGTGAATAGCAATGGAGAGATCTATCTCCCTGCCTGACGCCCTTCTTTATTGGGAGTTTGTTGCTTTCTTTATGGACGACGACGGTGGCTGTGGAGCCGCTATAGATATCTTCCAGTATTTTTACATACGGCTCGTCTACACCCCGATTCCGTAATGCCTGCATGACAGCTGAGGTTTCGACTGAATCAAACGCTTTGTCGTAATCAATGACAGCTATATATAAGGGTTGGTTATATTCCGCACATTTCTATATCACCTGATAGTGTGAATATGGTCTTTTGTTGAGTAGCCTTTACGAAATCCTGCCTGGTCCTTTGGTTGACAGAAGTCTAAGGTGCTCCTGAGTCTATTTGCGATTACCTTATTATATATTTTGTAAGCAACCGAGAGTAAGCTGATCGGTCTATAATTTTTTCTTTGGCGACCCCTACCTTATGGACTAAGACTGTGTTGGTGCTCTTCCAAGATTCCGGTACGCTCGAGGTCATGAGGCATTACGTATACAGCGTGGCCAGTTTTTCTAGAACAATCTACACACCAACCTCCAACAAATCTGCTGTTACTTGATCCTCCCCACCTGCCTTCCCCCTTGGCTAAGCTCCTAAGGCTTTCCTTACTTCTTGCGGTGTTACTTGTGGGATGTCAAATTTCTCTAGACAATTCTCTCTTCCATTAGCGTCGTGGGTCCCACTGGTACTGTGTAAATCTCTATGGAACTCGTCAGCCACTTGAACTATCTCAACCATATTAGTAATGATATTGCCTGCTTTGTCCCTTAGCGCATAAATCTGATTCTTGCATATTTCTAGTTTCGTCTTCACTGCTTTTAGGCTTCCTCCGTTCCTCAGTTCATGTTCAATTCAATTCAAATTATACTTCCTTACGTCAGCTGTCTTACGCTTGTTGATTAACTTGGAAAGTTCTGCCAGTTCTATTCTAGCTGTAGGTTTAGAGGCTTTCATACCATGAATACTTTGTTTAGCGCAAAACGACAGAGACAAGAAAGACGACAGGACAAGGCGCTACTCTCAACTGACATCATTTTATTGCGTCACTCCTTTATAGACCGCTCAAACCAGAGGAACATGCGCAGTGAACACCATGCGGTGGAGCCACCAACATCCGATCCCAAGAGCGCACTCATGCGACAGAATCCAAAAAACCAAATTCAGCGCTGTACAAGGTTAAGGAAGGCACACTAATGCACTGTGACCCCAATGACTGAATGAAAAAAGCTTCCGATAACTCTCGGGCGGTGGTGTCACGGCTCTTTTTCAAAATCGTGGTATCACGAAACATGGGTTTGCACTTGCATGTTTTACAATGCTGAGCCAAATGGGAACCTGTGCCTGTTGGTATGGATCGCTCATGTTCTCTAAGGCGCTCGTTAACACAGCGGCCTGACTGCCCTACATACACTTTGCCACATGACAAGGGAATCTTATAAACCACACCGACTCTGCAATCTACAAACTTCACGTGGTTCTTTTCACAATCAGGTTTTTTACTTGTTTTATAAATACGGCTGCACAACATTGACAGTTTCTGAGGAGCGGAAAACACTACCGGAATTTGATATCTAGTGGCGACATTCTTTAGATTGTGAGCCACTCTGTGGCAATACGGCACAACTTCAGGCCTCTTCTTTTGTATGATGCGGTTACTTTTGTGCCGCTTCCCTTTCAGTTTCTGAAGCAATACCTCCGAGACTGACGTCACCACCACACTTGGGTAACCAGCAGCCTGCAGCCTATTTAACTGATCAATGAAACTCATTTTCGCAGAGTGATGACAAGATTTCATTAAGGAAGATTCTAAACACATCAAAGCAATAGCGCGTTTCACAGTCTTTGAGTGCGCAGACGCGTAAGGTAAAAGTTCCTTACGTGCACGTGGCGAATACATCCAACAGGCGTGGCCTGTTGTCGTTTGTCGTTTGTCGACCGCGCTCTTAAGAGTGCCTTAAACAATGACTCAGTTCAAATTTTTAGATATGTTGACGATTTTCTTGTTGTGATGAAACAGACTAACAATGACTGCTCCGTGACGGTAGCTGATATTTTAACTCTGTTCAATGACAATGGCAAAGGATTAACTTTCACACATGAGCTATCTAGGGACGGAAAACTCCAGTTTTTAGATTTGCAGCTTTCCTTACAAACAGGCCACGCCTGTTGGATGTATTCGCCACGTGCACGTAAGAAACTTTTACCTTACGCGTCTGCGCACTCAAAGACTGTGAAACGTGCTATTGCTTTGATGTGTTTAGAATCTTCCTTAATGAAATCTTGTCATCACTCTGCGAAAATGAGTTTCATTGCTCAGTTAAATAGGCTGCAGGCTGCTGGTTACCGAAGTGTGGTGGTGACGTCAGTCTCGGAGGTATTGCTTCAGAAACTGAAAGGGAAGCGGCACAAAAGTAACCGCATCATACAAAAGAAGAGGCCTGAAGTTGTGCCGTATTGCCACAGAGTGGCTCACAATCTAAAGAATGTCGCCACTAGATATCAAATTCCGGTAGTGTTTTCCGCTCCTCAGAAACTGTCAATGTTGTGCAGCCGTATTTCTAAAACAAGTAAAAAACCTGATTGTGAAAAGAACCACGTGAAGTTTGTAGATTGCAGAGTCGGTGTGGTTTATAAGATTCCCTTGTCATGTGGCAAAGTGTATGTAGGGCAGTCAGGCCGCTGTGTTAACGAGCGCCTTAGAGAACATGAGCGATCCATACCAACAGGCACAGGTTCCCATTTGGCTCAGCATTGTAAAACATGCAAGTGCAAACCCATGTTTCGTGATACCACGATTTTGAAAAAGAGCCGTGACACCACCGCCCGAGAGTTATCGGAAGCTTTTTTCATTCAGTCATTGGGGTCACAGTGCATTAGTGTGCCTTCCTTAACCTTGTACAGCGCTGAATTTGGTTTTTTGGATTCTGTCGCATGAGTGCGCTCTTGGGATCGGATGTTGGTGGCTCCACCGCATGGTGCTCACTGCGCATGTTCCTCTGGTTTGAGCGGTCTATAAAGGAGTGACGCAATAAAATGATGTCAGTTGAGAGTAGCGCCTTGTCCTGTTGTCTTTCTTGTCTCTGTCGTTTTGCGCTAAACAAAGTATTCATGGATTCGCACCAACTAGCCCGCCAACGCATTGTGCTGAGGCTTTCATACATTGGCGTTTCTTGATCAGATCTTTCGTCTCCTGCGATAGGTTACTAGTACCCTGTCTAAAGAAGTTACAACCGACTTCTTTTGCACACTCCTTAATGATGCCCATAAGATTGTCGTTCATTGCTTCAACACTAAGGTCATCTTCCTGAGTTAAACCCGAATACCTGTTCTGTAGCTTGATCCGGAAATCCTCAATTTTCCCTCTTACCGCTAACTCATTGATCGGCTTCTTAAGTACCAGTTTCTTCCGTTTCCTCCTCAACTCTAGGCTATTTCAAGTTCTTTCCATCCTATGGTCACTGCAGCGTACCTTGCCGAACACATCCACATCTTGTATGATGCCAGGGTTAGCGCAGAGTATGAAGTATATTTCATTTCTAGTCTCGCTGTTCGGGCTCATCCACGTCCACTTTCGGCTATCCCGCTTGCTGAAGAAGGTATTCAATATCCGCATATTCTGTTCCGCAAACTCTACTAATACCTCTCCCCAGCTATTCCTAGTGCCTATGCCATATGCCTTGTCCCGCACTGCCTTGTCTCCAGCCTGCTTTTTGCCTACTTTTGAATAAGTCACCCATCAGATAGTGTATTTTATTTTGTCTTTACCCATCGTCGATTCCACGTCTACATAGATGCTTTCGACTTTCTGGTCATCATGACGGGATGTAAGGGCGTA
The DNA here is from genome assembly GCF_023375885.2 of Dermacentor andersoni. Lineage (NCBI taxonomy): Eukaryota > Metazoa > Arthropoda > Arachnida > Ixodida > Ixodidae > Dermacentor > Dermacentor andersoni. The sequence continues at coordinate 156,206,382 of NC_092820.1, forward strand.
GACCCGTTCAACCTCCAATTTGTACCTCTTATTAGGTTTCACAACAAGACCTGCCACCCTTTCGTTAATGCTGTAGAATTGGTGTATGTTACCAGCTATATTGTTATTAATCAGAAAGCCGACTCCTGTTTCTCGTCTCTCCGCTATGCTTCGGTAGCGCAGGACGTGCCCGCTTTTAAGCACTGTATATGCTTCTTTTGTCCTCCTAACCTCACTGAGCCCTATTATATCCCATTTACTGCCCGCTAATTCCTTCAATAGTACTGCTAGATTCGCCCCAATAGATAGCGTTCTAGCGGTAAGCGTTGCCAAGTTCAGATAAGCTCAGCGGTGCCGTAGAGGTAGAGCATCCACCTTGCGCGCAAGAGGACCATGGTTCGAATCCCGGTACCGCGCAATCTTCCAACGGATAAAAAAAATCCGCGTATTGATAAAATTGGATAAAAAAGGCCCGGAAAGCGGCCTGATCCCGGTGACTAGAACCGGTAACGCAGCCCCCACCAGAGCAGGATTGGCCACCCTGGTGCAGTAATTGGCCAGAACCTCCTATATGAATACAACAATCAAACCCCGACCCTCAGTCCCCAGCAGCTGCGCAGCAACTGAAGACGGCGGCGTCGGACCTGTGAAGCAGCAGGGGGTGCTAAGAATCTGAGTCCGGACAGACCGCCGTTGGAATATGAACCTAGAGGAGTATAGCGAAAGCCTGCGTCGCCCAAGCGAGCTATTTGCATCTTGAGTGAATATCGAACGTGCCCCTTGTACCTTGCCATGAATAAGTTTGTAAGTAGCGTTGTAAGTATTTTGTTCCAAAAAGGAAGGGTGTCAATAGCGCTGGCGGCAAGGCAAGGCTGGCCCCTAGCGAGCACCAGTCAGTGGACCCGGAGAGCTCACCATCTCTGCATGACTTAGACGTGAGCGTAAGAACCAATATGTGTATTTACTATGATGCGCAATAACGTATATATCTCAAATGCCACTTAGTGGTAAAGTATATATCCTATTCCCTACATTTAACTACATAGCTTTCTTTTCATAATCTCGATTTATTGCATATAATGCCACAATTTGGTTGCATTTCAGCAGCAGCTGTGTTGAAGGCACGAATTCATGTTCTCGAGTAAAATTGGGAGTTGTGTCCTATAGCACTGACCTAAACGAAAACAGCCTCATGCTGCCATAAGGAGAAAAGTGCCTGTGTGCTGTTGCACAATGAGATTTTCGAAATTTCTATATACTGCGCCACATTTCATGCTATTTGCAGAACAATTTTTATTACAATGACGCGCTTGGATGTAAATCAGATGCGTAAGGACGGAAATATAGCCAAGTAGAAAAGAATGCGATTTTTTTTTCATTTCCAAGTTCTCTTCCCAATTTCATGCTATTTGCACCACAATGATTAATGCATTCACGCACTTGGATTTAATTTATGTGCGTAGAGACGAAAGTAGAACCAAGTACGAGGTAATGAGATTTTGACATTTTAATAACCCGCCGTGGTTGCTCAGTGGCTATGGTGTTGGGCGGCTGAGCACGAGGTCGCCGGATTGAATCCCGGCCACGGCGGCCGCATTTCAGTGGAGGCGAAATGCGAAAACACCCGTGTACTTAGATTTAGGTGCACGGTAAAGAACCCCAGATTGTCAAAATTTCCGGAGTCCTCCACTACGGCTTGCCTCATAATCAGAAAGTGGTTTTGGCACGCAAAACCCCATAATTTAGATTTCAGTGTTCTCTTCCAGATTTCCTACTGTTTGCATGAAATTAGTCATTACAAGTCCGTGCCCGCATTTAAATTAGATATTGTTAGTCTTAACACTACAAAGGCTTTAATTAGACGTTTCCCACGAGGCAAAGCACTACCCATCCATCAGAGCCTATCCCGACACCTACGCAGCCTAGGCACCGGCTGTTCACGGATCCACAAAACGCCACCACCCCCACCACATCCTGGCTGCCTGAACTAATGATGAGATTGTCAACATCGAAGGCTACGCAACAATAACGGCGACCTTGGATTCGCAGTTATTCTGACATTTACCACAAGACAGAACCCCACCCATCCATCAGCACTATCCCGACGTCAACGCAGCGTGGACACCGACTGTTGACGGGTCCACAAAAGGCTACTACCATTGCTTGAAAACCTGACTAATGGTGAAGGGGCCAACATCAAATGCTACCAAAGGACAACGGGGACCTTGGATTCGCAGTTGATTAGACGATTGCCACAAGGCAAAACCATACCAATCCATCAGCGTCTATGCAGACTTCAACGAAGCGTAAACCCCGACTGTTGTCGGGTTCACAAAAGGCCACTACCCCCACCTTTACCTGACAGCCTTAACTAATGATGAGAGGGCCAACATCGAATTCTGCGGAAGAATAACGGCGACCTTGGATTCACAGTCTATTAGACGTTTGCCACAAGGCATAATCCCACCCATCCATCAGCGCCTATCCAGACGTCAACGAAGGATGGACCCCGACTCTTGACGGGTCCATAAAAGGCCACCACGCCTACCAATACCTGAGAACCTGAACTAATGATGAGAGTGCCAACATCGAATGCTACCGAAGAGTGACGGCGACCATGGACTCACAGGTTGCTATCGTGCCACATATTCCATGCCATCGGGCTTTGGAGGTGGGGTAACTGCGGAGCGTTGCGAAAGCATGAGCGCTGTTGCGACTGGGGTTTCGAAGATGTGTAATCTACTTTCCTCGGGGAGGAGTAAGGGAACGTGAGGCTGGGCCCCATATTCAAGACGTTTTACAAACATGTTTATATTTACATATTTAAAATAAAATTCAAAGTAGTACAAAAAAGATCATGAAGTTGTACCAGCCGATCACTGTCGCCATCCGTTGCTCCTTTCATGCCCTGCGGGGTCATTGTTCAGTCACTTTCCCCAATCCGGCCTCAGGAGACCGATGACATCAGGTCTCACCAATCAGGAGGTCTGTCGCCGTTTCCCTCCGAAGGGAACTTTGTCGGAAACGTACGCACATCACTGGGCACAAACCGGGAAAGGGGCAGCGCCTGTCGACTCCAATCGCACACTGACGCCGTCCCCGGCGTGGACATCCCAATTTTGGTGGCTGAAAGGTGATGGACCGTATCATTGCACTGACCGCGTAGCCGGCGTGGACGTGGCTGTTTCTGCGGCTGTCAGGTAAAGGACCGTATCCTTACTAATTGTCGAAACCTCTCCTGACCGTGGTACTCCCGTGTCGGCCATAAATCATCCGTTTTGAGAGTTGTTTTGACGAGGTCGTCGGCCCGTTTCCCCTGATCGCGCGAGCCGTGACTGGAGAGTGTCGCGGGGGTCAACAGTCGATCACAAAAGCGCCGTGTCGCAACGGATTCAACGACTGTGATTTGCAGCTGGACAGCCTTCAGATTCCCTAGTCGACTCGCCTAGGGAGGACGATGGTGTTGAAAGCGGAGACTTTTCATGCAGTGGGGCGGGGGTCCCCATGTGAACTAGGACGTTTAACTTGCTCCTGCATGGAGGGGGCTTCCGTAACTGGAGCCGTGTAACTAAGCCAATAAACCCTTTTTCCTTCATTCCTAATACTGGACGTATTCTTCGATGGGCTTGGTGAACTCCCTGCCCTAACGACACCCTTCGCAGCAACAATGAGTACGGACCAAACTACTGCTAAATCAAAGGGAATGAGATTTTAGAAAATTGAAATTGCTTAATGCAATTACGCGCGTGGATCTAAATTTGATGCACACGGATGAAAGTAGAGCCAAGTGGAAGCGAATTAGATTTTTGAATTTCCTATGTTCTCTGTTATATTTCATACTTTTTGCACCAAATCGGCTATTGCAAATACGTGCTTGGATTTAAATCAGATGCACAGGGCAAAAGTAGAGCTATGTGCAAGGGAATGAAACAGTGAATTGGAAATTAGCCAACAGAACTGCATGTCTTTGAGTGATGAATAAAACTTGAGTGAGAATGAAGCTGCAACCTTGAGTGACAATATTTATTTTATATTTCTATATGTTCAATACGTAGAATACAGGCATATCTAGTCATTGGGGAGAAAACTGGTGTATGGGCGAGTTGGACGAAGAAGGGGTGGTTAATAATAATAATAATAATAAGGGGTGGTTAATACTTAATATCATTGAACGTAGGGATGGCGATAGCTGCAGTGAAACGGATAAGGTTGCTTGCCAATCCTAATACAGAATAAAAAATTAGTCAGGGAGCAAATCTTTAAGAAATGGTGTGAAAAACAATAATAGGCGTATTTGATGTAGTTTACTTCAGGAATGCCATTTGTGCACCCAGCTGCAAACCGCTTGAAGCCGAAGCTTTCTTTCTGTTTTATGCGATGGCGAATGCATCAGGGCATACAGGGGTATGATGCAGGAGAATAAGGATCATTAAATGAACGAAAAAAGATTTGCGGATCTAATGAACTCCAAGAGGAATCGATAAAACCTCAGTTTCAATGCAGGGCAAACCCCCAGGAGGGGATAAGTGTCGGCTTCAGCATTTCGTGACTTGCAGACAGGAACACACAGGGCGAGGATATAACTGGCGAAAGTGGGGTCACTTCCGAGTCACGGCAGGAGTGAGGGTAACCCTGACCCGGATCCTCCGAAGCGAAACCTCCTCTGCACGGGTAAGACCGCGGGGGAGGGTTACCTCGCACGGTGGTAAGAGGGCACGCGTGCGGCGCCGAAGGTGCTCCTTTCTTGTGAAAAGGAGGGTGGCATCATCTAGGTGAAGGATCTGAGGTAGTGCCGATGTAGAGGCCGCTAGACAGGTCGCCGAATCCGCACGGCTTTAGAAGCTCAGAAGGTCGCGTTGGATCCACTCGATAGATATTGGCTGCGGGATGCGTGCTGCCAGAAGATGGATCTGTTGGCATATTTCAGGGCTGCGACTGTCGCGTCGCAGATGTGCCGCGTCACCTGGAGGGCATCAGTGCGGGTGATGGTGTGGGCCGTGGGGACCATGGGAAAGGCGGCCACAGAGCACAACGCTTCTCAAACAGCAAGGAGCGCAGCACAAATGGAGGAAGGAGGCTCTTGGATTTGAAGCCATGACCTCTTACTAAAGAAGGTGCGCAAGGGCAATAAAGTGCAGTAGTCGTTTCACCGTCCTGAATGCGTAAAGCACGATGCACGTAAAGCACGATGGAGCCAAGCGCCAGGTGGGCGTCTTGATCTATAATTCGGTCACCAAGCTATGCCGCCGCGTGAGTTGATGTCGGGCAACGTATATCAGTTGGCTTGTTATCGCTCAGCTGTACAAAACTACAGGTAGGAATAACTGGCGATGGCGGTGGTAGAAGAGAGCACGACGTAAGCCCTGAGAGCACACGTTGCGTGTTAAAGGCTGGCCTTAAGCCTGCGAGCATCACGTCGCTGCTGCACCAGGTCATCTAGTGTGTTCAGCTGCGCATTCTCTTGGAGTGCCACTATCGGGGTGATGCGGGGAAGGCAAGTGATTACCCTGATTGCCTCGCGATTAACAGCCTCAAGGCGATCCCGTTGTGTCCTCGTCAAATGCTGGAATTGGACTTGATAAACAAGGCATGGTTGCACTAGCGCCTTCAACAACTGTCACGCAACATATGAGCGGGTGCCTCCCGTTTTCGGAGAAATGCGCCTAATCAGGCTCAACGTCTGAATCGCCTGTTTCTTTCGCGATGGAGAGCCAAGCAGTTCCAGTTCCCGACTCGTGGACTGTCAGATCCAGATTTTTTATAGTTGAACATTGCTGAAGTGAGGTTCCTGATAGGTGAAGACGAAAGGGTGTTGCAGTGAGTTGACGCCGGCCCCAGCGATTAGCGACTGACATGTAAGCAGATTTGCTGAAAGAAAGCTTAAGGCCGACCAAAGAAGCGTAAGTCGACATAATATCTAAAGCTGATTGAAGGGCAGTGGCATGGATCTTCAGGTCACGAGGAGTGCTCAAAACCGGGATGTCATCAGCGTACAAGAAGTTTATGCCGGGCACATCTTGTAAGCGCCATGCCAGCTGGATGAAAGCAGCATTGAATAATGTGGGCGACAATACCGATCCCTAGGGTGCACCGCGAAGAGGAACAAATTAGCCGACGGCGTCCCCACTGAGGCGAATCGCGAAGTGTCGGTGTTCAAGGAAACATTGGACAAAATTCCGTACTATGGGGGGAAAAGGCAGCATGACTGGCGTTATCATATGGCTTTTAGACGTCCACAGCGAAGACAGTGCGGACAGTGTGGCTGCGCGTTGACGATAAAACTGAGGATGCCAAGAGAGCGAGCCCATCTTCAGTGCCGATGGATGGACGGAAGCCAATTTGAGCAGGGTGGTATAAATCGTGGTGCTCTGGCCACCAGGACAGTCGCGTGGCTAGCATTTTCTCAGCAAGCTTGCACAATGACTCGTTAGGGAAATGGGTCGGAAGTTGTCGAAGACTGTCGGCGGCTGGCCTGGTTTCGAAATCGGTATCACAATAGCCGTTTTCCAACCCGGAAGGACAACGCCATCTAGCCATGTCTTGTTAATGGTGTCCAAGAGTTGAGGCAGCACAGCCGAACTCAGGTTCTTGTCAGCCTCATAGGTAATAGAGTCTGGACCAGGTGCTGTCTTGCGACTGGCACCATCTCTCGCTGCAAGCAACTCAGGCATGGTGAAGGAGCTTGCAATTCCCTCGGATTCTGCTGTAGAGGGTAACTTGTCATTCGATGGCCGCGCGAGTTTTGATGGTTGCGAAAACGCACCACGCCGCAAAAAAGCTCTTTTTAAGATATATTGAAGAATACATGTATTCTTTGCCGCTGCAAATTCGTTTAATATCTTCAGAATGTGGAGACATTGGGAACGAGAGTAGGTATTCGATGGCCAAGTGAGTTACGGGTACCCACTACGCCGCCAATGGCATTAACTTTTAATGCCACTAACCATGTCTGTGTGGAACTCCGCGAATGGCATTACAATTTAAGGCATTAGCAAGTTAATGTCATATTCTATCCACTTGTGGCGCGGTTACATAAACATAAATAACGTGAACGCATAACGGAAGTAAATTTAGAACATGTTTCTCATAAATATATCTCGAAGGTTTGAGGTGAATAGTAAAGTGCATATGCTAAGGAAATTGTCTAACTTGTTCAGTAAAGTATAGACGAGATAAACGAATGACCACTTAGAATAATTAATGCGATGAGGTATGATGAGCCATATATCTTAAAGCGAAAGTTTTACTAACCGCGAACTTTTTTTTTGCATCGGAATATTTTCTTTGAGATGATGTTCTGTTAACTGTAAGGGGCTTAAAATTTTTTTGTAAACATTTTGGGGTGCTCCGTGGCCCGTGGACGCCGTGACCAGGCTGTGAATTTGGAAACGCTGAAAAAGGGTTTTTTTTTAGTTTTCGCGCAACAGAATTGTTTTCTCGTATAGTCAAATTACAATCCGAGCGCTATGATGTCTGTAGCTTGTGTGTAGGTCATAGTTTACGATTTTCTTGAAGCAGACGGCAGTCTTGCTGTTTGCTTGAGGCGTTCTTATGCGCCATATTTCATAACCTCTGAGAGGGCTGAGCATTGTCATTTCCTTACTTGACACATCCCACCTGGGCATAGGTATTAAACTTGAATTGTATTATGGGGCTGTACGTGCCAAAACCACAACCGGATTATGAGGCATGCCATCGTGGCGGACTCGGGGTTAATTTTCACACCATGACGTGCTTTACCGTGTCCCAGAATTTAAATGCAAGCGCGCTTTCTATTTCGCCCTCTTAGAAATGTTGATGCCGCGGTTCGGATAAAATCAGTGACCTCTAGCAGTGCTTTAACCGCAAAGCCACCGTGGCGGGCACAGAAGTACTGATTTGACGTCGACCGCTCCATAGTATTGCCTGGACCCTGAGGTGTGCTTTAATTATTGCGGCTCTGCTTCTGCACGCCCTCTATAGCTTGTCCGCTTGACATATTTGCATGGAGTTTATTTTTCAGAAACAGCAGCAATTTACTGTATCGTACCTTGAACTTAAGCTTATTCAGTTTACCGCAATCGTTGTCGTATAGTAGTACGGTTTCCTTGCCTTCTCACATCACCTTCGCCGCCCCGCACCCTCCCTTGTACGGGAATTGAATCTTCTCCTCCCTCCTCTCTACAGTTTTATGCCCCCTCTGGACTCACACGTTAGTAGAAACGCAAGCGCTTCAAGTTCTGCAATGCTTTTGAGGGGAGTGACGGATAATTACAGCTGTCATGAGGCTAATGTGGCGACACCAAGGAACTCCACAGGGCAATGTGCACATTCGACAAGGTGGCGTGAAAACGAGTTTATCGTGTTGCCTTTCCTCTCTGACTCGCTCCTGTCAAGTATACACACGCTCTGAGCCACCCCCCGACGCAGTGTGCCAGACAGCAGCAGCCACACCAGCAGCAGTGGGAATGTCGAAGGAAGAGGCAAAGAATGCTTCGATTTAAAGATTATTAAAGAGCTGCACACAAAAAAGCTAGAATGAAAAGCATGTACAGCACATCTGAGTAACTCAAGCAGGCTAGGCGATTATGTGTCAATACGGCGTTTCAAAGGCGGTGCCAGAATGTCACCATCATAATCATCATCTCAATTGTGCTCCAGCTGAGATCGCCGGGAAACTATCGGTACTTGTTGGGGCCCAATTATATAATGAGAGGGTTTCAGCTTCATGTTTGCTGTCCGCTCCGGTCAAGACAGCGTATACGGCATGCTGTGGTGTGCACACAGCCGGAACGCTGCCGCACGCTGGCACAACGCTCACGGCAGCTGGTGAAGCCAGAACGCTGCACCTATTCTCTTGTGCAGAGCCAATTGAGTGGAGCGTGATGACCGTCCGCCAACTTGGCTATAATTTGCGGCCAAGCTTACTGCGTGTCTCTGGAGTCCTAACACTCCACGTGCAGGCTTCGCATATATGCCGTTGATACCTTGACAGCACGCCGGCCCCGATGACGAGCGTTTGCTATCGAGCAAACGAGCAATTGCTATCGCAATATATAAAGCGGCACTCTGAGCTGTTCAAAATTTTGCAGACATACTTGAGGCTGCTCACATGTGGCAATGCGAAAGCGTTAGAGTCCCTTTGACTAAATGTTTTCGATTGATGTGTGCTACATGCTATAAAGTTCCTTCTGCTGATTCGGCGCGCGCGCGCGCGAGTGTGTGTGTGTGTGTGTGCGTGTGTGTGTGTGTGTGTGTGTGTGTGTGTGTGTGTGTGTGTGTGTGCGCGTGTGTGTGCATGTGCGTGTGCGTGTGTGCATGTGCGTGTGTGCATGTGCGTGTGTGCATGTGCGTGTGTGTGTGTGTGTGTGTTTGTGTGTGTGTGTGTGTGTGTGTGTGTGTGTGTGTGTGTGTGTGTGTGTGTGTGTGTGTGTGTGTGTTTTTGACCGGGTCATTTTATCTACTCATGACGTGGAGTCCAGAGTCCATCGCAGTAGGGACAGCACCGATAAAATTCGAAGAGCAAGTGACGCGCGGGAGGAAGCGCGTTCATTTTATACACTCGAGACATGGCGCCACCTCCTCCTCGTTGGCTACGCCGTCACGTGACCAATGACGCAGGCTCCAGGCCACATTTTAAATTAGTCAGAACCGTTGAGTCACCATGGCGACGGATTAGCGTGATCGTCTCACAACCCGGAAGCCCGGGTTCGATTCCCACCTATACCGTAATCAACCAACTTTAATTTTTAAGCCATTTATTTACTTTCTTTACCGGAAACTCCTGAGAAATTCAACGTCAATCCGAGTATTCTTGACGTTCTTTTATGCTTTCAGCCGTCGGACATTTATGGTACGATTGATCTGTCACACCCACGAATTTTCCCGTAATGGGGCATATAATGCTGTCGCATTAAAATGTCCAGCCTTACTTTGCTCTGAATCTACAGGTCTCTTCGTATAACGTTTATTCTGACAGTGCGTGGGATCTCTGCGATTTCGTGACATCCTTTTATGCTGCGTAACGCATTTATGGTTGTGGCTTTGCGTGTTCTGTCTTTTGTGAGTTTCCTTGTATTCTCCTTGCCGACGGCTACGGTTCGCTGGAACCTACGCAGTCGAGTTCATTGTCGTTGTAGGCGAAACCCATGACTTCGTCTTTGCTGGCAGCTATACATTGGATGCTCTGAGAATGAGGATGCGCAGCCGATCGTTCTCATTCTCAGTTATTCTCATGGTTTACATAGATGCAATGAAACTTCATAGGACATCTATTCTACGCAATGCACCCTACGTCACCCCGTGAGGCATTTCAAAAAAATTTTCTAATAAAGATTATTTGGCAGACATTGTCTCTACGACGCGATTTATGCGCCGGGTTTGTTCGTTTCTTCCTTTCATTTTTTCCTTCTTTCTTTCTTCCTTTCTTTCTATCTTATTTGCAGCGCCTAAACCTGAAGATGTGCCCTGAAAAGGTGACCCAAAGTACATATTCGAATAAAATATTTTCAGCCTTGATACATACCAGTTTTGCATTGAGACACACAATCAGATGAGTGCCTGAACGTCAGGTTATTGCCCATTCTAGTGAGGACAACTTCGCACAACTGACTGGTTGCATTATATATATACAAAAACTCGACAGCATCGTCGTAGTCATATTCTAAAAACTCGTCTTTTGGGGTCTCGCATGCTGGAACAGCGCCCTGTACGTCCGAGCCGGTTGCAGCTTCTATTGAGAAGGGAAAAAAATCACGAAATAATTGGTATGAATCGCCCTCACGTTATTACATGCTGACATTCATAGAAAAAGCACTCGAACAACTGATTCAGACCTCACTCTAATGCGATAATTAGCAGCGAAACCAACTGTTCAGTGGCTGATTCAGGCGGCAGTATAGTGCAAGCTTCAGGCAACTGCAGATTATGTAACCCTAATGTTCTCATGGAAACGCTGGCGGCGACCGCTATGCGCGAATGCGAGCTTTCTGGTTCTTCTTTTTTCGTACCTCCCCCCCCCCCCCCACGGCGGCGGCCGCTGCTGCCGCGGATGCGCAGAGGCGAGTGCCATCTGGGTGGTGTTGCACGGAACCGAGCGGGATGTGGCGCTCCTACTAAAACAGACCTCAAACGACAGCTTGTCCGTGTTTCTATCTTGTCCTCCTTTGTTTGCGCCATTCTTCTTTGACGTGAAAAATGGGTTTGTGCTTGAGTTTCCACCTGACAGAATTATCTTGTCTCGCATATTCAAATTAGCATCCGACACCATCATGCCCGTAGGTTGTGCGTAAGTCATACTTTACCAATTTTGCGACGCATATTACTTTGAAAAATAATCAGTTCAATTACGCCCATGCGCCACGCGGAGGGCTTGCGTATTTCGGTTTGCATGGCTCCGGCTGATTTTTCTCATACGACGCCGCGGACGCCGCATTTGCTCCGACACAGGGTCCTTAATGCTATCCCATTCAAATATACCGAAAACCCACGTGACGACAGCTACATGAAAACAAGGCAAACGGGAGGCCGAGAGGCGAACGCTCACATGCAAAGCCTCACTCAGTCGCTTCGGTGGCGTCTCTGGCGTATGGCACCTGTATCGGTCGCGTTTGACGCGTGCTTGCACTAAGTAACGCGAGTCTGCTTATGTGCGAGAATGCGAAAGCATTATAGTAGCTCTGGTGAACTGATTTTTTCGACGCGTTTCTCGTCCGCCCAAGCTCTCGGCTGGGTTCAAACTGCGCCTCGATAGGGCAATATGAAAATACGCAAAGTGTTTCAACGCACTCGCTCGCCCGCGAGGAGTTCATAACTCAAAGGACTGTTCAGTGGCGTTCAATTAGACATCAATACTTTTTAACGTTACAGCGTTAAAGGCCCGGTGTCGCGGAAAATCCGGCGTCGGCGTCCAGCGTACACCGTCGTTTCGGCAAAAAGAATTCCGAATCATGCAAACCAAACCACGCTTACCCAACGACGCAGACACTATATGTAGAGCAAAGTACTTATTGAACTCAGTGAATTTGTCAAGGTAAAGTACGCCATAAAAATCGTAAAGTACGACTTACACACAACATAGAGACGCGACAGAGTCGGATTGTGATGTGTAGATACAAGGAAACATAATTCCGTTACGCGGGAACTCAAACAAAGCCCTTTTCCAGCGTTTCTACCATCCATATGTAGGCCACAGCGGCTGAAATTTGCGCGCGTTGGCACGCCCGAATCTCGGAGGCCATAGAAAGGCGCCCCCGGTTCCTTGCCACAACTCCAGATGGCGCTCGCCCCCACTGCATCGCAGCCCACGCAAGAAGCCGCGTCTCTACCAGAAAGCTCGCCTTCGTACAAAGCGTTCGCCACCAGCGTTTCCGAGTAAACATTTCGATGACATCAGCTGAAGTTGCCGGTAAACATGAGAAGCACTCATTAATCGTAGAACACTATGGCGTTTCACTCCTAAAGGGGAAGCTTAAGCAGCCTCCATATTTTTGTTTTATACACTCATTTTATACAACCATGCCCTGGCGCCGCCTCCTCCCCGTCACGCCGTCACGTGCCCGATGATGCACACACTAGGGCGCACGTTTAGCAAGCCAGATGGATGCGAGGTGACGTGTGCAATGACCAAAGCACCAGGCACACCTTTACTCAACTAAAACCGGGGAGCCGCCTAGGCCTCGGATGACTTGGTGTCATTGAAGAGTTTTTAACTCCAACAGGCCAGCTAAAAATTGGTAGCGTGCCTTTTTTTAGCATCATCAATGATACGGTTTCTTAATATCTACATGTGCCGTGTTTTTCTTGTTTACAAAAAGCCGGCAGTAAAAAAAAAGCTGCCGTGGCGCGGGGGAAGCGTCTTCGTCCCACTCGTCTCGCACCCCAAAGCTCCAGGTTCAATTCCCATCCTGACCGAAATTTACCAAAATTTAATTTTCGAGGGCATTAATTTACTTTGGTTGCAGGAACCTCCTTCAGAAATTTGAAGTCAACTCGAGCATTTTTTATGTGTTTACTTTTTGCGTCGTTGGCCATTTTTAGTACCTCTGCGGTGACGCCGCCAAGTACGACGGATTTTAGCGTAATGGGACATATAATGCTGTAACATTAAAATAAGTCTCAATTTATAACTTCATTTGTACGTAAACTTCTTTAATTTTAGCGTGAAATAAAAAAATTAACACAGAAATTCCTTTGGGAGTTGTCTAAGTATACGTAAACATTGTGCCACTTGCTCAACTCCACGTAGCTCGATGTCATTATCAGTGTTGTGGAGGTTGAACCGGCCAGTATAAAGCGTTATCTATCCCCACTGCTCGTTCGCGTATGTTCGATAGCGAACATGATAAGTTAGGGTTAATTAAGATACAGTTCATTACGACATTAGGGTGAAGTTCAATGGCCACAGTTAATTCATAATCATCAGCCTGTTTTATGTCCACTGCAGGACGAAGGCCTCTCCCTGCGATCTCCAATTACCCCTGTCCTGCGCTGACCGATTCCATCTAGCATCTGCGAATTTATTACATCCTAGACAGCACTTCCCTTCTCTTGGCACCCATTATGTAACCTTAATGATCCACTGGTTATCTAAGCTACGCATTACATGACCTGCCCAGCTCCATCTTTTTTTTTTTTTCGCTTAATGTCACTTAGCATATCGGCTATACCCGTTTGCTCTCTGTCCCAAACCGCTCTTTTCCTGTCTGGTAACGTTTTATATGCCTAGCATTCTTCTTTCCATCGCTCTTGGCGTGGTCCATAACTTGTTCTCAAGCCTCTTTGTCAGTCTCCAAGTCTCTGCCCCATATGTAAGCACCGGTAATATGCACTGATTGTACACCATCGTTTTTAATGTGAACGGCCAACTTCCAGTCCGGATCTGACAATGTCTGCAGAATGCACTCCAACCCATTTTTGCTCTGTAAATTTCCTTCTCATGATCAGGGTCCCCTGTGAGTAACTGACCTAGGTTAATCGTACTCCTTCACAGACTCTAGAGGCTAACCGGCGATCCTGAACTCTTTTTCCCTTGCCTGGCTATTGATCTTTATGTTTGTTTTCTGCATGTTAATCTTCAATCCCAACGCCGCGCGTACCTTGAAAGCGATCTGTGATGCCGACAAGAAGTGCCGACTGCTGATACAGCTTTGTGTTCTCGCCGCTTACTTAGCTTTTGGGAGTCTTCGGAGAGAGCCTACGAAAAGCGTGAACGCCGGAGCAGAAAGAGGACAGAGGAGATGGCGATAAATTTACTTCATTTAGGGGTTTTACGGACGTACGGACGGACGGTTGCTATGAGCTTCCCTTTTGGAAAGGGGCGGTGGGCCGCGCCACTAAGCTCCTGTTATTCTCCTATTATCGTCCGTTGACGTTGAAAAAATTAAAACATTGCTCAAGAATACCACCCAAGCACAGCATAACAGCAACGACACCGTGGAAAGTGGGTACGCTCCTCGATTGTTCCTATAATTTTTATCGCAATAAAATCGAATGACACGCGAAGAAAAAAAACATGCTCACCAGTTATGCGTAATTCATGGCACTCCTACACACATAGTACACACTTTAGGCGTTTGGGGCCCCTACTGGACCCAGGCACGTGTGCTTGACGGATGGTGGAGAGACACAGAATAAACATCTTTATTGAGGTACTCTTTAAGCGTTGTCTTCAGCGTTGTCTCCCTTTTCCAGGAAGCCATAGGCTTTTACCCCGTCCACTACCATCGCTACCAACTGGCGCTGGCTGGCGAGGGTGGAGCTGGCTGTAACTCTCTCCCAAAGCTCAGGTGTGTGATATAGATTTGGTGTGTCCAGGGGTGATTGCGTAAAGCCTATTCACTACTTAACACACCCAATCCATAACCCAAAGCGTCGCCGCAGGAGCGCGATGAGCTCACACTCAGCACGCTTGGCTCGTTTTCCCGATCTTAGATTTTTCATCCGTCGTCCCGCTCGTTCACGGCCTCCAACGGAAACCTCAGCTACTTTCAATCCTTTACTGCAGATAGAAGTAATGGTACACTCGTTGGACATACCAGAACACATTACCAAACTCGCGTGCCCAGGAGAACAATACTACAAATTAGAATATCTTGCACCTGTTCGTATGAAGTTTGGCGTGCTTCTTTATTTCTGACATTGAAGACAGCCCAGGAATTATGAATAACGAATTCACTACGCATTTGCGAACCTTGAATGTATTTAGATATTCTTCAGTAGTAGGATCGGTCTTCTTGGCACTGTTTAATCAAGGGAAGCTAATAAATTCAAAGTATAGCGGCAGCCACTGTATGCTTATATTGTAACAGGTTACCTTACTGGATCGGGATATGTTCCGTTCACTTATACCTCAGAACTGACTGTGCCTTAGCTTATGGAGAGCACAAATAAATTAACAGATAAGAATTTGTACTCTTAATGTGCCTCTACCAAAACGCCCACAACGCGGCTGGCCAACAAGTCGGTCACGTTTCGTTCGGCCTCGTACTACAGTCCTGTTCCTGAATCAAGTGAGTACTTTGGCGGCAATCCTCTTGAACGGGTCATGATCTGTTCGTGTTTGCTACGTGAATTGATGGAATTTCCTAACAAGATGTGCATTTCGTAGAGTAGATGTAACTACGCTTCATCATCACACGTGACACTTTCTTGTAGGCTTTCAAGAGGCTCTAGACCATGGTGTATGAATATTACGAGAGGTGTACGAACGGTGCCTTTCCCAGCATACAGGTTTAGCCTACGCTTCAAGCAGTTTCTGTCCCCAGAAACTGCTTGAAACTTTCTGTGGACAAGAACGCAACATTCAATAATCGTTGCACTGTATGCCGAATCACTTCGAGCAACCTGTCCTGCGGATTCACTCGTTCAAAAGCAGAAATCTTTAAAAGGTGCCTTCAATAAAAAATAAGAAATCGTACCAGTGGGCAGCAAAGCCATTAGAGCCGGTAATGCAGCAAGGACGATCAGGAAACGCATCGTGGTTTCTGAAAGAAGACCAATAAAAATGTTTTCATTACAACCAACGCTCCTAACCAATGTGCGTGTTACTCTATATGACATCGTACGGGGCGGGCAAATACACTGTGAAGCAACGCTTGAGCCAACGTTTTTTTTTTTTTGAAAATGTAATGTTCGGTGTACGAGCGTGAAGTCTTCGACAAACTATAATTCCGACAGGGCCACATACAAATGACGAAAATGTGCGTGCGGTACTGCAATCGAGACTGCATAGAAGTTCGATTTCCACACCATTTAACCAAAACCGCGTAGCTCATTGCTGTTTGCATCTTCCATCGTTCCTGCATGCCCATTGACTGTAACACAACCGGAAACGATTACTAACGCAAAGAGGTTACCTAGAACTCGTTCAGCATCCACCGTATACTATTTCCGGTCGTGTTCGAGCCCACTTTCTACCGTTAGTGCCAGAATGATGGAAGTTCAACCATTAGCCAGTTTTCTAGCCTAGAACTGTTGTGCATTTGTATACGGTATACTACAGCGCCACGCTCATGTCTCTAGAGATCACGGGAGCAGTGTGCATCTGCTTGTACTTGCGCTGTCTGCTGGAAGTTGCTGTATCAATGCAATCTCTTTTTCAGCAAGCCGTGTTGTAATGGTGGATCACCACTGATCACGCTACCCTCTTTGCCATGAAACCCGCCACTGTGCGGGGTATAAGTCATGTTACGCACGTATACGCTTTTCAGTCAAATGTAAACTAGTTAGGCCCACCGAATCCAACGTTATCCAGCCAACGTTACCGAACCGACTCAAATCAGCAGCTGTCTATCTTTTGCGACGGAGGAGTCTGCATGGAGCCGCCATGGGAATTTGTCCCGAGTGGCGGTCGTTGGAACTAGCAGCGCTGCAGCATGGTCTCCAAGATCGCTCCACCTAGCTCTACCTGCGAGCGCGATCTCGGAAGCCATATGCCTGCAGAAGCAACAATATCGCGCGTGATCGCACAAAGTGTGGAGCGATGCCGGCGCAGCTCCGCCAGTTGGCCCAGCGCGATACCTTCGCTATACTTACTGACGTGGGCGAAATTCATGCTTTCAGCGGGCGTTATGCTCAACAACATTGTGTCTTACCTTATGCGTATATATATGGACTAAGCGCCTTCATAATGTCCCTCAGATACGTTCATTGACGTCACACACTTTTTACTACGCATCCCGCTTCAGGCTATACGCATGTGTTCGCTACGGCTTGCTGAACACCTCCTAATATGACTGAGAACGTTCGGGCTCCGACAGTGACGTCACCACCGTACCCCAATGTTGGGTTAGGTTGGGGATGTTCTACTTCTCGCCATCTGGGGATATTCCGCGGCGGCTTTCTTCTTTGTTATTTGTTTTACTATCATTGCGATAAAAGCTGGTCTTTCTTTTTTAAGCCACGTGCGTTCATGCTGTCCTTTCGTGGACGTACGAGCGACTAAAGTGGTGACTACAGCAGTTTTGGACACTTCTTCGTTCACCATAATAAATGTCTAGCGGTCATTGCTCCCCGAGAAAGGAAATGTAAACATCTTCAGCTAAACTAAAACTACATATGCATTTCAAGCCGGAATATCGCTTTCCACGCGCTACAGAGCCACGCACAGTTCTTGGTAGCGTATTGTGCAAGGCTACATCCAGGCAACAGCCAGAAAGATGAAGGAAGGACAAACGCCGTTGTTTTTTGTTTAATGCGTGAACATTGGGGGCGTCAAATGGGAATATTGTGTGCGTGGAATCTGTGGGTACGAAGTATGGCAAGCCGGTAACGTGGCAGAGGCAGACTGAGAACTGAAGGCATTAAAAGTGTGCGTGCGCGCGCGTGTGTGTGTGTGGGGGGGGGGGGGGGATTGAATTTCGCACCTGGAAGAGACTGCACCTGTGTCGAGTAAGCTCCCGAACTTCAGGGATGGGTGGCGTAATGCTGACGAATTTCTTGCGTAATCACCCATTAAATTGCCACTGATTTTCTTGTGAGGAAATGCTAAAAATTCATTCTGGATTGGAAATGAAAATTATTTCAGGATGGTTTAATTGTGCTTCATATAGTCTTAAATGTCTGAACGGTCAGAAGGTGTAATCGGCCTAGGATGTGCGGTATTCTCGCTTCCAGGTACAATACGGCGTCCGCAACGTATTTTGGAAGCCTTAAGGACAGTCGTAGTCCCTCCCGTCCTAATAAAATAGGGGCCGAAGTTCTATGGTGGCACACCAGAGAATAAAACAAAGCCAAATCCTAATACCGGATGATCGTACGTTTGGTATATCACCAAAAGTGATTTTCTTCGCGTCCCTGATCTTCGGTTGCTCAATTAACTTGCGAAAAATGCACATTGCACAAGCTCCTTTTGTCGCAATGTATTCAATGAGGCAGCCAGTTAAGAGATCCGTTAAGATAACACCAAGGTACTTGACGATGAGCAAAATGAGAACAAGATAAAATAGGGAGCCAGCGTTTCGACAGGTGGACTAGTCTTCTTCAAGCCGACGTGTGCTTTCCTCGGCACAGTATATGCGGATAGGGCTCTTCTGAATGGGAGAGGGGGTAAGGCGGGCGGGTTAGGCGGGGACCGAAGGCGTGTTAGCGGCAAGGGTATACAATTGAGAACATAGTGGTGCTATGCACGCGGCCGGTAACACGGCCGTATGTCAGCCGGCGTGTCAACGGCCGTGTGCACAGCAACCCTTGATTATCTGCTTCGCTGAAGGTTGGTGGGCTATCGTCTCTCTAAAAGAGATAATAAATGGAGCGGCAGGAAATAGTGCTCGTGAGAAAATATTACTAACGTTGAAGGAAAATATAAATGTAAGAAATAATAAAGAGAGGGAAGAGAAAAGAACATTCAACAGACAAATTAAATTAACTAAGTGATCCTGTCTATAGCTTGAAATTTAGCACAGCGAACAGATTCTAAAGCTCCATTTGAAACGATTATGCCTATTGGTTGCAATGTCTTGAACTTATGGATGATGTATGAATCCCTGTATTTTCTATCTCGTTCAGAACGGAAATTTGACTGCAAAGTGTAGAGTTCATCAAAGTTATGACCTGGTTGGTTTAAATGCTCGGCGACCGCTTGGGGAAGCTTTTTAGCTTTGTATGCGCGATGTCCGTTTAACCTGACGTCCATTGATTGTCCCGTTTCACCGATGTGTTGTTTCCAACAGAAGAAACGTTCAAGCATAGAAATCAAATCCTAAGTTGTACAAGTAAAGCTAGTTTTCACTTCTTGTGTATAACTATTTGGGGTGATTTTAATTTGAATGCCACTTTGAAGCTTTTGCACCTGGGGCGACAACATGCTTTTATTACGTGGGAATGGCTGACTTGTACGTGCACCAACATTTCCGTAAACTATAGGTAACCCTTGGTACATCCATAGGTAACCCTTGGAACAATATGTAAGCGATAGGTAACCCTTGGTAAATCCGGGAAAGCTTTTTTTTTCAGACGCTCGTAACTTGATAATATTGGGTGGCATTTTTGTAGGATGTTGCTTATGTCTCGGACGGCATTCGAATAGTTCGTTATAAAGGCTCGCGGTGTAACAGATTCTCCTGTAGGCTGTTTCTTAAATAATACCGCCTGCCTCTCCAACCTTGACGCAATGTGCTCTGTCGAAAGCAACTTATGGATAGTTCTTTACTGCCGGCGTTTTTTTACGGTCATTTAGGTGGTAGATATAATCGTTGTCTTCTAAGGTATTTGAGTGGCTCTATTTGTAGAATATCTTCTAGGTGATAACTAAGCGATATGTCTACTGAGTCCTTAACGGACAAAACAAGGACAGCACACTTATTGACATTCAGGTTTATGTTGTATGTTGAATACTGTCCCATGCTTCACATATATGTAAGGTAACTAAAACCGCATACTTTTTTTGTGCCGGGCCATGGTAATGCGACTTTCAAGATCTACATGCGCGTGCTATATTGAATAACCAGGTCTAAAATCAATTTAAGAGGGACTCAACGACTGATTTTCGTTAATAAATTCTTTCTTATGCCCATGGAGCACTCTTTCAACAAGTTTCACTATATCTAATGTTAGCGCAATTTGGCTATATGTTGTGGATGATATACCCTGCCCCTTGCTTTTTGTCTAACAGGAGAACGAGAAGATTTGGCCTGGGCTTAACAGAGCCCGTTATTCTTTCGGTTGGGGTCTCCACATTGAGATTCAGCCAGCGGGACGCTTGCTCCGCTGTTCAAAAATGTCTTACCGAATCCAACCGACTCCAGTTAAACCGATTTATAAGCTCGAACGTTATCAAATACAAAGGTCTTTTGACAGCGGACTCAAGCTCATTCATATCTGGCGCTAGGCGCACTTCCAGTGAATTTTTTTTTTTTCTCACACGTGTTCCCGCCTGGCAGGCTGGCGAATGCGATGGCCAAGTGATTCACTTCGCCACCCACAACACGTACGAAATGTATTGCCTTTTGTACGAGATATTTAGTCCGTAGTTCTCTATTACTGGTCCTTTTTCTCACAGCGGTGAGAAGGGGTTCCCCATGGACGCGTCTGATTCAAAAACTATGCGCTGCTATACTTGGTTGATCATCATTTGTCCTCCATGGCCTCCTACTCGGCAACAAGCGAATTGGTCAGCGAAGCCATAAGCAATGTTTTTCAAAGCCTTCAATACACCTTAATATATCTGAGAAATAACATGTGCGCTTACTTACCCGTTTATGACCTGTTACTTCGTTGCTTCGTAAAGGAAGTCTTTGCGTCGTCCGCAACTTTCGCCATTTTTATTCCTTCATGCCGCGTGAGAGGAAGAGCAGAGTGAAGGGAAGGTCGTTTTCTATTGCTATGTCTACGTTACTAATAGAACGTTTACCCTTTGTTTTGCAAGGGCCTCAGTTGAGCGGTAGAATACCGAGAAAAACTTAATTAGATGTTCCTGCCAGCGTGGCCTTTTGAGATCGTAATTGACGTCTTTCTTGGCGCCTTGACGCCAGCTCGCTTGCACCGCATCCTTTAATTACTAATTACCAGATACTCTAGTTGGCGCAGTCGCCACTCCTATGACAAGTTTAATTCAAGAGCGTATATAACCAATGGGCTACCCTATATAGATAAACAAAATTTTAAAATATTCTTTAAATCACCCATGTCAAGTAGTACAATTTCACTTGAGCTAGATTACTCTCAGAGGCATACGTAATTTGCACAAGAAAACAAAACTGAATATTTGTCTAATTAAAGGATATGTGCTAACGAACATTTCAACTAATTACTTTGCGCAACATATCCCAATTTACGAAATGAAGCCGGGGACAATTAAATTGATACCTGTTTCGAACAAATTCTGAGGATGGCGCCAGTTTAAATATATGCGTTCCTGAAGTTTACGACGATATACATTGCTGGTTCAGTAGCTTTCGAGATTCAGTGCCTGAAAACGCGTTTTGTTAAAAAAGTAAATGGTAGATGAGTGCATTTTTATGGCGAATTTGACTGCGCTTATCGCGAAACTGGTTCTTGCTTCAAAATTATATCAAAGTGAGTGTTTCTTATGAAACCTTGGCTTCAATTCATGCATTATACAGTATGTGCGCTACGTTACATAGCTTGAATGTATTTGGTAAAATTTTGTCAGCAAGGCAGTTAAGCATAATTATTAGCAGTGTAAGTAATCTATAACGCTTCAATATGTAAATTTGTGCGAAATACCAAAGGCGATTAAAAGAATTATGTTAACGTTACGACTTAACGCCTGTTTCATCTGCACCGGGGGTCGGCGCGGTGTTGCACTCTCTCGACGAGTGGCTCTAGCAAGGCAACTGTCAAATATACATTAGCACTCACCACTTCTCTTATCATCATCATCCATCCCAGTACTTTCACTCCCCTTCCGTCTTCCCCAGTGCAGAGTAGCAGACTAGAGCGCACAAGCTCAGGTCGACTTCTGTCTTTCGAGTCAATAAATTCCATTCAGTCCAAAAATGCTAACGTTGTAATTATATCAAGTATGCTGTTTATCACATACAAAGAAAAGAAATTCTCTAAGAAGGCTACGAGCATAGTCAACTTGTTGTTAATTCAGAGTTTCTAGGTGGTGCGAGTATACCTTTTCTCTAATTACGTGAGTTTCAAACGAATTACTTATAAAATTTTATAATTAACTAACTTATCAGTTACTTCGGGGCAGTTATGCCATTTCAGTCCTTTTCCCATGTACACTTCCCCTTGCCGTTTTTTTTCTCGTCACCCTGCTATTTGTTTGCCGTTTATTTTTATTTCCTCCTTGTATACCTTTTACTTCGTAAATTTTTCGCTCTTATTTCTTCAAATTTTTTTTTTCTTTTGAAGACTCACACCGCCATATTCGAAAGTCCCAGACTCCAGCATACCTTTTTCTGCATCTCGACCACACAGGTTCGCGCCACTTCTGTATACCGCGATGACGACGCCTACATTGAACTATTCAGGCTAACGTCCTTTGAAAGACCAAGCTACTCCCTTCCAACTATCCTATCCATTACCCCCAGACTCCGTGTCACCATCTTAGCACCTTCAAAATTACCCGACGCATTGCTGGTACGCTACTCATGTCAATCTTTGAACTCGTGTCTTTTTGCTAATCGCGCACTGACCGGCTGACCGCACTTCTAGAACCACAAACGCACGCTGCCTACGACACCTCTGGAGGCTCCCTAACCTCGCGCTCCCCCAAAACCCCACTCACCTATGTCCTTCTCTTTCCTTCTTTTTTTCGGCCACTTTCTCACTCTCCCACCCCTTGTTTCCTCGTCTAGAATCCAGGTATAGAGAAACCAACGCTGGAGAAACCACGTCTAGAAACCGTGTGTAGAAACCGCGCCTTGAAACCACCCCTACAGACGTCAAACAACCGCGCTCACTTTCTTCTCAGTATTGTCCTCTACAGCCAGCCGCCACCGACAACGACCGCACGTGACGTCACTGTAGTAACCGGCTATAACTATACTTCCGACAATGATGAGGCCATCATCGACGGAAATAGGCCCCCCTATCGAAGCATTGACAAGCCTTTCTGAATTACCTTTATACCACGTGTGCTACTCCCCCTGTCAGCCCCCCTTTCTGTTTTCCTATTTCTTCTCTTCGATGTAATTCGGAATCAGCTGGGATTATAGTCGACGAAAAGCCACTTGAACAAAATATTTTCCGTGAATCTGCAAGACTTATGTTTTCTATTATCATCCAGTCGCTACACAAGTAACCAAACAAATGCTACCGCCATAAGCCCTGTGTAAAAGAACACAGAAATATGCAGTCAAGAAGCCACACTGGCCCAGTATGTCAAACATGAAATTATTCCGCGAAACAACACACATAATGCCACATTCGAGGTGCATTCACTTGTACCCATGAAAGCCGCTTTCGTCACTACTTCTTCACTCCATTACAGCTGACCAGTACCGTGCCATCGGGTATTCTTATATTCCTGCAGGTATGATACAACAGCATGGCTATGCAAAAGTGTCCTTTTCCATAACTTGGAAATGAAGGTGTTTCACATTTGTTGTTAGAATATGCTTAAAAACATAACTTTCATGCATTCAACGAAGCCCCTGAAATGTAAGGGATGATGCGTAGCCTTGCTGGCGCAATATTTTACTGTTGTAGTGTAAGAACACGAAGAAGGACAAGGACACAACACAAATACATGCATTGCCAACTCTCAGTCACAATGCAGTTAGATTTCTGTTGTTCTCATTTCTAAACACGTGAAGAAATCTGTGACCTCGAAACTGTTTTAACTAACGAGATACCACGAAAAGCAACATGATGAAGCAAACGAGATGTTTGCTTCGTCTTTATCTTTCGTGACATTTTATTCCTTCATGTCACGCTAGAGCGAGATCCGAGGGAAAGGCCAGTCTATTTCAGCTCCTATGTGTACGTTGTGATAAGACGTCTACCTTTTTGCCTGAAGTGCAAAAGAGCAAAAGAGATCCCCCATACTTAACTGGCCTCAGAATACGGCTGAAAATTCCATTAGGCATTCCTGCTGGCACGGCCTTTCGGGACTGTAGTTGACGTCTTTCTTGGCGCATTGAAGCTAGCTCATCTGCATGCATGGCATTCTTTCATTAGCACTTGCACTAGGTCCCGCAGCCTCCACTGAAATGACAAGTTTAGTTCTAGAGCGTATGTAACCATTTGGCAGCCATATATATATATATATATATATATATATATATATATATATATATATATGTATAAACGAGAAGAAAGGGGGTTAACCGAGGGGCCCGATTTTTTATTAGTCATATCCTAAGAAGCCAAAAAACACTGACACCAAGGACAACATAGGGAAAATTACTTGTGCTTAACGAAAAAAATAAAGAAACGATAAATTAATGGAAATTAAAGTGGATGGAAAAACAACTTGCCGGAGGTGGGAACCGAACCCACAACCTTCGCATTTCGCGTGCGATGCTCTACCAATTACCGCGGCGCTGTTTCCCATCCACTTTCTTGGGTATTTATGTGTCCTAGTAGAACCCTGGGAGTGTTAGCCAGCACCACCACTCACAGACCTTGGCGGCGGACGTGGAACGTCCTTTTTGCCGCAGGCGTCACGAGAATGTGATCATTTTGGGTGAAGGTAACCGGTCAATAAACCCACATATGCTACCTGAAGCCATCAATGTAGCCGGATTCGAGACCCTCGTTATGTAAGTTTTTTCATCCACTTTAATTTCCATGAATTTATTGTTTCTTTATTTCATTCATTAAGCACAAGTAATTTCCCCTATGTTGTCCTTGGTGTCAGTGTTTGTTGGCTTCTTATGATATGACTATATATATATCGAATGGTACATTTTACTTGAGTTAGTGTATTTCCAGAGAGGCAGGCAGAATTTGCAGAAAAATAATGGTGAATTCTTGTCTAATTGCAATATCTGTACTAATGGACATTTGAACTAATTACTTTACTAAAGATGTTGCAAAATAAAAAAAATTATTCAGTGAACCCGCGTATTTGTCTTAATGGTCTTCATATACTAGCGACGACCATTCTAACGTGCCATTAAGCACGTAGAAGTTGCGATATATAGGCGGCTGAATAAAAGACAAAGACACGTAAACAGAAAACAATACGAAGTAGCAACGTAATTGAATGATAATGACAAAGTAATTTAATGAATGTCTCACGAGCGCGCAGGCTTTCTCCTTCATCCTCTTTAGCGTACTCTAAAGTGACTGTCGACTTTTTCATTGGTTATACAGGCAATTTCATTGTATAGAGGCGTTCGTTGTAGGGGCGCTCGGCTGTGTGTCATCAGCAGAGAAAGAACAACGTATTCTCTAATAGACGCGCATACAAAGTTCCCTTCATCATGATGCGCGTTTTTGCAGTACAAGTTTACTGTATCTGCCATTTGGAAGAAGGTTACGTCTTGTTACTACTCCACAAGAGAGCGTTCTCGTTTCTAGGACACAGGCAAACTGAAATAATCTGATAACCAATTAAAAATTGTAGATCACTGTAGCGTCCGCGACCGCGTTCGCGCCTTTCAAGTTTGTGCTTCGACGCCGTGGTGCTCGCTGTGCATCTTCGCGGCGTCCATAGCTTTCTGGTAACCCGCGTTCACGAAGTGAAACCTCCTTATAATTTTTTACTGTGCATCACGCTTCAGGCTATGTGTATGTGTTCGCTACGGTTTGCTCAACACCTCCTAGATATGACTCAAAGCGTTCTTGCTCCGACGGTGACTTAGCCACCATAGTCCGAAATTTTCGTGTGCTGGTGATATTCCGTGGTGGCTTTCTTCTTTGAGCCGCGACTGATCACGCTCTTCTTTCGTGGGCGTACGAGCGACTAAAGCGATGTATGCAGCAGTGTTAAAAATTTGTTCATTCGCCCTTAGAATGGCTATATGGATCGTTGCTCGCCGAGAAAAGAAACGCAAATGTATTCGGCTAAACTAAAGCTACACATGCTTTTCAAGCCGTAATATCGCTTTCCACGCACGACAGAACCGTGCACAGTTCCCGGTGGCGTATTGTGCAAGACGGCAGCCAGGTCACAGCCAGAAAGATGAAGTAAGAACAAACGCCCTCTTTCTCTTTTTATTGCGTCAGCATTGGGAGTGTCGGAGGGGTAAAAAAATGCCATAGTTTCGCTTGAAAGGCGCAACACCTAATGCGATAGCAAATTAGTAGACAGCTATACGAAGTAAGGATTGTAGATGTATCGGTCGCATAAACCTGCAAGCATTAGCTTGCTAAATTAGCAATGTTAAAGCGTGTAAGCACGACTAAACGAGGACGTCGAAAAAAACAGACGCACAGAGGCGGACCTTGCCAACCTGTTCTAACTAAATTATATAGCATGGTGTCAAGCGCGCACAGGTAAACATGAACACACCTCGCTCAATAAGCGCTCCCTTAATAAAGTTGTTAATCATACATTCTCGTTAGTTAGGCGTAGAAATGCTTACGCATCTAAAGAAAGAGAAAGAAAGCATTGCGTCTTAAGTTCAGATCGCATTCTTTTTAACGATGCGCGCCTTTGCTAACGGCTGATCGGAACACTATGGGTGCGACGTGTATTCTGTTGCCAGTTTTCCGCTCTCGTGGAATTACTTTGAATATCGATAGGCCACATTACGAGAGGACCGTGTCAGATGGCGTTAGCTTGCCAAGGGTGGCTGAGGGACGTCATGCACCATCCTATAGTTTTAAGTGCAAGCGTAACTGGCGAACTCATCAAAAATTGGGGAGGATGCCTAAGCTTCGCCTATAATGTTGGAACGCCGATAGCATTCGAAGATCCCTGACTGCTTCTCACGCTTTGCGGCCACTGCAGCCTGTGTAGCAGTAATGTTTACCCGGAAACGCTGGCCGCGAACGCTATGCACGAAGGCGGTATTTGTGATAGAAACACGCCCTCTCACGTGGGCCGCGATGGATGGATGGATGGATGCTATGAGCGTCCCCTCTGAAACGGGGCGTTAGGTTGCGCCACCAACGTGGTACACATTTTCCGAAATGCAAGACGAAACAATCGACCAGTGCAGAGACGGATTAATTGCGACCTCTACTTTCACAGTCAGGATGTAAGCGCACACTTAGATTATCTTTAAAATAAAATAATGAAATAAATACTGAGTCGTAAGCGCTCGCGATATTGTATAGGTTAAGATTGTCGCGATAGAGAACTAAGCATTCTGGACATTACAACGCTTATTAATATGACTGCCATATTGACGCGCGTACAGGTTACATTTTTCACCGGCTAACCACTGATAGAAAGTTATCACTGACACTACGTGACAATGTGACACCTGACTTGTAGAAGCGACTACCGGTGGTTTATTCAAAGGTTTATGGGAAATGAATTTGAGTCAAGTATAGATTTCGATGGAAATACAAAAAGCGCAGAAAACGCTAGCCTAGCTGCCCTATATATATATTAGGAACTGTTGAGGAAGATGCTTTCTTCTCTGCGGATATAATTAGCATGGCGATAACGAAAATTTTAATGAATCATTTCGCTATTTACTATTCTGGTGGCATATCTAGTTTATTTACAAAGTGAGGGAGGGAGATAATCTCTTAATCGGTGCCAGTTGGCGGTCGTTGATTCCCTTAGAAGCGTACAAAGATGCTGGGGGAGGTGAGGCTCTTGTCCGAGTTGGGCAAGAAACGTCCATGTCTGAATACAGCAAGCAAGAAAACGTCTTGGAAAATTGGATAATGTACAGTGTCCTTTACTTGTCGAGTTTTGCATTCTTATGCGTAACAAGAGCGGAGCTGCATTTTGTCACGTCGCTCGCTTACCAGATGCACACACACTTTGGAATTACCTTTTAGAGTGTGTTGCAATGAGCGTATACGAGGTTTTTAGCTTCATTAACTGGGCACCCATGCTCGCAGTGTCGTATATTAAGGATCATTAAGCTTGGCTGTATGGTTGATCATAGTCTGCGGTAGGCAAAGGTAGGTAGGCATAGGTAGGCAAAGGTCGTACCGTAAGTAATAATAACTGGTTTTTGCAGCGATGCTGTTAGCCTATAGTTGGTCGAGGTTTTTCAAGTCCGCGCGCGTGGTTTTGCTCACGCAAGAACAAACGGCGCTTTGGAGGCTTTGTGTTTGAGTCTCCGTGGAACCTAATTACGTTTTTCATATACACTGATTACAATCGATGGTATGATGTCCGCAGGTAGTGCGTAAGTCGTATTCGAAGAATTTTCTGACATATTTTACTTTCAGAAATACAATTAGTTCAATAACGCACTTGCGCTTGGCGGAGGGCCTACAAGAATGAGAATACATGCCGTACTACGGCTCCACCGTCAACTCCTATAAGAATACAAAGATATCATGTCCGCAGCTGGTGTGTAATACTTGAATTTACGCATTTCTCTGGCTCATTTTACTTTTAGACATTGATTCAGTTCAATGAAACACTTGCGCTTGGCGGACGGCTTAGAATAATGAGGATGCATGCTGGTTTCCGGATGCGTGCGGGAGGGGTGGGGGGCGGCATTACTTATGTCGCTTTTGTGGCGTGTAATGTCGGCAACAGCTTTGCCCTTTCCCACTTCCACACGGTGGAATGAAGGCGGATGTTTTTCTCAGGCGCCCTCGTGAGAACAAGAGGCATGACAGCCTTAAAATTATTCATATATGTGTCGTACATCCCTTCCCCTACTCTTATCATTAACATTCTTACATCTACAAGCATCGTACATTGCTTTCGTCTTTGGGACGCAGAGAGATAACAGCTAGAAGCGATGAGGCTCGTGTGATCTCCATTGCTCGCGTGATACGCTAAGGCTGCTACCTCACCAAATGAAATGAACTTCGCGTCATTTAGATTTCGATATTCAGCTGGAATATATAATCGAGGCAAGAACGCACCAGGGTTTTCCGATACACCATACGGAGTTCCACAGGAAGAGGACATTTAACTACTTGCATCGCAAGAGAAATTAGTTCAAAGACAGAAAAGCGACGTAAGATGAACGAGTGCCTTGAGTCTTAAAAGGGCACCCTTTCACTTTCACTCACGCTGCGTGAGAGTTTGTGACAACGAAATCGTGAATCCTACGCACATGTAGGAATAAGTGTTAAACAAAGATTTATTCGATGTTTTTGCATACATTAAATAATTGTTATGCGCAAACGTATCGTTAATAGCTGAGATATTCATACAAAATGGCGCAAATGAAATGTCAGTTTGCGCAAAATGTAAAGCTGGTGACACAAATGCATTCGAAGAGATTTTTATTCAAAGGTAACTCGATCTTGCAAATGTAACATAACGACGCAAACGTTTCAATGCAGCTGCGGCCTCCGTTTCAGCGCGGCACAAATGCACAATAAATGCTGGCATCTTCTTTACGCTACATACTGTCAGAAATGTCGGAAATGGCGTTGTCCCGTGTCTACTTGCATATACGCAGTGACCCAAGTTGTTTACTAAGGCGAAAGCATTAGATCGCTCATGGGTCGAAAAATCCGGCTACCATCGGGCGTTATGGCACCAAAATTCAGACGGATTCATGATTACTGGGTATATAATCTCTTTATTCAAATTGAAACTTTCAGTTGTTAAACCTGCGCTTGATATGATCTTCTTTCTCATGTTCCGTTTGTGTGTGCGCTGCCCGAGAATGAACCAAACTTCAAGCGCATGCGCCAGTGAATCCTCAATTTCTTTATCAACGAACGAGTTATACTATCTCTGTTCGCCTTGAACGGCCACCCTCCTAAATATTCAGTATGGCCACAGAAGTTTGTGGGTGTGGTTTTCCCGGTTTTGTTCATATTTTACGAGCAATGTACATGGGTCTTATGACGTCTGGAGGAGTATAAATACGCCTTCGAGAACTGGAAGTAAATTTTTTGTTGAAAGTTAGCGGTTTGTGTTTGTGTAAATTCCCTTTCCATGTCTCTTTCATTCTGCCTGCGCTAGAATATAGTGGAAGGCACAATATATAGAAGCCCATGTAGCTACCCTCGTGAATTGAAGTGCTAAATTAAAGAAAAAAATCCTTTAGTGAATCTAGGTATGCGCCCTAACGGTCTTATAGACTTGCCACGGTCGTTCTAACGTGCCATTATACATGTATAACCAGTGGCGATGTCAAGGCGGCCGAAAAAAAGATAAGACAAGTAAAGAGAAAACAAGTAATAATAAGCAACAACTCATTCCAATCAGAATGTCAAACTAATTTAATGAATGTCTCTTGCGCGTGCAGGCGTTCACCTTCATCCTTTTTAGCGTATGATAAAGTGACTGTCAACTTTTTCCTGGGTACACGGGTAATTTCGTCCTATCGAGGCATTCGTCGTAGAGGCACTCGACTGTATATCAGCAGCAAAGAAAGAAAAAAAACATATGCTCTCTTGTTGCACATGCAAAGTTGCCTTCATCATGTAGCACGTTTGTGCAGTACAAGTTTACATCTATGCCATTTCAAAGAAGGTTATGTTTGGTCACTACTCCACAAGAGAGCGTTTTCGCTTCTTGGACGCAGACAAATTGAAATAATATGAAGACGAATAAAAAATGACGATATTGCAGTTACAGCGGAGTAAACAATTTGAAAGCATATTAATGGTGAGGCGCACCTAATGAAACTTAACTTCAGTAATCACACTCAAAATTGAAATACCTATCGAACTATCTGTTAAGAAAAACAGGTAGTTCTGGACAATAGCGTTTAGGCACCCCAAGTTACTTTTGTGCCATATTTAGCTCGGCACTTCAAACATATGTCCACAGATGGTTACTCTTGAGGCGCCACGATGCATCACGTTCTTTTACTTGTCCATCACTCTTTCGGTGCTTCGCATTCGTTCCTTTCCCTGTCCTCCCGTGCTGTTCCACTTTCTGACCTCTATGACAGCAAAATTTCAGAAGCTTCTCTTCCGGTTAACCTCTTTGGCTTTTCCATCTAATTTCCCCCTCTCTCTCTGTTTCACTCCCTCTCATTCTCTCTATCTACTTTCTGCGTTGCCAGGGCCACTAATCAAGTACGACGGATATTCGCTCCTATTTTGATATGTTCCGTTTTTCTTCGAATTACCGTATTGACCGCAGCTGCCAACGCTCCCGCCTCTTCTACAAGATTAGCTTGAGCGACATTTGACGCTCGGCTTCTACAGCATGCGAGGCTTCTCAAAGGTCGCCTGTTCATTTGAAGTAGTGTGGAGGTTTAGTTATGTGTAGTCGGAACATTTGGACAAATTTTTTAAAGCTTTACGGCACTCCAATTCGTGTCTCTGGGCGAAGCAAGCACGTTTAGACAATACCAGTCTTTCTATGGGCTCTTCACAAGGGGCGCAGAGTTCAGGTCACGCGGCATTCAAGATTAACAGGAACGAGATAGGTTAGGGATAACGGCCCTCGTTCTTTTTGTCTTTTATCAAGGCATCTCGCCTTTCCGCAGGTGCATTCCTGGACACTAACATATCACATCTTAGTTACTCTATATGCCTTGAACGTATTCTGTAGGGATGACGTAGCTTACAAACGCTTTCTTTTTTCTTGCGAGCATAATTCAGTAGTAATCATATATACATTTAACGCATTATCACATCTGGGGCCCCATAACGTAATACTATTCCAATCTGTTTTTATTACTTTTTCCTGATGTCACATTTACGTAACCGACGACGCAAGCATCGGCCGGTGACTCGCAGCGTTGTACGGAAAGATAAATGAAACTCTTTTTCTCGTTTATGGCAGGTCACTTTTGCTTGCTTTCAAAACGAACAACGTTGCCTTACTTGACAGGTGTTTCTTATCTAATTCGCTGGCGAGAGGGGAAGAGCACGCAGAAGTTTGGAGGGTTTCGGTAGTGCCGCGCAAGCGCAGACGAAGTAGATAACCTGATGAGGAGGGCGATGTCGGCGTGTGCGATTGGCCCGCTTCTTCTTGCTTAGCTTTCGGTGTCTGGTGGAAAATCCATCCGGCGTGCAACATAACGGTAAGAAATGCAGCTGAGACGGCTCCTAGGCGAATACGATTTGGTAAGGCTTTGTCGCGTACGTGGCGAAAGGGCTCGACAACGCTATACTGCGAAGCAAAAATTTTCATTACACACAAATGAATTCATTGATCCGGCAGCTCCTATAGTCAGTGCTAAAGCGATAGGTGGACAGCCATCTGATATTCATTTCAGAGCCGGACAATTTCTGGCCATTCCAGGAAAAAGAAAGATTCAGTTTTGTTCGGCATATTAACTAAATTTTAAATGCGTACACGTCACATTGATGCGGCGAGTTTTCGTGGTTTTGTGGCGTCGCGTGACAGACAGGCAAAGTAGGCGCAGGCCGTAAACTTTTGACGAAGTGTGGAGGACTGATGGTGAAAAGGTGTAGCATCGGAAATCATTATTTCTTGCTGAGGTTGGGTTCAATCGTGCATAATCAGTGTGCACGTGTCATATCAGATGAGAAGCTTTCGCTGTTTTCCTGAACGTTGCGTGATAGACAAGCGAAGTAGGGGTGGTCCAAAAGAAAAAATGTGTGACCAGTCGTGGAGGGCTGAGTATACAGAAGTGGAATGGAGAAGTTTGGAATAGCTTTACGTAATAGCGCCCCTGTTTCCGTGGAGCGCGCAGTAGAATTAACGGCAAAGTGTGTTATATCGTACCTTAAATATTGTATTGTCGCGGTTCACTGGGAACGGGAGCTTTAATTGCGAGAAGTCGTCCTGCCGCACTCTGTATCGGCACACCCGAGAATTGGGAACGCATACTCCTTCTATCAAGCCTACGCGCATTCTCGAGCAGATCGGCTTTGTAGTCACCATCCTGTCTCGATGCAGGTAGGGGCATTGCAATATCTTCAGCCAGCCTGCATTGCAAAGACCATCATGCTTCGCACGGCACGAACCTGTAGTTTGTAATGTGGAGACAGGGATAAAGGAAGCGGAAACAACGACACAGAGCTGTGCCGTTTATTTATTTATTTATTTATTTATTTATTTATTTATTTATTTATTTATTTATTTATTCTTAAGTATTTCCTTGTCCCTGCATGCTCACTTTTCTTCTTTTGCACGTTCGAAAGTGTGAAACGTATCTTCACCAACGCATCGACGCCACCATTTTGTTTCTGTATGACGGTGTGCTTTTCTTTCTTTTTTGTTCTTTCTTTAGTGTAGACGCCGCAGTACGCTGAAAATGAATTTTTTCGAAGCGCTGACTTCTGAGAACATTATTCGAGAATCATTATTAGAAATTTGCGCATAAAATTTGTTTAAATCAGCGCTGCGTGCGTCATACCTGGCCCATCTAGTGTTTCTCACGCAGATACCTGACCTTCAACGACCGCCACCAGGCCCAACTTCCCAGGTGTATACGCCATGGCCAAGCGTGCGTACATCTTTCCAATGAAGTTGAAAGGTCTTGTTGGACACATACAGCGTCACTCGAGCCAGGGTTTGCTGCCGCTTAAAAGGCGACAGGGCACTGACGCAGGCGTTGGCTGTGCGATTTACGCCACCAATCTGGTTTCCTCGTGGCGGTTGATGATAGCGATAAGCAGGCGGAGCGGCAGCACACCTGGCTAAATGCTATGGTCGTTTGTACGCGGAGCGTTTGACAGCGCTGCAATCACGGCGCGCAGGCGCACATGTCACGTGGTATCTTTTTTTTTTTTTTTCGCAGGCATCTCGAGTAAGCGGGAATACACCAATACCTAATATATAGAAAGTCCGAAACTGTTAAATCGGTGAGGGTAGCTATAGGGGCTTGTTGGTACGCATATCTTATTTTGTTGTAGCGCAAGCTGAACAAGGACGATAGAAAGGCACATCTCACACACACAGCGCTAAATTTGAATAACATATATATTTCCCGTTCTCGTTGCTATATATACACCCTTGCAACGTCATACAGCAGTGTAGAATTTCGGTAAAAATGAAAAAATAAATAAAATGGGAACCACTCCTAAGAAGTTTTTACTGACATCTTCGCAGACATGTACACGTTCAGCGCGAACAAAGATTATTGAGCTTTTTTCAGGATAATAAAAAAAGAAAAGGTTTACTGATGCATGCGTCGCCGAATGTTGATATGTGTGTAGCTTCTACTATAAAGTGCGTCATCTCACACCTGCTTCTACTCATGATACTGTTTCTTTAAAGCTAGGTTTGCATTTGCATCTCTGGCAATGGATGGCAAGAAAGCCGTGGGCAGCCAAGTTGTCTATTTTGTTATTGTGTTCTCGCAACCTGTCATTTATGCATCTGCCTGTTTTACCAATGTAGGATCATCCACACCCGAGAGGAATGCGGTATACCACACCCGCGATGCAATCAATGGATTTGTTTTTATGTTCTTTTTCGCATGCGGTACGTGCGATTCTCTCTGGCCTTTTGTTTCTACACAGGCTGACCAATTTATTAGGCGCCGAAAATACAACGTTGATGCCGCTCCTCCCAACAATCTTCTTTAATCTATGTGTCAATCGCAGAAGGACTGCTTAAGAAGGTACAGCAAAGCAGTTCGGACAGGCGCAGGGTTGAAGCATTGACATGAACAAAAGAAAGGTTACTGTCATCCCGTACGTACACGGTTTCTCCCATGGCTGCCCTCAGAACCGAATATGAGCTAGCGGGGGGACAGGAACTATATCGTTTCTGTGGTCCGCGGGGCCGTCCGTAGCTGGGAAGGGTAGAACGTCTAGTACGAAATGAGCCGGTGTCTCACTGTGCCTAATCATTGACAAGCGCGAAGGCTACATCAACAACTGCCGTCGTTAAGAATGTGCCTCGGTATGCAAAGCAAAACAGCTCGCGCGCGTTAGCATAGCTTGCCAGCAAGACCATGATGCCCGACGTTACAATCAACACAATCGATGCGTCGTCTACCAGCCCGGCCAAAGAGTGTGGGTTTGGGCTCTAGTACGCCGCCGAAACCTCGCGGAGAAACTTCTGCGCCGATACTTCGGACCGTACAAGGTTCTACGACGCCTTAGCGGCGTCAACTATGAAGTCTTCCCTGACAGCCCATCCTGCTCGAGGCACCGCCAGGACCTGCCTGAGACTGTGCACGTCCTGAACATGAAACCTTATTTTTCTGAATGACATGGACACTCTCTGGTTTGCTGGACACCAGATGCTACCCGCTGAGTATCGGGACGATGCTCGTTCTGGAGGGGGTCAAATGCCGCGACGCCATCTGTGCCCAACCAGGTTGACGATGAAGACGACCACCTCGTGTGTGCAAGCGAGGCGCTAGAGAAGAAGCCTGGACTGAGTGCGTTCCCGAATTCTCTCGATTAAATACCGCTCTCCGCTCTTGTCTCCAGTGAGCCGTGACAATATCGTCTGCATAAATATTGTGTTCGAGTAGTGCGATGGAAGAGAGCCGGGCAGGCAGATCGAACACAGCAATATTGAAGAGAGTGGGTGATAGGATTGAGCCTTGAGGGACTCCTATACTAAGAGGGTATGGCGCTGAAAGCTCTTCATTGATTTGAATTTGGATAGAGCGACCGGTAAGAAAATCTTTAATATAATTGTAGAGGCGGGCGCCAGTTCGTAAGGTTAAGAGGTTCTTAAGGATAGCAGAGTGTTTCACGTGGTCGAACGCCTTGTGTATATCTACACATACGATTACTCTGGTTTGTACGAGACTGTGAGTTTGATACACATCTTCTGAGATACGAAGCATGGTATCCTGAGTGCTAACATGAGATCTAAAGCCTGTCATTGCGTAAGAAAAATCACTGCTGTTTTCTAAGTGCCACTTGAGACGGTTAAGGGCCATGCGTTCCATCAGTTTGCTTACACACGACGTTAAAGATTAGGGCGTAGGTTCGTGATACAGTTGGCCGGTTTGCCGTGTTTCGGGATTAGTATTATTATTGCCGTTTTCCATTCCTCTGGAAGGATTCCGGATCCCAAATATTGTTGATGTATTCTAAAAGTTGATCTAACTGAGAAGAGGGTAAGTTACGAAGTGTACCATAAGTAATCCCATCTTTGCCAGGCGTTGTGTTTCGTTTCAGCGAAGAGAGAGCCGTATGTAGCTCAGCTAAAGTAAACAGGCTGTTTATGCCTGTTGTACTCTCTTCGAGCGACTCAGTTGGGTAATCCGGAAGTTGTCCTACATTTTGGTCCAAGGGATAGGACGTCTAACGAATTTCATCAGCTATTTCTTCGCGTGTCTGGCCAGAGCTCATCATTATCTTGTCCATGGGGTGTCGTGGTTTTCCTTAGCCCAAAAGTGATCTTAAGATATTCCACACTCTCGCAATATGTAGACGGCCGTTGAGCTTGTCACATGTTTCTAACCAGTTTCCGGTGCAAAGTTCTTGCGCGTATTCTCGTGCTTCTAATGTTATTTGCTGAATTAGTTTGCGAAGACCATGATTCTGTTAATGTTTCTTCCAGTTCTGCACTATACTGTCTCTTTTATCCTATAAGTTAAGCAGATGAGAGTCTATGTGTGGGTTTTCAGCAGTACGCGCAATCATTTTGGTGTACTTTTTCCTCGTCTCGCTAATATTATTCACCCATGAATGTAGGTCTGGCTGTTCGTCGGCCCTGTCTAGGTCTGATCGGAATCGGTGCCAGTCAGTAAGTTGTGTATTGCAAGCTGCGTTACCAAAGCGAGCCTTAGAGCGAGGAATGCTTAGACTAACTTCAATGATGTAATGGTCACTTCCAAGACTTTCGTAAACATTCGCCCAAGTTACATTCCCAATTCCGCGGTACCAGCTTAAGTCGGGGTTAGTCACGTTCGACACTGTTTCCTCGGCGCGTGGGCGCGGTTGTGTCATTAAGGAACGTATAGTTGTTATCTTGCATTTTTCATTCGAAGCTGGTCGACTTCCCTGCCTTTCCTCTCTTTGCAATCTCTTTCTCTTTCTTTCGAGGCTCTGCCCTGCCTTCGTTGTGCGCTGGTAGGCCCATGATATGTTATGTGTATTGAAATCCCCAGCTATAATGATGTCTTTGTCCTTATGTAGCTTTGTGTACGTGTCCAACCATTTCAGAAAAGGACGGTCGAGCATTGGGACCCAGTATGCATTCATAATTAAAACGTCACGGCTGCCGAAGCGGCATTGGACAGTAACGCGCTCCTCAGTCGAATTGTTTATGGAATCAGTATTGATTTGTATAGCTGGAATATGTTTGGCCACGTATGTTACAGTGGTAATGGGAACGGTTACACCCTACTGAGCTCGTTTGTCTCGTTTAGTAATACTTCCTTGGGTAAAGCGTTCATATCTCGGTAATGATATAAGTCCGCAAGCTTCTTGAATTAAAAGGATATCTGCTTTCTGCGCTTCTCGGCAGATGACTTGTTGTAGGAGAGCCTTCTTCCTTCGAAGGCTCCTGCAATTCCATAGCCATATAATTAGAGGTCGATTAGGGCTTGCCATATTACAGATTTGCCGAGCCGGAGGGCTCATCAACCTTGGACTGCTGGATGTCTGGGCACGTGCGAATATTTGCGCGTTTACTACAAGCTGTTGAACGACGACATCAGTGCGTGCAATTTTTTGTTTTAGATATTCCATTTCAGCCTGTATCGTGCGAATCACTGCAACCTCATTCGATAGGCTGTCTACTTTAGCCGTTAAAACGTGGACCGCTCGTTCAATGCACTGCATGCTTCTTTGGTCCAGCATGTACGATGGTGTTGTAGATTGTGTCATAGGGCGCTGAAGAGCTTGAGAGTACGAGTAATGAAGAACTGGAGTCCGTAAAATAGAACGGGTTCACTGTGAAGTGTTGGGTGAGGGTTGTGAGGAATTAGTAGGTAGGTTTGGATGGACTGGCTCACCGTTATCAGAGGCTAGCTAGCGCTTGTCATTTCTGGGACGTTGAGGCTCCGGAGTGGTAGATCGCTTGACGGCCTTAGACGGCGGGCTTCCATTTCGAGATTTTTTTCTGATGGTTTCGTTGGCACTGTGACTTCGGCTGCCGTTGCGGCTGCGACTGCGACTGCGACTGCAACTCCGGCTGCGACTCGTCTGACGAAATACGGCAAACCGGTTGGAAGTAGCGATGGAGGTGTCTGGGGTCTTGTCACTTGTGACTCTTGTGTCCTGTTGACGGGGACGGTGTGTCCCCTGTGGAAATTCAGAGAAATCTTATGTATACTGGAAGGGCTTCGTGTTGCGTATCCGTCGGCGATAGTGCTTTGATGCCCGCGAACGCGCCGCGCGGTCCGCTTCTTTTCTTGCTGGGCAGTCTTTCGAAGTCGGCGAATGTTCACCGCTGCACTTATGGCAGTATGGGAAGCACTCATGGGGCTATGCTTTGCGCACTGGGAAATGTTCTACTGCATTGATGGCACATGTGATACGTCGAACGATTTCGGCATACGTCGGTGGCGTGACCGAGCGTGAAGCAGTGCGAGCACAGCGAACTTCTGTGTCGAAATGGGTGGACGCGCTGGACAACGCGATTAATAAGGGCGAATCTGGGTAAACGTGGGCCTTCCACCGTCACCATCACGGTGTTGGACGTGCCTATTCGGCGAATTATCAGGAGTTTCGCTTGTTCTACTTCCACAATACTCTGCA
This sequence comes from Dermacentor andersoni, assembly GCF_023375885.2. Classification (NCBI taxonomy): domain Eukaryota; kingdom Metazoa; phylum Arthropoda; class Arachnida; order Ixodida; family Ixodidae; genus Dermacentor; species Dermacentor andersoni. The sequence continues at coordinate 156,244,851 of NC_092820.1, forward strand.
GCTCTCCGTCGGAGACCGAGGTGGGTATTCCATGTATGACGCCACGTGCGTTAATAGTGTCAGCGGCCACGTAGGAGTTTGTCTCGTAAGCTGCATCGTTGATAGTGATGCTCTTTAGTTCCGCGAGCTTGTCGGCAGCAGATAGACGATAGGTCTCAACGGCAACCAGGTTTTGTGTTGTGCGGATTTTGAAGTATGTGTCGCTGCGTTCCACTGGGTTGAGTCCTGCCGTCGAGCGGATAGCGTTGCCGAGGGTACCGACGTCGATTGCGGCAAGGTTCCGCCATGCCGTGAATTTAACAATCACAGTGGTGGCTTGTTGCTGGCGCGGCGTTGTCCCTACGGTGCTTCAGTGGCCGAGTGTCGTAGCGGACGCCTCTGCTTGCTCGATTTCCATGCTTCAAAAGCCCGCGAACGCGCGTGGCGCCGGTGGTGTCGAGGTGGTGCCCAGCCAAGGACTAGGCTTAGTGGCCAGCGGCCGCCTAAGCCGGCCAAGTTCTTCCATTAATTGCGCAGAAACGATAAAAAGTTCGTCTCACGGGAAGGTGGGTACCTTGAGACGTCTTCCTCGCACAAGTTTGGAGTGTTATCGAAGAAGGTTCCGTTGATAGGGGGAAAACTTCGAGGAGCAGATGTGGATCCGTACTGACTCAGCGACCGCGTCTCGCGTCTCCGGGAAGCGTGAGAAACAGTTGGGGATCTTTGAATGTTAACGCGTTCCACTCCTAAAGGCAAAGCTTAAGCGTCCCCCGACTTTTTATTCCTAATGACGCCAGGAAATCCAGCCTGATGCCAGCAACGCTCAGTAATGTAATCGGGAGCGCACACAGTGTTCTCGCACACCTTGTGTGATGTACTGTAGCGCTGAGGTGCTTCTTGTATAATGTAGAAACCATTGTAAAGGCAGAAGTGCACAGCTGGGCACGTGCGTTTAAGCTCATGAACTTCATTTGCGCAAAGAAGACCGGTTCATGCTTTCACACTTGCTTAATAGCAAGCCTAAGGCACTGTCAACATTTCGGCGGGTTTTAACTGCACCAAATAAAAATACTAACCAATATAGGTCTTGGTGAGATCATTTTATCATTCGAGTTCATATTGGTAACCTCTAGGTACGGAGTAAGTTGAGATGTTGTGTGCGTAATACTATAAGCTACATAATTGTATTTACAAGTATTGATCTTAAATGGCTAAAGAAAATGAGTTATTTGGAGCCCGTCCTCGAGATTATCTAGCCGATAGAGCGAGGACATTTTGATTAAACATGCTTCTGTAAGAGCTACGCGAACAAATATCTTCCGATTAAATGGTATCGGAAAGCGCAACTGACGCAGAAAAAGAACGCCTGTAAAGTCGACCTGACTGCACGGAGCTTTTGTGATGTCAAAACTGGGGATCCGTGAGCGTGTTCCTGGTGGCCAGTTCGCTTTCGATTTTTTATTAACGCTGTTTATTCGAAGAGAAGCAGTTTACAGTTTTAATATCAATATAGCCGCGAATGTGTGCCGCCGAAAGCTTGCTTTGTCGTAGAAGCGACGCATGACGCAATGATGGTGCAGGTTTAGCGCGTCGTTGGCTTGAAGACAATGAGCTGCCGCCGTGGGAAGGAAGATAGCGAAGGTGAACAGCTCACGGAGCCGTGCCGATGGTGACATCGGGACAAAATCTGGGGAGGCGATATTTACGTCTCAGGCTTTTTTTGTGTTATTTCGCTTTTAGAGATAGTACTATAAATGCAGTCATTCGTTTTTTGTCTCGTAAATTTAAATATGGGTTTGACCGCTGTATCCCATTTGTCCCGGAGAGTAGGCACGAAGTGCTCTCTCTCTCACACGCACGCACGCACGTTCGCACACTTACACGCACACTCAAACATGCTCGCACACACGCACGCACGCGCGCACACACACTACACACACAGAGAAATATGACACATGTTCGACCGCATTCACATTCATACCCGTCCACGCGTGCACACACGCTCAAACAGGTACGCACGCAGACACACGGAACTGCATGCATACAGAAACGCTCGTATGCTCGCACACGAATACACGCACTCGTGTGCACACAGATTCAAATACGGAGACACAAACACGCGCGCACATGCAAATGCAAGTATACACACGCACGCACGCTCAATGCGTGTACCCGGATATACATTCCCTCTCCTTCCCTGCTGCCTCGCAAAAACATGCGCCTGCAAACACCTAATGGCACTCGCTCAGTAATTACCGTGCAAAACTCCAGCTGTAATGAATCGCTTTACGGTTTAAATTTCGCGCTTCTTCAAGTCTATGTACCCTCTGCTGAGAGGGTGCAAGACCATTTGCTCCTTTCGTGTGACATAACCACCCATCACCATCCAGAACGCTGCTTTCACTCACGATCAATGTTCCGACTAAGTGCCATAAATGCATATGTTGTTAAAGATGACTATCCTCTTGCGCAGACAGTTGAAACCTTTTGATACTCGGCTATTACATAGAAATAAAACTGTTTGAAATTTTGGCCATTCGGTTACGCTCGTGCATTGGCGTGAAGTTCTACAGCATGGTGAAGGTTCGATGTCCGGAATTCCTGACTATATCCATGCTGCAAGGCACGATAGTATATATATATATATATATATATATTAACGTAACACAAAGACATGCTCAAGCGTGTTATGTTCTCCAAGGAATACAATAGAATAAAAGCAATGACTTCACAAATAAGCAAACCATTCCTACGTTTTCGGAAGCAAAAATAGAAAATATAATATTTCAAGCGCCCTCCTGAAAGAAACAAAACTGAAACCAAATCGTGAGTTTTGTGCTTCGGCCAGCTGGTGCATGGAAGACTGTCGAACTCAGTCCTATGTGGCGTAAAAATATTCGCCGCCGCATCGAACCCACTGCCAGCATGACGCGGAACGATAGGTGCGAGGGATGAAATGACTAGGCCACGGCTTCCAATTTTGTCGCAAGTGATACGCTCGGGTTTTTACAGAAACCACGTGAACTTGCACGACTGTGTGTCAAAAATCGCTTTTGGAAACAGTTTACGGCATGTATGGAGAGTCGAAAGATGGGTCTCCGGACTATATACGCTGCAGCGACTTTTACGTTAGACGCCGTAGTTTTATCACAGCTACCGTTTCTGTCTCGAAAATTAAGCACAAATTTTCGTTTCCATAGGCTTCCATTGCGGAATCTTTAGCCACTCTGGGAACAGAATTCTTGGTTGCCACAGCGTGATCACTGCATTCGGCTCGTTTGGATTATCTTCCAAAACATGTCTCACACCGGCCTTTTTCAATGAACGACCTGCAGCTTTTGTTATTCGCGGGAACCCCAATCGTTCCATTGAAAATGTGCTACCTTCGTGTCGGGGCCACTTGGGGCGCTAGTTGGTACGTGTCCAGAAAAGCTGGATATGGCGCGGAACAGAGTGGTTGGGTGATTGGGGGTTATTTTACAGCGAAGCTATCCATGGCTAGGGTTCCGTGCAATTTAATTCGACGTCAAAAAATACTCCGGTCCCGCCTAAACGCGCTCGTGCCACTGCTCTTGTGTTCGTCGTCGTCTTCTTCCATAGCTGGCTCGTCGGCGTCCCTCGGATATGCATTTTGAGTAGATTAGCTATCAATACACACCATTTTCAAGATCAGTAAACTCCCAGATAGAAAATAAAGGTTTCTCGAAGATTTGCCACTGTGTGACTTGCGCCCGCCATGTCTACGTTCGCACCACCGTCTCTTTCTTGGTGTTCCAAGCGTTAAGGTATCCCAATGGCTATTCAAGGGCAAGTGGTTCCAACGGCTATGTGCACAACGGCCATCCTAAGTGTCCTTCTGTTTCTCATGAAGATGTCAAAGTAGACAGCTTCGCGAAGGAAGCGTCGAAGTAAAAAACTATGCAGGCTACTTTCCTGTCCAAACAAGATGGCGGCTGAGCAGGGCTCCATATGAGGGTCCTTGGAAAGTAGATGCTAAGGTCATCTGCGTACAAGAAAACGTAGACACGCTTTCCTACATCCTTAAAGTAAGTCACATTGTGTTTTTTGTGGGTTCGCATGCGCTAATACTTAAAATGCCGAAATAATGTGTGCCTTTCTAAACTTTTTTGTCACCACGAGGTGGCGTCACGTCGCAGAAGTCTTCCAGATGGCATCGAAGCTGTCTCGACTGTCTCCTTCGCTGACCACACAGACTGCATCCGATGTTGGCCACAACTGGAACACACGCCTAAACGTCACGCGTGTGTAGTTTACTCCTCAGGGCGTCGGTCACGTCGTCCACTCGAATGTATATAAAAAAGCGGAAAAAAAAGCTGCCGTTCTCCATCTTGAATTTCACTTCTCTTCTGTCGTAAAGAAAGGCCGCGTATAACCCCGACTCCCAAGAAGCAACGCGCCTACGAGCTAAGCAGTGTTTAAGACCGAAACCAATTTTAACAATGGCTTGTTGGCTATTAGCAACTACGAAAGCTTCGACCTTTGCGTGGTATTCACGTATAAGGGCATATTAGTGCGTGTGCTGTTGAATACACAGAAAAACGATTGGAAAATTAGCATATGGAACATCAGCGCCTTTTTCAAATCACTTCCTTTGTTGTTAAACGTAGTATTTCCCGCCTTTCACTATCTGCTAGAGGTGTTTGAGTGCTTTGAACTTTCCACATTGCTGTATATCTATGATTATTGGGAAATCATATGTATCAAGACGACCAAAAGTCGGCGTTGTCGGTAACGAATGGCAACAAAGGTCATCATTGGTGACGCCATCAACGTCTTGTATGATCTCAGTAGTAATACAAAATTAAAGTTAGAATAAGGTAGAGTAACGTGACTCAAGGTGGAGTAACGTGACTCAAGGTGGAGTAACGTGACTCAAGGTGGAGTAAAGTGAATTAAGGTGAAGGTGAATGAAGGTGAATGAAGGTGAATTAAAGTGAAAAAAATGAATTAAAGTTTATTAAGGGGGATTAAGGTTGGTACAAATTAGAGCAAGATGTATTAAGGATGGTACATATTAGAAAAAGGTTGATTCGGGGGTATTAAGGTTGATACAAATTAGAACAAAGTGGATTAAGGTACAGTTGTAATGCTTTCGCATTCAAATCACGCAACGATATATATACTTAAGTGGCTGTCAATGTTTGTATGCGTTATTGCTTTCATATATCGGCTAAAATCATTTAACTTGGACCCAATGTCAACTTACCACAGAGGCTCCATACGACGATCTCCTGATGATGACGCGGTTTAAGAAGGGGTTTTCGCCAGAATTATCGTGGAGGCAATGTCGCAAAGGACATGCAGGTCGATATTTAGGTGCTTGCTAATGAACACATGTCTATCAAAATTAATGCGAAGCCTCCAGATAAAGCTTTTCCCACAAAGATTGGCCATATAGCTGCTCGTGAAAGAAAGCTTTGACAAATCTTAATTCTGAACATACTGTTAACGGCGGCTCCTGTAAAAATTTCGTTCGGTCGGTAACGCCTCTAACCCCCTGCCAAGACATGATCAATTACACCTTCTAACTGAGGCATTCGGTAAATGTCCTGTGGGGTAACACTGAACCATATGAGCACCATTAGCGGGCGTACAAAGCAGCGTTACTAAGCAAGTGCTTCCTCTCCAAGCTCTCTTGTTATTACAGCTGTACTTCGTGCTTTCCATCTGCTCGCCTAAGGTGTGTGTTACACAAGCTATGTCTATTAGGCGAACCACCGGTGCCAAACCAGGAGAAAAAATTAGTGAGGCCGCAACATTCTTATGGGGAAGGATTACCAGCGAAGCCGTTTAGGCTCTATACGTGGGCTGCATACATTTTTTTTTCATATGGCACCAGACCGATGCAAGAGCCGCTGCGGTCACTGCACCTCCCGTGCATCTGCCGCAACCGCTGCTGCAGCCTCGCCGGCGCCTCCGACACGCGTCACGTTATAACCACAAAAGCGCAGACCACGTGCGCAGGCACCTTCGCTAAGACATTTCCTCCTCTCACCCTGCCCGTCTCCATTACTGCAGCGCTCTCGCCACATTCTTTCTCACTCTCCCTTACCCGTCTCCGTTCCTGTCCACACGCCGTGTCCCCGATACAGACGTAAGCCGCCCAGCGTACACCTTCCCCCCTCCCTGAGAACGCATGCGGGGGTGCGTACCGGGGCTACGAGTAAACAGCTTCGCTGTAAAAAGACAAAAAATTAGCTTCATTCCCTACGCCCAAGTGCCTGAAATGCGATTGCATTATCAGGCTTGGCCCACACACGCATTAGAATGTGCTGCTTCCATGGTAGGCTCCCGTTTCAAACTGCATTTAAGCTCTTGCAAGCTCGGTGCATATCGTGCACTAGTTTGTGACCGGCAGACGAAGTCACAACTTCTGATTACACCTTAATTGCACTGGATTGGCCCACTTCAATCAGCGAGCCAGACGACCCACCATTCCGAGTAACTTAGGTTAAAAAAATGTGAAGAAATCATCGACGACCAATGTCAATGTAATGCGAATAGCCTGAATAAACGGATGAATAAATTAATGTCTCCTTTGCCGAGCCGACATCGATCAACAACACACCACGAAAATGGGCGAAACTGGCAAAGAAAGCTATTCGCTTTGAAAAACTTATACAATTTCTTGGATACAAGGCAAGTTTTTTTTTAAGGAATCATTTCTAGCATCGTTGCAGCTTACTCGGCAGGACAGCCGTCATGCCGAATTGGCAAAGCGTAGGCGAATAAAGTTTCGCTTTGAAAACGCAATTGTCATTGAACTGCTTTCTAGTGAAAAATGACCATAGAATGAGAGAGATGGACCCCAATTTCACACAAATGGTATTTAATTGCTTCCCAGTGAAACAATGACCGCAGAATCGCAGCAATGGAAACCAATGTGAAGGAAGAAACATCGAGCACCAGAAGCTGTAGCTCCCTAAATCGTCTGGTTGGTTTTGTTCCCGTAAATGTTCGATGCGTTGAAACCACTGCAACAGAAAAAGAAATCAAATACATCAACATCCAGTTTTCCTGATTAATGAGAGAAACGTGAAAATAAACGCGAAAGTAAACATAAACACTTCATATGAGGACTGGCGTGAATTGACTTCCAGTCAAGCTACATTTGTAAGAGCAGCTTAGACGTCTAATTTAGCATTCTGTAGATAAATGCAAGAACACACAAACACCATGTAATGTATCGCATGCATAATTTAGTAACGTGTTCTCGCCCTTGAACAATAACACTTTGCTCAACACAAGAGTACGCACCAGAAAGCTTGTAGTTGGACGCAAAAATGAGGCCTAGCTTTCAGAAGTCTACACTGTAAGGCAGGTTGGTTGATAATAAGTGCAAAATATTTATTAGAAATACACACATGAATATATATGTGAGCAGAAGACAGCGTCATAAATATGCAAATTACGCACGCAAATACGCATGCAAATTAGTAAACCTAGCCATTCTTTGATACACTCTCAAATTAAAGAGTAATGCAACACCACTCGTGCATTATGACCCCTTCGTTACAAAGACGAAAACTTCAAGAATGTTCATACCTCTAAGCGAAGCTACCTGAAAATTACTGGTATACTTGCCAGCACAAATTGATTTGATGTAACCGCCTTTTCGGAGCGAGCCTGTTCAATAGGATATGCCCCTTCTGTGGATGTAGTTTGTTTCCTGTTTTATTGTTATATTGAACACACACACTTGGTGCGGTGCTGTTTCAAAGTGCAGCCGGCGTGTCATTGGATAACTTCCTATTCATCTTCGAGTTGTATATCAATTTAACTTAGGTGCAGTTTGAAGTGCAAGCTTTATATCTCATTGGCGTGAAGAAATTAACTAGAGTATAATTTAAGTATCATACACTAACTTCGAAACACAGCACAAACGGTGTATAGGTAATCGCAGCTGGGGTTAACTTAATCTAGTTCAATCAATTATCAAAAGAAAGGAATCAAAGGAAAAAATATCTGTGGAAAAAATGAGATAACCTCAGCATCGTTGCGCATGAGTTCTGGGACTGCTGTGCTCTTTCCGACCTTCTACGACTGAATTAACGGAGTACCTGCCCCCTTCGCTCACCCTAGCCAACCATATCGCATTTCGCGCAGAGCTGGAGCTCACACTTGCATAGCGGGCGCATCTGAAGGGCAGGTAATCGGCACTAGGAACGCACCTCGCCTCGCGCCTCGTCATCTGCTACCATTGATTACTGCAACTAACACTTCTTTTTACTGCGATAGAAATTGTACGGGCAGCCGAGGGCCTTCACGCTGTCCTCCTGTCATGGCATCGACGTCAGCAGCACGCCAGCAAGATGCAGCGTGTTTAGCTGCAAAAACGACAAAGTAGTCGCCCCATTCAAGCTCAATCGACTGGGCAGCGGACCCATTGCAGTGTTCTACCTTTCCGTACTGTTATAAGCATCGTGTGCACATGCACTAGCATTTCTGAGCTGCTTTATTCATACGACACTAAGGATAGCAAGTGGAAGGTACAAATGTAAACATAAAATGCAAAGAGAGAGAGAGAGAGAGCTCCAACAAATGGACACGGTCGCTCACAATCGTCGCACAGTTGATAACGCAGCACATAATTACGTGCAGCACAAACAACCCCACTTCAGGCAGCTTGTCCGTTCTTTTTAAAAACTGTAAGAGTGCTTTCGTTGTCGTCCGCTGCGATGGCTTCTGAAGTTGGCATTCGAAAATGGTTCATTGTGATCACGGTCTGTCAATGTCTGATAAGCGCGCGCAAGCGCAGTGGCGAGTGATCGTCTGCTGGCAATGTAGCGACGGCAGTCACACGCAACGTGCTAAGAGGACTCCTAACGACCATATTCATCGCGCTTTACCTTCGCGGCATCCCCCAATGCTGAAAGCAAAATACTTTATAAAGAGCCCACTTATAGCTATTGCCGACATTTCTTAATTAAATTTCATATATACGTGTGTGTGTGGGTGGGGGGGGGGGGGGGGTGAAGCGGCTGCGTTGGCTTCATGAAATAAGGCGAGAGAAGTGGGCTAGGGGGGAGGTGAGGAGGAAGAAGCTAGAATAAAATGGCGGACGACACGCGTCTCACTGAGAATACGTCTTTTCTACTGCCGTTCTAATTAGAAACGCTACATTTTGGCGCAGCCGACAGTTTTCGAAGACCATACATGCGGGCGACATTTTTAGTCACCAGGCGTCACCGATACCAAGTGCACGGTGAGCCAGCGACGGCCCTTCCTATCGATCTTAGTTCTTCCGCGCTGATCAATGTGGTGCTGCAACAAGCTGCAATCGGCGGCCAAGCCCTTGTGCAAACAGGATCGGTGACAGTGAATCTACAGCTGCAGACATTAAGCGAACTCTTTCTGGAACCCATACGAAGTGGCACCCTCAAAGAGGATACGCCTGCCGGGAAGGCGAGCTTAGGCTTGACTGTTATAGAACAACTGCAAAGGCGCGTTATGCAACATAATGAAATAATGACAAATTTGGTCCAAGCTCCTAACCGAGAGAAATGAGCACGAGGTATTTATTGTTCAACCGGATGATTTTTGAAGGAAACTCGAAAAGCGCGCACTACTGGCTGTGGTTTTTCGAGTACGCCTGTGACAAGAATATGTGGCACTCACTCCGACAACACAAAAATATCAATATGCGCCGCTATTTGGGCGCTATAGCCAGCAAATGGTACGATGTGTAGCTCATGGATCATGGACAAACATGTTGGCAACTGTGGAAAAGCAACTTTTGAGGCGCTTTTGAAGGCAATGCTGTAGAAAGGTAGGATGCTGCACTGTTCAGATATACATGGTGCTCTCAGATTTGGTACTGTCGTGAGAAGCGTCGTCTATTTTATTCTGCGGAACCGTAGTTGTCGTCTCCTGCTGTAGTAGCTCTGATAACGCAAGGGTTCCGTATCGAGATCCGTAGTCATGTGCAGCTCAAAGTCCGAAAACATTTGATGAACTTGTGAACTTTCTACAGACCTCAGCGCCAAGAATTACATTGAGAAAGCAGCCAGGTGGTAGAACAGAGCAACTCGATTCTTGTAAGCTAAGTGAGCATATTTTGTCGTTGCCGTCATCTTAATGGGAAGATAGCTTCATAAACAAACCTCTGAGAATCGTCAGTCTTGGCTATGAAGATGGTGAAGAACCAATTACCGCAGTTCACGATAAACTACTTCCACATAATCTGACTACCGTAGATCACTAGCCCCAGAAAAAGAGCTTCAGTGACACAGAGTATTTGGTGTCGTCAAACTTACTGTATGCCCTTATTAAGGTAGATGGAATTGAAGTGAAAGCTCTCGTTGAGAGTGGGGCTAGGTAACAATTATCATCAAGACTCCTGTGTAAGCCGGTCGTCTGCACGCTGGTAGAACATTGCATGTTCAACCCTACGATGGGTCAGTGACCATGCATAGCGAAGGAGTTACCCTGGCTATTGAATACCAAGGATATTCTATTACCAATGACATACTGGCAATTCCCAATGTCGCCTAGGATTTTCTTTTGTCCCACCCAGACATGAAAAAACTTAAGATACACATCTATTGGGAAGACAAATTAATGGCCGTAGACACCATCAGAATCGAAGATCCTGGTAAAGAACCTAGTGTATAAAGGCTGACTTTTCACCAGGAATGCATTAAGACAAAGTACCCAGAGCTTGCATGCATGGGGAGCTATCCTCCAACGATGAAATCGCAATGTCGTTCCTTTCGAGCTCCCAGGCAAAACAGTGGTCTGTTGAGCCCCCTACAGTATATCCAGAGATAAAAAGCTGGGCTTAAAAAAAAAAAGAGTTGCAAGAAATCTTGGTAGCAGGTATTTTCTTACCTTCTGTATCCCCATTTGCTTCTCCTACAACTGTTGCACCAAAAGAAGACGCGACGTTCCACCTCTGCACAGACTACCGTGCTCTCAATCGTCAAACTGAATTGTTACCTTATCCAATGCCGAGAATCGATGACATCATTGATGAAACTGGTGGTTGCCGTTCTTTTCACGAATAGATCTCTGCAAGGACTTTTGGCAGATTTCACTAAGCGAAGAAACGAAAAAGTACACCGCGTTTATAACCCCATTTGACTTGTTTGATTACAACCGCCTACCATTTGGTTGGAAAAACTCCCCGGCGTGGTTTCAGAAGATTATGACCGACATTCTGAAACCTCACTTGGGCACATTTTGCAATGTGTACATTGACATCATCCTCTACACAAAGACAAAGAAAGAGCACCGTAGTCCTCTTTCAAAAGTTCTTCATGCTCTTAGTCTTGCCCAACTCAAAGTGAATTTCAAGAAAAGTACGTTCTTTCAAGATAAAGTAGTATTTCTTGGTAAGGTGCTTGATGGACACACTAAAAGCACTAAGCAAGAATAGATAGAACCTCCAAGCTCGTAAAGCCTTATTACGTGCACTCCCTGCACGTTTTTCTTGGCTTAGCAGGACACTTCAAGGCGTTTATCAAAGACTATGTACTAATAACAAGGTGCCTCACACTTTCAATTCAGAAACATGTGCCTTTTCAATGGGACGAGGAGTGTGAATGTGTCTATTGTGAGCTTGTAAAACAGATATTTCTGGACCTCTACGTGCGAATACCGGATTTTTCTCTGCCGTTCACGTTAAACATGGAGGCATCACACCATGCTACCGGTGCAGTTCTATACCAGAAACCCTCTAAACAAGCTGGTCAAACCAAGCACCATGTTTTAGGGTATTATAGCTATACCCTGAAACCTGCTGAAATCAATTACTCTACTACAGAAAAGGAAGCTCTGGCCGTCTTAAAAGCTGGGCAGTACTTCCGTACTTACCTGGAAGGTGCCAAATTCATACTTTTCACTGACCATCAAGCACTGACTGAACTTCTTAGCGTGGCCGAGCCAAGAGGCCGCGTTGCTAGATGGGTCAACTATCCGCAAAAATTTCATTTTGTAATTTCGCACCGCCCTGGACCGCTCCTCACTCACACTGACGCACTATCAAGATTACTTGTACACTAATCAAGCAAGAATCTAGAGGCAATCAATCATATTAAGCTGTGGGAAGGTACAGAAGAGCTCCAGTTTATCAATGGAAAGTATCACGTACCACCAACTATCGTTCAAAGAATTTTTCATCTGTACCATGACACTCCTAGATCGGGCGGACGCGATGGCTTCTGGCGCACTTATAAGAAATTGCTCATGATATTCACATGGCCAGGCATGAAAAAACGACATCAGCCATTGCATTCGCACATGTCACCTCTGCCTGGTGAACAAAGTTAAATTCAAGCAATCGACAGACGCTGTGACAAACATTGAATATTCAAGCGTCCCGTTCGAAGTAATTCATTTGGAGTTCGCGGAGCTGAAAAAGAAGGGGGAAGGAGCCAAGCGAACGCAAATTTTCTTGCGCTCTAGATGAGTGCACGAGGACGATTGCGGCTAAAGCTGGCGAAGAAGACGCAAACAGCATAATATAGCTCCTTAAGGCTGAACGTTTTAAACACACAATAAAGACGCTAGTCTGCGACAACGGGCCGGCTTTCCGGAGGGCCATGTTATCAAAGTGGGCACAGGAGCACGGGATAATGATCAAGTACTATTCTCCATACCACCAGGCAGCAAACAGCCTAGCAGAACGTGCCATACAAGACGTCAAGCAGTATCTGAAGATGTATCCAGACTTTGCCGGTGTCTGGAACTGCTGTCTCGAGGCCACTGTGAAACATCACAACGGATCGTACACCACTGGTTGTTTAGGCTGCAGTTCTCATTTTGCCACTTTGGGTACAGCGCCTATACTTCCTGCAGATCGTAAGCTAGGCCTCCTAGAGAACCTCGAACTCGCTGAAGTAAGTAAAACTGCCAAAGAACAGGAGGTCTACAAGCGCCGCATGAATAGAACCTTTGATAAAAGGCACAGTAGCGAGATACCGGCCGGACATACAACCTGGACACAACGTCCTTGTAAGGAAAGGAGCTGTACCTTCTGATTCTAAATTTTTCGGGCCATCTCAAGTAATACCACATGTCTGATCGCACAAGTTTCTAGGTGTCATAATCGACAGGGACTTATCATGGAGCCCTCACGTATCATACGTGAAAAACGGTTGACAGGCGTCTGCCACCTGTTCAAGTTTTTCACTGGCAAGACTTGGGGAATGTCGACAAGTGCCATGTTACAACTGTACAGGGAGCTTTTTCTAGGCTTTCTGCGATACCGCTTGCCAGCAATAACCAACACTGGTAAAACGAATCTACGTACAATACAAAGTGTTCAAGCTCAAGCGCTCCGGATCTGTCTGGGTCAGCCCCAGAGTGCATCAACAGCGGCTACGATAGCAATGGCTAGAGGCCTCTTTGTAAAGACCCACATTGAAATTGAAGTGCTCAGGACTCATATAAGGCATCTAACCAGGACTCCTCGTCCCCACTTAGCCTCTCTACCGGCGGACAGACCTCGCACACCTTTCAGCCAAACAATTACCGCACATGATGAATGATTGCCAACTCGTTTCACTCCGGCTGCGAGACCTTCGGTTCCTCCATGGTGTCTCGCTCAGCCAAAAATTATCTCACAATACCTGGCATCACGAAAAAAGCTGATATATCATCACCAGCCCTTAAACAGCTCACGCTGCTATTTCTGTACGAGAACTACTGTGATTCTATACATATCTGCACTGATGGATCTGCCTTGCCAAACAGCTCCGCGGTGGCAATCGGGATACCAGCGACAGTCAAAACAATCAAATTTAAGACGACTCACACGACAACGTTGATGGCAGCAGAGCTCGCAGCAATCTTTATTGCCCTTCACTACGTTGGAAATGAACAGCCACACAAGTGGACGATATTCTGTGATTCTAAGGCAGCACTGCAGTCGCTACTGTCATCTTTACGACGCGGGCCGCACGAACAGCTAATATATTGCATTACAGAGACGTTACACCATATAAGTGATGCAGGCCATAAAATAACTTTCCAATGGCTTCCAAGTCACTGCGATATTATCGGCCATGAACGGGCCGATAAAGCTGCCCGTTAAGCCCATACTGAGGAGCACCACGTACCAATTCCAGTTTCAAGAACTGACGCAGCACGGAAGCTCCGCCTGCTTGCTCGGCAGTACACCATTTCACAATGGAATGACCCCCTTTAATGAAATACGCGACTGTACTCACTCGATCCAACATTAAGTCTTCGAGCGCCATCACAGCTTCGCCGTGGAGACGCCACGCTTTTGCATCTACTGTGGCTGGGAGTTGCTTTGCTTAATAAAAGACAAACAATGTTCTTCATGTCTGCTGCACATCGATCTTAGTATGCTCGCGTTGTTTAGAACGCATATCCGCTTCACTAGCGGTAGCTGCACTTCGTTCGCTTTGATTAATCGCTTTTTAGTTTTCTGGCACAGTGCTCTGCTGCCTTAGCAAGAGAACATTATATGTTTGATGCTTCATAAAACACTACAAACCCGAAATAACTCACCTGCAATCTTTTTCACACGTCTCCTTACGCATGAAAAAATTCGGTGCTGTGCCCCAGTTTTCATATGTGCTAGCCGTGTAGTCTTGGCATTTCCCTGAAGTCAGATTGTAGAAGTATGCTTCAAATGGTGCCCCCTCCGGAGCAAGTGGATTTGCAGTCATGTGTGCTCCATCCTCGTGTCTACGATCGGAATTATTGAAGACGTTTACCGCAGGTCCAACACAATTTTTATTACCTTGCCCTAAAATAGGAAAGAAGGTTACCAGTACGACTTTACACAAAAATACCGCAAGCAACTTCAAAGGTTTTGCAGCCTGAGCACGGCAGTACTAATCTCTAAGGTGTCAGTCGACGTACCATCGCGCACAGCATGAGGTCGGGACTTGCTCATGAATACTGAGCATGATGGTACATATAGAACATAGACATGGACGGGGCAAATGCCAGTTTCACGCATATGAACCCATCCATATCAGCATTCGCAATCGAAGTTCATTGCTTATAATGCAAGAAATGCGATCATTTTCGATAGCTTTACATTTTGCCGTTTTATCACCTTTGTTATCGTAAATTTTACATGTTGTCATTGTTGTTTGCATTATTAATTCTAGTCATCATGCACACGGGCTCCAATTTCAGTTTCTAACTACGGGACCTCCTTCTGTATACACTTATAATGTAATAATCCCCATTTTTGTCTTGAATAAAACTGATTCTTATTCTGATTTGAAAGACGATTAGCTGCAGAATTTAGTGTGATGCATGAAACATTAGCGTAAGCGGTGATATCATGTGTGTAGGGCGAAAAAGAAAATGTCCCAAGGTATTCTTGTGAATGTTTATCCGCAAGTTAAAAAGAGGCCCGAGGAACGTTGGGGAAAAGGACAATTTTTGATTTTACTGAAGAAATATATACAGAACAAAAGAAATCTGAAATATGCAAGACATGTGCCTTTTTCGAGGTCATCCACGACTTTAAGTTGGAGCGAATTGAAAGTTGCCACAAAGATTTTTTCGCGGAATAAGGTTAGCTGGTATGATACCAGTGCACAGCGAGAAAATCATTGCTTTGTAAATAGGAAGAAAGAATATGTATTCGTCACTTATATTGCAAATACTGCTTGGATCGTCTTTGCAAACTTCCTGTTTCTACCTTTCCACATTCCTTTAGAATTTTTAAGCAATTACTATCAGGACAAAGGACATCAACTAAGTTCGTCATACTCGATAAAGCGCTCGTTGAATGCAATCTCGCATACTCACTCTCAGTGTTCTCCTAAGCATGAGATCGGGGGATCAATTACCAGCTGCGATGGCAGCATTTCGATTGTGGCGAAATGCAAAAACACCGGTGTCCCGCGCATTGGGGGCACCTTTGAAGATCCCCAGATGGTAAAAATTAATCCGGAGTCCCTCAATACGACATGCCTCACAATGTGATAGTGGTTTTTGTAGGCAAAACCCCAGACATTACTTCTTTTTTACTCATTCTCATTGAACTAGTGCCGTTTCCTTCGAAGAATATATTAGACCGTTTGAACAAATTGTGTAAAAGCAGTAAGAGATGAAGCCGCTGGCCAAGTTTCGCAGAAGGGCAGAATAAAATCGACTGCGTTTTCTTGTTTTGTGTCTAAGGGTAAACGCTGCATAGTGTGAAGCATCTTTTTCTTTTTTGTAATACGTTGCAAATGAAGTGTAGGAGCGCCGAGAAATAGAATGGCCCATACACCGCTACACCGCGAAAGGCATTGTTTTAATGCCAGTAAGCATGTCTTTGTGGCACCCCGCGAATGGCATTACAATTTAAGGCATTAGCAAGTTATTGTCATTTTCTATCCTCGTCTGGCACGGTTATATAGCAATCAATAACGTGAACGCATAACTTAAGTAAACTTAGAATATGATTCCGGTAAACATATATCGAAGGTTTGAGGGGAAAAGTGTAGTACATGTGCAAAGGAAGTTGTTTAACTTGTTCAGTAAAGCACACACGAGGTAAATGAATGACCACTAAGAATAATTAATGTGATGAGGTATGATGAGCCATATATTTTTCTTTTTTTTTGCATCTGAATAGTTGCGTTGAGATGACGTTCTGTTAACTGTCAGGGGATTAAACATTTTCAGTAAAAATTTGGCGCCATATAAGCCTTTTTTGATATTTTTTAATGCGTTGGACGAAGACGAAGTTACTCAGTGCTAGAACGCATCTGTCCCAGCTAGCCAGTTTTCGTCAAATTTTCATCAGTCTCTGGGGCAGTTTCCGCGTCCTGGCTTGAGGCGATGGACGCGGAACGTTCCGCAGGCCCGTGCTGCCAGAAGTCTGCAACGGCAATCTCTTCTATGAGTCAAGGCACCTGGTCAACCACCAGTGACCGCTCAAGAGAGACTCCTACTCCTGTGGCCATGGATGCAGAGCCTATTGCCGGCCCGTCTGGCAAGATCACTACATTAAGAAGTTGCTCACGGAAACGAGGCACCTGGTCCAGCACCAGCGAAGACACAGAGGTCTACTCCATCACAGGTGACGACTCATCTGATGACAGCTTCGTGTCGGTGAGGAGCCGAAGGGCTAAAAGGAGGCTTATCAAGGCATCGTCACCAGCGAGTACGTCAACCATGCAGGCAGGTAGTGAACGCTGGCCGCACACCATCCTCTTCATGCCAGTGGATTCTTCTGTCAACCTTCGAGTATTGAACAGGCAAGCTCTCTCTGTTTTTCTTGAGGGAAAGGCGCCAAACGAAATCAAGGAAGTCCGGCTGAACACACGAAAGAATGTTATAGCTGTCGACACAACCCGTGGAACCGCGCTGGAGACGCTACGACAGATAACAGATTTGGGCAACATAAAAGTACGATCGGTCATACCCATGGATGGGGCCTGCACTGCAGGTGTGATCTACGATGTTGACTTGGCTATTTCGAACTCGGACCTGCCAATTCTGATCAAACCGGCATACGAAGGAATGGTCATCACGCACGTATGCCGACTTGGCAACAGCCGTTGTGTGAAGATTGTGTTCAAGGGGGATTCCATCCCTTCGCACGTAAAGGTCGGTCACTTCCGACATGTCGTACGACGGTTTATCCCAAAGCCGCTTCAATGCCACAAGTGCTTTAAGATCGGACATGTTAAGGGCGCCTGCGCAAACTCTCCAATATGCCCCCGGTGCGCGGAGTCACACACGGTAGATGTCTGCCATGCCACAAACTTTAGGTGTGGCAACTGTGAAGGCACCCATGAAGCGACGTCTAAAGAATGCCCAAGAATCAAAAAAGAGTTCGAAGTTCTGAAGCAAATGGTGAGGGATAACTCAACACATAGAGAAGCCTCAGAAAAGATCCGGCGTCGACGTCGTCATCGACGGAAACGCTCAAGACAGGGTGGAGCTCGTGCGCCGCTTGCGCCAACGCCATCATCTTCAAATAGAACGCCCGAGAGCACAAGGAGGCCTCCGACGGGAAATGCTGCCCCCGTGGAAGAGTGGCCGGCGCTTACAAGCTCTCAATCTTCTAAGGAGCCTCCACGCTTGATGCTCCCATCGAAGCCCGCTTCTGTCGGTGAGGCTTCAACAGTCGACTGCCAAATGATCCCGGTGCTGCGATCCATTGTGAATGTCATCAGGGCCATGCTGACAAGCATTGACACTCCATCTGCTCGTAGTGGACTACAAGTGCTCGACGCGCTGAGCCCCGTCCTAGCAAGCCTTGAGTGAAGCCATGACTGACAATCACAAGTCATTTCGTAAGGAGGTCAGAGAAGCGTCGATCCTTCAGTGGAACGCGAGAGGTCTAAGATCTCGCATCGCCGATTTTCGTCAATTTGTTCTCACTAACCGCTTTCCAATCATTATCATCTGTGAACCAAGATTATCCCATCCAATGAGACTATCCGGCTACGAGACAATATTCTCATCAAGCGACATCAAAAGTAGCAAGGTGGTCGTGTTTATTCGCCGTGAACTCACTTACGTCGTCCAACCGGTGCAACATCATGACGACAATCAGTATGTGTGCATGACTGTTAAAAATAGGAAAGTCACCTTTGCACTCTTGGGGGTGTATCTGTCTCCATCAAGTCGATTTGACACCAAAAGACTAGAAGACATCTTGAAAACACAACCTGGTCCATGGATTATCACCGGGGATTTCAACGCTCACCATACCATTTGGGGAAGCTCAAAGGTTAACGCGACGGGAAGACGACTAGCTTCATTAGCTTCCAACAATGGTCTCTACCTGCTGAATGACGCGAGTCCAACATTTCTGCGGGGAATAACGTACAGCAGCTGCCTCGATTTGACTTTCGTCTCCCACCGCCTCGCCACACATGTTAAGTGGTTTTTGGACATTGAAACGCACGGAAGTGACCACATCCCCACTTACCTCAAGATCAAGGGAATGTCCAACACGTCTACGTTCACCACGATACGAAGAATAGATTGGTCTGTCTTTAAATCCCAGATTGAGGACGCTTGTCACAAAGGCCTCTCTTGTGGACTTCAACAAGCTATTAAGAAAACGGCACAGACGGCCACGCGCACACTTACGTGTTCTCCAAGGTATTCTGAATTCGACCTGGAATTGGAGCGGCTTCGTGCGATTCGCCGTCGTGCCGAAAGGAGATATCGACGCACTAAGTCAATTCAGGATCTCAGAACAGCCAGGCGAATGCAAAAGAAGATACAACGCCGAATGGATAAACTTGAGGCTCAGCGTTGGTCGAAATTTTGTGCGTCGCTAGATCCACGCAAACCGCTATCTCAAATATGGAGAACTGTGCGAGGTCTACGTTCTGTTCCGGAACAGCGTTTCCCGTTTAAGGCCCTAGCACTATTCCAGCGCCGACAAGACATTGATGTGGCGGAAGACTTCTGTGCTATGATTGCGGGCCAGCCAACTCGCGCAGGTTCGCTTACATTGAACCGTATTCCAGATTCACGCGATTCACGCATGGATCTGCCTTTCACGACGCAAGAGCTTGACGCGGCGCTCGCCCTATGCAATCGGTCGTCGTCGCCTGGTCCGGATGACATATCTTACCGCATGCTATGTCACCTTGGTGAACGGGCACGAAGTGCACTCCTTCATATCTATAACGAGTCCTGGCAAGAGGGCAAAGTTCCTCAAAATTGGAAGCTCAGCCGCCTGGTACCACTTCTTAAGCCTGGCAAGTCTCCCTTAGAGATTACTTCATACCGACCAATTGCGCTGGCAAGTTGCGTTGGGAAGGTAATGGAGCGAATGATCCTCGCCAGACTTGAGTGGTATCTTGAACATTACGAAATCTACCCGGACGCCATGGCTGGTTTTCGACGTCACCGATGTTCTATCGACAACGTTATCGATCTGGTAACCTATGTTCAACACCAAAAGACGTGTAAGAGGTTATGTGTCGCAATGTTCTTAGATATAAAGGGAGCCTACGACAACGTTCTTCATGACGCCATACTTGAAGCATTGGAATCGGTGGGCCTAGGCGGTCCATTATATCGTTGGACTCGCAGTTATTTACATAGGCGGTCTCTATTTCTTAACACTGAAGCTGGCCCAACCTCGCAATATTATACGCACCACGGAGTTCCACAAGGTGGTGTCTTGAGTCCCACGCTTTTCAACCTTGTACTCATTGGTCTCGTGGAACGACTTCCGAACACAGTTAAAATTTCAATGTATGCCGATGACATCTGCGTGTGGGCATCTGGTGTGACACGGCCGCAAGTACGCGCCAGGCTTCAAAAAGCTGCCACGTCAACATCGGCCTACTTAAATGAACAAGGCCTCAAGATCTCGCCAGAAAAATGCGCATTGGTCGCGTTTAGCCGGAAGCCAATGAGATCATACGATGTCTCTATCGACGGTCAAAACATTCCTTATGTCAGGACGCACCGATTCTTAGGAGTAATCATTGATCGCGACCTCTGCTGGAGTCCTCATGTGGCCTACCTAAAGAAGCGCCTGACGGATATTTCTAATGTGTTTAAGTTTCTTGGAGGAAATGTCTGGGGTACTTCAGTACATGCAATGATGCAACTGTACAGGACGCTCTTTCTTGGGCATTTGCGATACAGCTTGCCTGTGCTGACCAACACCTGCAGAAGTAATATCCGTACACTCGAAAGCGTCCAGGCCCAGGCGCTTAGAGTGTGTCTTGGATTGCCGCGGTGTTCGTCAACGGCTGAAACCATTGCGATTGCACACGATTTCCCAGCCAAGACCCATATAGTCATGGAAGCACTCAGAGCACACGTAAGACACCTTGCTCGAGCCCCTGCCCATCATCTAGCCACACTGCCGGAGGATCGACCACGTGCTTCCTTTTGTGAAACTGTCCTGCCCTATCGTGCATACCTTCCATCAGGTTATACAGCTCCAGCGAAAGTTCCGTTTCCACCATGGTGCTTGGCTCAAGCAAAGGTTCGACTTATCGTACCAGGCATACGAACAAAAGCCCAACTCTCGTCTCCAGCACTCAAGCAGCTTTCACTGCTCTTGCTGTACGAGACGTACAACGATCATCATCATCTGTATACTGACGCTTCAACCACGGTGAATGGGTCTGCAGGATCGGTGATCTTTCCTGCAAAACCTTCCACCATAAAGATTCGACTCTCTCACCAGACTACATCGACTGCCGCGGAGCTTGCTGCTATTCGTTGTGCACTTCGTGTAATTTCTGAAGAAATACCCAAGAAATGGAGCGTGTTCACTGACTCCAAGGCTGCACTTCATTGTTTGGTTTCTGCCTTACGCCGAGGACCCCACGAACAACTAGCTCTAGAAATCAGACTGCTGCTTCACCACCTCGTCGAGCAAGGACACGACATCACATTGCAGTGGATTCCAAGCCACTGTGGCATAATGGGCAATGAACTTGCCGACGCAGCAGCACGATCTGCACATGAGGAGGGCTTGCAAGACTCCATTCCATTCTCAAGAACAGACGCTGCAACGAAAATTCGTGTGCTTGCAAATGAAGCCATCAAAACTTTATGGAACACACCAAGCTTAAAACATACACGTCTACACCGACTGGACCCATCCCTTCGACTTCGACCCCCATCTGGACTCTCTCGACTAGAAACAGCAGTACTTTGCCGACTGTGGCTTGGTGTCGCCTACACAAGATCCTTCGCCTTCCGAGTCGGTATGGACGACAGCGCGGCTTGCAGACACTGCGGCGGCGAGGAGACCATCGAACACGTGCTCTGCCACTGTCCTCAGTACAGCGCGCACCGGCTGTCACTAGCGACCACGTTGGCACGCCTTGACGACAGGCCACTTTCAGAACAGTCAGTTTTGGAATGCCGACGTGAACTGTCGTCGCAGCAAAAGTCGGTCAAGGCTTTGTTGACTTTTCTACGTGACAGTGGCCTATTAGAAAGACTATAATGACCCCATTTCATCCCTTTTCATATTTTTTTTCTCACGCTTTTATTTTTGTCACGCTCTTCTTTCCGTCTTTACTTCCCCTTTCCCTTCCCCTAGTGCAGGGTAGCAAACCGGAGGTTTTAAGTCTGGTTAACCTCCCTGCCTTTCTCTCATTTGCATATCTCTCTCTTTTAATGCGTTCTGACTCATGGTTTCCTTCTAGTGCGCATTTCGAGCTTGAGCAAGCGCTCATCTTTAAGAAACCTTTTTTTCTTCTTTTTGCGTAACATAGACTCCCTACGTGACCTTCTCATGAATGTTACTTATAAGTCCTACCTTACCATAACGAAGTTGTACTTGCAGCGAAAAATTTCCTTCAATGGCGAATTTCGTTTAACCGAAGTTTTACGGTTCAACATTAAAAATATCACATATTCATGGGCACTCCTGTTAGATAGTATCTTGTTAGTAGAAAGTTGTAAACGAATCCCAAGAAGGTCTGCCCATAATGGAGTGGTTATGACCGTCAACGCCTGCGGGGCAGATAGCGCCGAGACCAGTGCATCAACGTGGCTCACTGCGTTTACGATTTGCATGTCGTACATCGCGCACCGCCGTACGTCTTGGACGCCATGGCTCATCGTGCTTAGTTTCTACAGCCGGCACCCGCAAATAAAAACAATAGGGTAAGAAGATACAGATATTCGTCTTGAGCAAGAGAAGTCATTTTCGCCAGCAAGAAGGAGCATTGA